>NW_027327604.1:0-343083 GCF_047675955.1 Chlorocebus sabaeus
AGAGGGCTACGGTGAAAAAGGAAATATCTTCCGTTCAAAACTGGAAAGAAGCTTTCTGAGAAACTGCTCTGTGTTCTCTTAATTCATCTCACAGAGTTACATCTTTCCCTTCAAGAAGCCTTTCGCTAAGGCTGTTCTTGTGGAATTGGCAAAGCGATATTTGGAAACCCATAGAGGGCTATGGTGAAAAAGGAAATATCTTCCGTTCAAAACTGGAAAGAAGCTTTATGAGAAACTGCTCTGTGTTCTGTTAATTCATCTCACAGAGTTACATCTTTCCCTTCAAGAAGCCTTTCGCTAAGGCTGTTCTTTTGGAATTGGCAAAGGGATATTTGGAAGCCCACAGAGGGCTAAGGTGAAAAAGGAAATATCTTCCGTTCAAAACTGGAAAGGAGCTTTCTGAGAAACTGCTCTGTGTTCTGTTAATTCATCTCACAGAGTTACATCTTTGCCTTCAAGAAGCCTTTCGCTAAGACTGTTCTTGTGGAAATGGCAAAGGGATATTTGGAAGCCCATAGACGGGTATGGTGAAAAAGGAAATATCTTCCGTTCAAAACTGGAAAGAAGCTTTCTGAGAAACTGCTCTGTGTTCTGTGAATTCATCTCACAGAGTTACATCTTTCCCTTCAAGAAGCCTTTCGCTAAGGCTGTTCTTGTGCAATTGGCAAAGGGATATTTGGAAGCCCATAGAGGGCTATGGTGAAAAAGGAAATATCTTCCGTTCAAAAGTGGAAAGAAGCTTTCTGAGAAACTGCTCTGTGTTCTGTGAATTCATCTCACAGAGTTACATCTTTCCCTTCAAGAAGCCTTTCGCTAAGGCTGTTCTTGTGGAATTGGCAAAGCGATATTTGGAAGCCCATAGAGGGCTACGGTGAAAAAGGAAATATCTTCCGTTCAAAACTGGAAAGAAGCTTTCTGAGAAACTGCTGTGTGTTCTGTGAATTCATCTCACAGAGTTACATCTTTCCCTTCAAGAAGCCTTTCGCTAAGGCTGTTCTTGTGGAATTGGCAAAGGGATATTTGGAAGCCCATAGAGGGCTATGGTGAAAAAGGAAATATCTTCCGTTCAAAACTGGAAAGAAGCTTTCTGAGAATCTGCTCTGTGTTCTGTGAATTTATCTCACAGAGTTACATCTTTCCCTTCAAGAAGCCTTTCGCTAAGGCTGTTCTTGTGGAATTGGCAAAGGGATATTTGGAAGCCCATAGAGGCCTATGGGGAAAAAGGAAATATCTTCCGTTCAAAACTGGAAAGAAGCTTTCTGAGAAACTGCTCTGTGTTCTGTGAATTCATCTCACAGAGTTACATCTATCCCTTCAAGAAGCCTTTCGCTAAGGCTGTTCTTGTAGAATTGGCAAAACGATATTGGAAACCCATAGTGGGCTATGGTGAAAAAGGAAATATCTTCCGTTCAAAACTGGAAAGAAGCTTTTGAGAAACTGCTCTGTGTTCTGTTAATTCATCTCACAGAGTTACATCTTTCCCTTCAAGAAGCCTTTCGCTAAGGCTGTTCTTGTGGAATTGGCAAAGGGATATTTGGCAGCCCACAGAGGGCTATGGTGAAAAAGGAAATATCTTCCGTTCAAAACTGGAAAGAAGCTTTCTGAGAAACTGCTCTGTGTTCTCTTAATTCATCTCACAGAGTTACATCTTTGCCTTCAAGAAGCCTTTGGCTAAGGCTATTCCTGTGGAATTGGCAAAGGGATATTTGGAAGTCCATAGAGGGCTATGGTGAAAAAGGAAATATCTTCCGTTCAAAACTGGAAAGAAGCTTTCTGAGAACTGCTCTGTGTTCTGTGAATTCATCTCACAGAGTTACATCTTTCCCTTCAAGAAGCCTTTCGCTAAGGCTGTTCTTGTGGAATAGGCAAAGGATATTTGGAAGCCCATAGAGGCCTATGGTGAAAAAGGAAATATCTTCCGTTCAAAACTGGAAAGAAGCTTTCTGAGAAACTGCTCTGTGTTCTCTGAATTAATCTCACAGAGTTACATCTTTCCCTTCAAGAAGCCTTTTGCTAAGGCTGTTCTTGTGGAATTGGCAAAGGGATATCTGGAAGCCCATAGAGGCCTATGGTGAAAAAGGAAATATCTTCCCTTCAAAACTGGAAAGAAGCTTTCTGAGAAACTGCTCTGTGTTCTGTAAATTCATCTCACAGAGTTACATCTTTCCCTTCAAGAAGCCTTTCGCTAAGGCTGCTCTTGAGGAATTGGCAAAGTGATATTTGGAAGCCCATAGACGGCTATGGTTAAAAAGGAAATATCTTCCGTTCAAACCTGGAAAGAAGCTTTCTGAGAAACTGCTCTGTGTTCTGTGAATTCATCTCACAGAGTTACATCTTTCCCTTCAAGAAGCCTTTCGCTAAAGCTGTTCTTGTGGAATAGGCAAAGCGATATTTGGAAACCCATAGAGGGCTATGGTGAAAAAGGAAATATCTTCCGTTCAAAACTGGAAAGAAGCTTTCTGAGAAACTGCTCTGTGTTCTGTTAATTCATCTCACAGAGTTACATCTTTCCCTTCAAGAAGCCTTTGCTAAGGCTGTTCTTGTGGAATTGGCAAAGGATATTTGGAAACCCATAGAGGGCTATGGTGAAAAAGGAAATATCTTCCGTTCAAAACTGCAAAGAAGCTTTCTGAGAAACTGCTCTGTGTTCTGTTAATTCATCTCACAGAGTTACATCTTTCCCTTCAAGAAGCCTTTCGCTAAGACTGTTCTTGTGGAAATGGCAAAGGGATATTGGAAGCCCATAGACGGCTATGGTGAAAAAGGAAATATCTTCCGTTCAAAACTGGAAAGAAGCTTTCTGAGAAACTGCTCTCTGTTCTGTGAATTCATTTCACAGAGTTACATCTTTCCCTTCAAGAAGCCTTTTGCTAAGGCTGTTCTTGTGGAATTGGCAAAGGGATATTTGGAAGCCCATAGACGGCTATGGTTAAAAAGGAAATATCTTCCGTTCAAAACTGGAAAGAAGCTTTCTGAGAAACTGCTCTGTGTTCTGTGAATTCATCTCACAGAGTTACATCTTTCCCTTCAAGAAGCCTTTCGCTAAGGCTGTTCTTGTGGAATTGGCAAAGCGATATTTGGAAACCCATAGAGGGCTATGGTGAAAAAGGAAATATCTTCCGTTCAAAACTGGAAAGAAGCTTTCTGAGAAACTGCTCTGTGTTCTGTTAATTCATCTCACAGAGTTACATCTTTCCCTTCAAGAAGCCTTTCGCTAAGACTGTTCTTTTGGAATTGGCAAAGGGATATTTGGAAGCCCACAGAGGGCTATGGTGAAAAAGGAAATATCTTCCGTTCAAAACTGGAAAGGAGCTTTCTGAGAAACTGCTCTGTGTTCTGTGAATTCATCTCACAGAGTTACATCTTTGCCTTCAAGAAGCCTTTGGCTAAGGGTGTTCTTGTGGAATTGGCAAAGGGATATTTGGAAGCCCATAGACGGCTATGGTGAAAAAGGAAATATCTTCCGTTCAAAACTGGAAAGAAGCTTTCTGAGAAACTGCTCTGTGTTCTGTGAATTCATCTCACAGAGTTACATCTTTCCCTTCAAGAAGCCTTTCGCTAAGGCTGTTCTTGTGGAATTGGCAAAGGGATATTTGGAAGCCCATAGAGGCCTATGGTGAAAAAGGAAATATCTTCCGTTCAAAAC
Organism: Chlorocebus sabaeus; assembly: GCF_047675955.1. Taxonomy (NCBI): domain Eukaryota; kingdom Metazoa; phylum Chordata; class Mammalia; order Primates; family Cercopithecidae; genus Chlorocebus; species Chlorocebus sabaeus. The sequence goes on from NW_027327604.1 coordinate 3,647, forward strand.
TGGAAAGAAGCTTTCTGAGAAACTGCTCTGTGTTCTCTGAATTCATCTCACAGAGTTACATCTTTCCCTTCAAGAAGCCTTTCGCTAAGGCTGTTCTTGTGGAATTGGCAAAGGGATATTTGGAAGCCCATAGAGGCCTATGGTGAAAAAGGAAATATCTTCCGTTCAAAACTGGAAAGAAGCTTTCTGAGAAACTGCTCTGTGTTCTCTGAATTCATCTCACAGAGTTACATCTTTCCCTTCAAGAAGCCTTTCGCTAAGGCTGCTCTTGAGGAATTGGCAAAGGGATATTTGGAAGCCCATAGACGGCTATGGTTAAAAAGGAAATATCTTCCGTTCAAAACTGGAAAGAAGCTTTCTGAGAAAATGCTCTGTGTTCTGTGAATTCATCTCACAGAGTTACATCTTTCCCTTCAAGAAGCCTTTCGCTAAGCCTGTTCTTGTGGAATTGGCAAAGCGATATTTGGAAACCCATAGAGGGCTACGGTGAAAAAGGAAATATCTTCCGTTCAAAACTGGAAAGAAGCTTTCTGAGAAACTTCTCTGTGTTCTGTTAATTCATCTCACAGAGTTACATCTTTCCCTTCAAGAAGCCTTTCGCTAAGGCTGTTCTTGTGGAATTGGCAAAGGGATATTTGGAAGCCCATAGAGGGCTATGGTGAAAAAGGAAATATCTTCCGTTCAAAACTGGAAAGAAGCTTTCTGAGAAACTGCTCTGTGTTCTGTGAATTCATCTCACAGAGTTACATCTTTCCCTTCAAGAAGCCTTTCGCTAAGGCTGTTCTTGTGGAATTGGCAAAGGGATATTTGGAAGCCCATAGAGGCCTATGGTGAAAAAGGAAATATCTTCCGTTCAAAACTGGAAAGAAGCTTTCTGAGAAACTGCTCTGTGTTCTGTTAATTCATCTCACAGAGTTACATCTTTCCCTTCAAGAAGCCTTTCGCTAAGGCTGTTCTTGTGGAATTGGCAAAGGGATATTTGGAAACCCTTAGAGGGCTATGGTGAAAAAGGAAATATCTTCCGTTCAAAACTGCAAAGAAGCTTTCTGAGAAACTGCTCTGTGTTCTGTTAATTCATCTCACAGAGTTACATCTTTCCCTTCAAGAAGCCTTTCGCTAACACTGTTCTTGTGGAAATGGCAAAGGGATATTTGGAAGACCATAGAGGGCTATGGTGAAAAAGGAAATATCTTCCGTTCAAAACTGGAAAGAAGCTTTCTGAGAAACTGCTCTCTGTTCTCTTAATACATCTCACAGAGTTACATCTTTCCCTTCAAGAAGCCTTTGGCTAAGGCTGTTCTTGAGGAATTGGCAAAGGGATATTTGGAAGCCCATAGACGGCTATGGTTAAAAAGGAAATATCTTCCGTTCAAAACTGGAAAGAAGCTTTCTGAGAAACTGCTCTGTGTTCTGTGAATTCATCTCACAGAGTTACATCTTTCCCTTCAAGAAGCCTTTCGCTAAGGCTGTTCTTGTGGAATTGGCAAAGGGATATTTGGAATCCCATAGAGGCCTATGGTGAAAAAGGAAATATCTTCCGTTCAAAACTGGAAAGAAGCTTTCTGAGAAACTGCTCTCTGTTCTCTTAATTCATCTCACAGAGTTACATCTTTCCCTTCAAGAAGCCTTTCGCTAAGGCTGCTCTTGAGGAATTGGCAAAGTGATATTTGGAAGCCCATAGACGGCTATGGTTAAAAAGGAAATATCTTCCGTTCAAAACTGGAAAGAAGCTTTCTGAGAAACTGCTCTGTGTTCTGTGAATTCATCTCACAGAGTTACATCTTTCCCTTCAAGAAGCCTTTCGCTAAGGCTGTTCTTGTGGAATTGGCAAAGCGATATTTGGAAACCCATAGAGGGCTATGGTGAAAAAGGAAATATCTTCCGTTCAAAACTGGAAAGAAGCTTTCTGAGAAACTGCTCTGTGTTCTCTTAATTCATCTCACAGAGTTACATCTTTCCCTTCAAGAAGCCTTTGGCTAAGGCTGTTCTTGAGGAATTGGCAAAGGGATATATGGAAGCCCATAGACGCCTATGGTTAAAAAGGAAATATCTTCCGTTCAAACCTGGAAAGAAGCTTTCTGAGAAACTGCTCTGTGTTCTGTGAATTCATCTCACAGAGTTACATCTTTCCCTTCAAGAAGCCTTTCGCTAAGGCTGTTCTTGTGGAATTGGCAAAGCGATATTTGGAAACCCATAGAGGGCTATGGTGAAAAAGGAAATATCTTCCGTTCAAAACTGGAAAGAAGCTTTCTGAGAAACTGCTCTGTGTTCTGTTAATTCATCTCACAGAGTTACATCTTTCCCTTCAAGAAGCCTTTCGCTAAGGCTGTTCTTTTGGAATTGGCAAAGGGATATTTGGAAGCCCACAGAGGGCTAAGGTGAAAAAGGAAATATCTTCCGTTCAAAACTGGAAAGGAGCTTTCTGAGAAACTGCTCTGTGTTCTGTTAATTCATCTCACAGAGTTACATCTTTGCCTTCAAGAAGCCTTTCGCTAAGACTGTTCTTGTGGAAATGGCAAAGGGATATTTGGAAGCCCATAGAGGGCTCTGGTGAAAAAGGAAATATCTTCCGTTCAAAACTGGAAAGAAGCTTTCTGAGAAACTGCTCTGTGTTCTGTGAATTCATCTCACAGAGTTACATCTTTCCCTTCAAGAAGCCTTTCGCTAAGGCTGTTCTTGTGCAATTGGCAAAGGGATATTTGGAAGCCCATAGAGGGCTATGGTGAAAAAGGAAATATCTTCCGTTCAAAAGTGGAAAGAAGCTTTCTGAGAAACTGCTCTGTGTTCTGTGAATTCATCTCACAGAGTTACATCTTTCCCTTCAAGAAGCCTTTCGCTAAGGCTGTTCTTGTGGAATTGGCAAAGCGATATTTGGAAGCCCATAGAGGGCTACGGTGAAAAAGGAAATATCTTCCGTTCAAAACTGGAAAGAAGCTTTCTGAGAAACTGCTCTGTGTTCTGTGAATTCATCTCACAGAGTTACATCTTTCCCTTCAAGAAGCCTTTCGCTAAGGCTGTTCTTGTGGAATTGGCAAAGGGATATTTGGAAGCCCATAGAGGGCTATGGTGAAAAAGGAAATATCTTCCGTTCAAAACTGGAAAGAAGCTTTCTGAGAATCTGCTCTGTGTTCTGTGAATTTATCTCACAGAGTTACATCTTTCCCTTCAAGAAGCCTTTCGCTAAGGCTGTTCTTGTGGAATTGGCAAAGGGATATTTGGAAGCCCATAGAGGCCTATGGGGAAAAAGGAAATATCTTCCGTTCAAAACTGGAAAGAAGCTTTCTGAGAAACTGCTCTGTGTTCTGTGAATTCATCTCACAGAGTTACATCTATCCCTTCAAGAAGCCTTTCGCTAAGGCTGTTCTTGTAGAATTGGCAAAGCGATATTTGGAAACCCATAGTGGGCTATGGTGAAAAAGGAAATATCTTCCGTTCAAAACTGGAAAGAAGCTTTTGAGAAACTGCTCTGTGTTCTGTTAATTCATCTCACAGAGTTACATCTTTCCCTTCAAGAAGCCTTTCGCTAAGGCTGTTCTTTTGGAATTGGCAAAGGGATATTTGGAAGCCCACAGAGGGCTATGGTGAAAAAGGAAATATCTTCCGTTCAAAACTGGAAAGAAGCTTTCTGAGAAACTGCTCTGTGTTCTCTTAATTCATCTCACAGAGTTACATCTTTGCCTTCAAGAAGCCTTTGGCTAAGGCTATTCCTGTGGAATTGGCAAAGGGATATTTGGAAGCCCATAGAGGGCTATGGTGAAAAAGGAAATATCTTCCGTTCAAAACTGGAAAGAAGCTTTCTGAGAAACTGCTCTGTGTTCTGTGAATTCATCTCACAGAGTTACATCTTTCCCTTCAAGAAGCCTTTCGCTAAGGCTGTTCTTGTGGAATAGGCAAAGGGATATTTGGAAGCCCATAGAGGCCTATGGTGAAAAAGGAAATATCTTCCGTTCAAAACTGGAAAGAAGCTTTCTGAGAAACTGCTCTGTGTTCTCTGAATTAATCTCACAGAGTTACATCTTTCCCTTCAAGAAGCCTTTTGCTAAGGCTGTTCTTGTGGAATTGGCAAAGGGATATTTGGAAGCCCATAGAGGCCTATGGTGAAAAAGGAAATATCTTCCGTTCAAAACTGGAAAGAAGCTTTCTGAGAAACTGCTCTGTGTTCTGTAAATTCATCTCACAGAGTTACATCTTTCCCTTCAAGAAGCCTTTCGCTAAGGCTGCTCTTGAGGAATTGGCAAAGTGATATTTGGAAGCCCATAGACGGCTATGGTTAAAAAGGAAATATCTTCCGTTCAAACCTGGAAAGAAGCTTTCTGAGAAACTGCTCTGTGTTCTGTGAATTCATCTCACAGAGTTACATCTTTCCCTTCAAGAAGCCTTTCGCTAAAGCTGTTCTTGTGGAATAGGCAAAGCGATATTTGGAAACCCATAGAGGGCTATGGTGAAAAAGGAAATATCTTCCGTTCAAAACTGGAAAGAAGCTTTCTGAGAAACTGCTCTGTGTTCTGTTAATTCATCTCACAGAGTTACATCTTTCCCTTCAAGAAGCCTTTTGCTAAGGCTGTTCTTGTGGAATTGGCAAAGGGATATTTGGAAACCCATAGAGGGCTATGGTGAAAAAGGAAATATCTTCCGTTCAAAACTGCAAAGAAGCTTTCTGAGAAACTGCTCTGTGTTCTGTTAATTCATCTCACAGAGTTACATCTTTCCCTTCAAGAAGCCTTTCGCTAAGACTGTTCTTGTGGAAATGGCAAAGGGATATTTGGAAGCCCATAGACGGCTACGGTGAAAAAGGAAATATCTTCCGTTCAAAACTGGAAAGAAGCTTTCTGAGAAACTGCTCTCTGTTCTGTGAATTCATTTCACAGAGTTACATCTTTCCCTTCAAGAAGCCTTTTGCTAAGGCTGTTCTTGTGGAATTGGCAAAGGGATATTTGGAAGCCCATAGACGGCTATGGTTAAAAAGGAAATATCTTCCGTTCAAAACTGGAAAGAAGCTTTCTGAGAAACTGCTCTGTGTTCTGTGAATTCATCTCACAGAGTTACATCTTTCCCTTCAAGAAGCCTTTCGCTAAGGCTGTTCTTGTGGAATTGGCAAAGCGATATTTGGAAACCCATAGAGGGCTATGGTGAAAAAGGAAATATCTTCCGTTCAAAACTGGAAAGAAGCTTTCTGAGAAACTGCTCTGTGTTCTGTTAATTCATCTCACAGAGTTACATCTTTCCCTTCAAGAAGCCTTTCGCTAAGACTGTTCTTTTGGAATTGGCAAAGGGATATTTGGAAGCCCACAGAGGGCTATGGTGAAAAAGGAAATATCTTCCGTTCAAAACTGGAAAGGAGCTTTCTGAGAAACTGCTCTGTGTTCTGTGAATTCATCTCACAGAGTTACATCTTTGCCTTCAAGAAGCCTTTGGCTAAGGGTGTTCTTGTGGAATTGGCAAAGGGATATTTGGAAGCCCATAGACGGCTATGGTGAAAAAGGAAATATCTTCCGTTCAAAACTGGAAAGAAGCTTTCTGAGAAACTGCTCTGTGTTCTGTGAATTCATCTCACAGAGTTACATCTTTCCCTTCAAGAAGCCTTTCGCTAAGGCTGTTCTTGTGGAATTGGCAAAGGGATATTTGGAAGCCCATAGAGGCCTATGGTGAAAAAGGAAATATCTTCCGTTCAAAACTGGAAAGAAGCTTTCTGAGAAACTGCTCTGTGTTCTCTGAATTCATCTCACAGAGTTACATCTTTCCCTTCAAGAAGCCTTTCGCTAAGGCTGTTCTTGTGGAATTGGCAAAGGGATATTTGGAAGCCCGTAGAGGCCTATGGTGAAAAAGGAAATATCTTCCGTTCAAAACTGGAAAGAAGCTTTCTGAGAAACTGCTCTGTGTTCTCTGAATTCATCTCACAGAGTTACATCTTTCCCTTCAAGAAGCCTTTCGCTAAGGCTGCTCTTGAGGAATTGGCAAAGGGATATTTGGAAGCCCATAGACGGCTATGGTTAAAAAGGAAATATCTTCCGTTCAAAACTGGAAAGAAGCTTTCTGAGAAAATGCTCTGTGTTCTGTGAATTCATCTCACAGAGTTACATCTTTCCCTTCAAGAAGCCTTTCGCTAAGCCTGTTCTTGTGGAATTGGCAAAGCGATATTTGGAAACCCATAGAGGGCTACGGTGAAAAAGGAAATATCTTCCGTTCAAAACTGGAAAGAAGCTTTCTGAGAAACTTCTCTGTGTTCTGTTAATTCATCTCACAGAGTTACATCTTTCCCTTCAAGAAGCCTTTCGCTAAGGCTGTTCTTGTGGAATTGGCAAAGGGATATTTGGAAGCCCATAGAGGGCTATGGTGAAAAAGGAAATATCTTCCGTTCAAAACTGGAAAGAAGCTTTCTGAGAAACTGCTCTGTGTTCTGTGAATTCATCTCACAGAGTTACATCTTTCCCTTCAAGAAGCCTTTCGCTAAGGCTGTTCTTGTGGAATTGGCAAAGGGATATTTGGAAGCCCATAGAGGCCTATGGTGAAAAAGGAAATATCTTCCGTTCAAAACTGGAAAGAAGCTTTCTGAGAAACTGCTCTGTGTTCTGTTAATTCATCTCACAGAGTTACATCTTTCCCTTCAAGAAGCCTTTCGCTAAGGCTGTTCTTGTGGAATTGGCAAAGGGATATTTGGAAGCCCATAGAGGCCTATGGTGAAAAAGGAAATATCTTCCGTTCAAAACTGGAAAGAAGCTTTCTGAGAAACTGCTCTGTGTTCTCTGAATTCCTCTCACAGAGTTACATCTTTCCCTTCAAGAAGCCTTTCGCTAAGGCTGTTCTTGTGGAATTGGCAAAGGGATATTTGGAAGCCCATAGAGGCCTATGGTGAAAAAGGAAATATCTTCCGTTCAAAACTGGAAAGAAGCTTTCTGAGAAACTGCTCTGTGTTCTGTGAATTCATCTCACAGAGTTACATCTTTCCCTTCAAGAAGCCTTTCGCTAAGGCTGTTCTTGTGGAATTGGCAAAGGGATATTTGGAAGCCCATAGAGGCCTATGGGGAAAAAGGAAATATCTTCCGTTCAAAACTGGAAAGAAGCTTTCTGAGAAACTGCTCTGTGTTCTGTTAATTCATCTCACAGAGTTACATCTTTCCCTTCAAGAAGCCTTTCGCTAAGGCTGTTCTTGTGGAATTGGCAAAGGGATATTTGGAAGCCCATAGAGGGCTATGGTGAAAAAGGAAATATCTTCCGTTCAAAACTGCAAAGAAGCATTCTGAGAAACTGCTCTGTGTTCTGCTAATTCATCTCACAGAGTTACATCTTTCCCTTCAAGAAGCCTTTCGCTAAGACTGTTCTTGTGGAAATGGCAAAGGGATATTTGGAAGCCCATAGACGGCTATGGTGAAAAAGGAAATATCTTCCGTTCAAAACTGGAAAGAAGCTTTCTGAGAAACTGCTCTGTGTTCTGTGAATTCATCTCACAGAGTTACATCTTTCCCTTCAAGAAGCCTTTCGCTAAGGCTGTTCTTGTGCAATTGGCAAAGGGATATTTGGAAGCCCATAGAGGGCTATGGTGAAAAAGGAAATATCTTCCGTTCAAAACTGGAAAGAAGCTTTCTGAGAAACTGCTCTGTGTTCTCTTAATTCATCTCACAGAGTTACATCTTTCCCTTCAAGAAGCCTTTCGCTAAGGCTGTTCTTGTGGAATTGGCAAAGCGATATTTGGAAACCCATAGAGGGCTATGGTGAAAAAGGAAATATCTTCCGTTCAAAACTGGAAAGAAGCTTTATGAGAAACTGCTCTGTGTTCTGTTAATTCATCTCACAGAGTTACATCTTTCCCTTCAAGAAGCCTTTCGCTAAGGCTGTTCTTTTGGAATTGGCAAAGGGATATTTGGAAGCCCACAGAGGGCTAAGGTGAAAAAGGAAATATCTTCCGTTCAAAACTGGAAAGGAGCTTTCTGAGAAACTGCTCTGTGTTCTGTTAATTCATCTCACAGAGTTACATCTTTGCCTTCAAGAAGCCTTTCGCTAAGACTGTTCTTGTGGAAATGGCAAAGGGATATTTGGAAGCCCATAGACGGGTATGGTGAAAAAGGAAATATCTTCCGTTCAAAACTGGAAAGAAGCTTTCTGAGAAACTGCTCTGTGTTCTGTGAATTCATCTCACAGAGTTACATCTTTCCCTTCAAGAAGCCTTTCGCTAAGGCTGTTCTTGTGCAATTGGCAAAGGGATATTTGGAAGCCCATAGAGGGCTATGGTGAAAAAGGAAATATCTTCCGTTCAAAAGTGGAAAGAAGCTTTCTGAGAAACTGCTCTGTGTTCTGTGAATTCATCTCACAGAGTTACATCTTTCCCTTCAAGAAGCCTTTCGCTAAGGCTGTTCTTGTGGAATTGGCAAAGCGATATTTGGAAGCCCATAGAGGGCTACGGTGAAAAAGGAAATATCTTCCGTTCAAAACTGGAAAGAAGCTTTCTGAGAAACTGCTCTGTGTTCTGTGAATTCATCTCACAGAGTTACATCTTTCCCTTCAAGAAGCCTTTCGCTAAGGCTGTTCTTGTGGAATTGGCAAAGGGATATTTGGAAGCCCATAGAGGGCTATGGTGAAAAAGGAAATATCTTCCGTTCAAAACTGGAAAGAAGCTTTCTGAGAATCTGCTCTGTGTTCTGTGAATTTATCTCACAGAGTTACATCTTTCCCTTCAAGAAGCCTTTCGCTAAGGCTGTTCTTGTGGAATTGGCAAAGGGATATTTGGAAGCCCATAGAGGCCTATGGGGAAAAAGGAAATATCTTCCGTTCAAAACTGGAAAGAAGCTTTCTGAGAAACTGCTCTGTGTTCTGTGAATTCATCTCACAGAGTTACATCTATCCCTTCAAGAAGCCTTTCGCTAAGGCTGTTCTTGTAGAATTGGCAAAGCGATATTTGGAAACCCATAGTGGGCTATGGTGAAAAAGGAAATATCTTCCGTTCAAAACTGGAAAGAAGCTTTTGAGAAACTGCTCTGTGTTCTGTTAATTCATCTCACAGAGTTACATCTTTCCCTTCAAGAAGCCTTTCGCTAAGGCTGTTCTTGTGGAATTGGCAAAGGGATATTTGGCAGCCCACAGAGGGCTATGGTGAAAAAGGAAATATCTTCCGTTCAAAACTGGAAAGAAGCTTTCTGAGAAACTGCTCTGTGTTCTCTTAATTCATCTCACAGAGTTACATCTTTGCCTTCAAGAAGCCTTTGGCTAAGGCTATTCCTGTGGAATTGGCAAAGGGATATTTGGAAGCCCATAGAGGGCTATGGTGAAAAAGGAAATATCTTCCGTTCAAAACTGGAAAGAAGCTTTCTGAGAAACTGCTCTGTGTTCTGTGAATTCATCTCACAGAGTTACATCTTTCCCTTCAAGAAGCCTTTCGCTAAGGCTGTTCTTGTGGAATAGGCAAAGGGATATTTGGAAGCCCATAGAGGCCTATGGTGAAAAAGGAAATATCTTCCGTTCAAAACTGGAAAGAAGCTTTCTGAGAAACTGCTCTGTGTTCTCTGAATTAATCTCACAGAGTTACATCTTTCCCTTCAAGAAGCCTTTTGCTAAGGCTGTTCTTGTGGAATTGGCAAAGGGATATCTGGAAGCCCATAGAGGCCTATGGTGAAAAAGGAAATATCTTCCCTTCAAAACTGGAAAGAAGCTTTCTGAGAAACTGCTCTGTGTTCTGTAAATTCATCTCACAGAGTTACATCTTTCCCTTCAAGAAGCCTTTCGCTAAGGCTGCTCTTGAGGAATTGGCAAAGTGATATTTGGAAGCCCATAGACGGCTATGGTTAAAAAGGAAATATCTTCCGTTCAAACCTGGAAAGAAGCTTTCTGAGAAACTGCTCTGTGTTCTGTGAATTCATCTCACAGAGTTACATCTTTCCCTTCAAGAAGCCTTTCGCTAAAGCTGTTCTTGTGGAATAGGCAAAGCGATATTTGGAAACCCATAGAGGGCTATGGTGAAAAAGGAAATATCTTCCGTTCAAAACTGGAAAGAAGCTTTCTGAGAAACTGCTCTGTGTTCTGTTAATTCATCTCACAGAGTTACATCTTTCCCTTCAAGAAGCCTTTTGCTAAGGCTGTTCTTGTGGAATTGGCAAAGGGATATTTGGAAACCCATAGAGGGCTATGGTGAAAAAGGAAATATCTTCCGTTCAAAACTGCAAAGAAGCTTTCTGAGAAACTGCTCTGTGTTCTGTTAATTCATCTCACAGAGTTACATCTTTCCCTTCAAGAAGCCTTTCGCTAAGACTGTTCTTGTGGAAATGGCAAAGGGATATTTGGAAGCCCATAGACGGCTATGGTGAAAAAGGAAATATCTTCCGTTCAAAACTGGAAAGAAGCTTTCTGAGAAACTGCTCTCTGTTCTGTGAATTCATTTCACAGAGTTACATCTTTCCCTTCAAGAAGCCTTTTGCTAAGGCTGTTCTTGTGGAATTGGCAAAGGGATATTTGGAAGCCCATAGACGGCTATGGTTAAAAAGGAAATATCTTCCGTTCAAAACTGGAAAGAAGCTTTCTGAGAAACTGCTCTGTGTTCTGTGAATTCATCTCACAGAGTTACATCTTTCCCTTCAAGAAGCCTTTCGCTAAGGCTGTTCTTGTGGAATTGGCAAAGGGATATTTGGAAGCCCTTAGAGGCCTATGGTGAAAAAGGAAATATCTTCCGTTCAAAACTGGAAAGAAGCTTTCTGAGAAACTGCTCTGTGTTCTCTGAATTCATCTCACAGAGTTACATCTTTCCCTTCAAGAAGCCTTTCGCTAAGGCTGTTCTTGTGGAATTGGCAAAGGGATATTTGGAAGCCCATAGAGGCCTATGGTGAAAAAGGAAATATCTTCCGTTCAAAACTGGAAAGAAGCTTTCTGAGAAACTGCTCTGTGTTCTCTGAATTCATCTCACAGAGTTACATCTTTCCCTTCAAGAAGCCTTTCGCTAAGGCTGCTCTTGAGGAATTGGCAAAGGGATATTTGGAAGCCCATAGACGGCTATGGTTAAAAAGGAAATATCTTCCGTTCAAAACTGGAAAGAAGCTTTCTGAGAAAATGCTCTGTGTTCTGTGAATTCATCTCACAGAGTTACATCTTTCCCTTCAAGAAGCCTTTCGCTAAGCCTGTTCTTGTGGAATTGGCAAAGCGATATTTGGAAACCCATAGAGGGCTACGGTGAAAAAGGAAATATCTTCCGTTCAAAACTGGAAAGAAGCTTTCTGAGAAACTTCTCTGTGTTCTGTTAATTCATCTCACAGAGTTACATCTTTCCCTTCAAGAAGCCTTTCGCTAAGGCTGTTCTTGTGGAATTGGCAAAGGGATATTTGGAAGCCCATAGAGGGCTATGGTGAAAAAGGAAATATCTTCCGTTCAAAACTGGAAAGAAGCTTTCTGAGAAACTGCTCTGTGTTCTGTGAATTCATCTCACAGAGTTACATCTTTCCCTTCAAGAAGCCTTTCGCTAAGGCTGTTCTTGTGGAATTGGCAAAGGGATATTTGGAAGCCCATAGAGGCCTATGGTGAAAAAGGAAATATCTTCCGTTCAAAACTGGAAAGAAGCTTTCTGAGAAACTGCTCTGTGTTCTGTTAATTCATCTCACAGAGTTACATCTTTCCCTTCAAGAAGCCTTTCGCTAAGGCTGTTCTTGTGGAATTGGCAAAGGGATATTTGGAAACCCTTAGAGGGCTATGGTGAAAAAGGAAATATCTTCCGTTCAAAACTGCAAAGAAGCTTTCTGAGAAACTGCTCTGTGTTCTGTTAATTCATCTCACAGAGTTACATCTTTCCCTTCAAGAAGCCTTTCGCTAACACTGTTCTTGTGGAAATGGCAAAGGGATATTTGGAAGACCATAGAGGGCTATGGTGAAAAAGGAAATATCTTCCGTTCAAAACTGGAAAGAAGCTTTCTGAGAAACTGCTCTCTGTTCTCTTAATACATCTCACAGAGTTACATCTTTCCCTTCAAGAAGCCTTTGGCTAAGGCTGTTCTTGAGGAATTGGCAAAGGGATATTTGGAAGCCCATAGACGGCTATGGTTAAAAAGGAAATATCTTCCGTTCAAAACTGGAAAGAAGCTTTCTGAGAAACTGCTCTGTGTTCTGTGAATTCATCTCACAGAGTTACATCTTTCCCTTCAAGAAGCCTTTCGCTAAGGCTGTTCTTGTGGAATTGGCAAAGGGATATTTGGAATCCCATAGAGGCCTATGGTGAAAAAGGAAATATCTTCCGTTCAAAACTGGAAAGAAGCTTTCTGAGAAACTGCTCTCTGTTCTCTTAATTCATCTCACAGAGTTACATCTTTCCCTTCAAGAAGCCTTTCGCTAAGGCTGCTCTTGAGGAATTGGCAAAGTGATATTTGGAAGCCCATAGACGGCTATGGTTAAAAAGGAAATATCTTCCGTTCAAAACTGGAAAGAAGCTTTCTGAGAAACTGCTCTGTGTTCTGTGAATTCATCTCACAGAGTTACATCTTTCCCTTCAAGAAGCCTTTCGCTAAGGCTGTTCTTGTGGAATTGGCAAAGCGATATTTGGAAACCCATAGAGGGCTATGGTGAAAAAGGAAATATCTTCCGTTCAAAACTGGAAAGAAGCTTTCTGAGAAACTGCTCTGTGTTCTCTTAATTCATCTCACAGAGTTACATCTTTCCCTTCAAGAAGCCTTTGGCTAAGGCTGTTCTTGAGGAATTGGCAAAGGGATATATGGAAGCCCATAGACGCCTATGGTTAAAAAGGAAATATCTTCCGTTCAAACCTGGAAAGAAGCTTTCTGAGAAACTGCTCTGTGTTCTGTGAATTCATCTCACAGAGTTACATCTTTCCCTTCAAGAAGCCTTTCGCTAAGGCTGTTCTTGTGGAATTGGCAAAGCGATATTTGGAAACCCATAGAGGGCTATGGTGAAAAAGGAAATATCTTCCGTTCAAAACTGGAAAGAAGCTTTCTGAGAAACTGCTCTGTGTTCTGTTAATTCATCTCACAGAGTTACATCTTTCCCTTCAAGAAGCCTTTCGCTAAGGCTGTTCTTTTGGAATTGGCAAAGGGATATTTGGAAGCCCACAGAGGGCTAAGGTGAAAAAGGAAATATCTTCCGTTCAAAACTGGAAAGGAGCTTTCTGAGAAACTGCTCTGTGTTCTGTTAATTCATCTCACAGAGTTACATCTTTGCCTTCAAGAAGCCTTTCGCTAAGACTGTTCTTGTGGAAATGGCAAAGGGATATTTGGAAGCCCATAGAGGGCTCTGGTGAAAAAGGAAATATCTTCCGTTCAAAACTGGAAAGAAGCTTTCTGAGAAACTGCTCTGTGTTCTGTGAATTCATCTCACAGAGTTACATCTTTCCCTTCAAGAAGCCTTTCGCTAAGGCTGTTCTTGTGCAATTGGCAAAGGGATATTTGGAAGCCCATAGAGGGCTATGGTGAAAAAGGAAATATCTTCCGTTCAAAAGTGGAAAGAAGCTTTCTGAGAAACTGCTCTGTGTTCTGTGAATTCATCTCACAGAGTTACATCTTTCCCTTCAAGAAGCCTTTCGCTAAGGCTGTTCTTGTGGAATTGGCAAAGCGATATTTGGAAGCCCATAGAGGGCTACGGTGAAAAAGGAAATATCTTCCGTTCAAAACTGGAAAGAAGCTTTCTGAGAAACTGCTCTGTGTTCTGTGAATTCATCTCACAGAGTTACATCTTTCCCTTCAAGAAGCCTTTCGCTAAGGCTGTTCTTGTGGAATTGGCAAAGGGATATTTGGAAGCCCATAGAGGGCTATGGTGAAAAAGGAAATATCTTCCGTTCAAAACTGGAAAGAAGCTTTCTGAGAATCTGCTCTGTGTTCTGTGAATTTATCTCACAGAGTTACATCTTTCCCTTCAAGAAGCCTTTCGCTAAGGCTGTTCTTGTGGAATTGGCAAAGGGATATTTGGAAGCCCATAGAGGCCTATGGGGAAAAAGGAAATATCTTCCGTTCAAAACTGGAAAGAAGCTTTCTGAGAAACTGCTCTGTGTTCTGTGAATTCATCTCACAGAGTTACATCTATCCCTTCAAGAAGCCTTTCGCTAAGGCTGTTCTTGTAGAATTGGCAAAGCGATATTTGGAAACCCATAGTGGGCTATGGTGAAAAAGGAAATATCTTCCGTTCAAAACTGGAAAGAAGCTTTTGAGAAACTGCTCTGTGTTCTGTTAATTCATCTCACAGAGTTACATCTTTCCCTTCAAGAAGCCTTTCGCTAAGGCTGTTCTTTTGGAATTGGCAAAGGGATATTTGGAAGCCCACAGAGGGCTATGGTGAAAAAGGAAATATCTTCCGTTCAAAACTGGAAAGAAGCTTTCTGAGAAACTGCTCTGTGTTCTCTTAATTCATCTCACAGAGTTACATCTTTGCCTTCAAGAAGCCTTTGGCTAAGGCTATTCCTGTGGAATTGGCAAAGGGATATTTGGAAGCCCATAGAGGGCTATGGTGAAAAAGGAAATATCTTCCGTTCAAAACTGGAAAGAAGCTTTCTGAGAAACTGCTCTGTGTTCTGTGAATTCATCTCACAGAGTTACATCTTTCCCTTCAAGAAGCCTTTCGCTAAGGCTGTTCTTGTGGAATAGGCAAAGGGATATTTGGAAGCCCATAGAGGCCTGTGGTGAAAAAGGAAATATCTTCCGTTCAAAACTGGAAAGAAGCTTTCTGAGAAACTGCTCTGTGTTCTCTGAATTAATCTCACAGAGTTACATCTTTCCCTTCAAGAAGCCTTTTGCTAAGGCTGTTCTTGTGGAATTGGCAAAGGGATATTTGGAAGCCCATAGAGGCCTATGGTGAAAAAGGAAATATCTTCCGTTCAAAACTGGAAAGAAGCTTTCTGAGAAACTGCTCTGTGTTCTGTAAATTCATCTCACAGAGTTACATCTTTCCCTTCAAGAAGCCTTTCGCTAAGGCTGCTCTTGAGGAATTGGCAAAGTGATATTTGGAAGCCCATAGACGGCTATGGTTAAAAAGGAAATATCTTCCGTTCAAACCTGGAAAGAAGCTTTCTGAGAAACTGCTCTGTGTTCTGTGAATTCATCTCACAGAGTTACATCTTTCCCTTCAAGAAGCCTTTCGCTAAAGCTGTTCTTGTGGAATAGGCAAAGCGATATTTGGAAACCCATAGAGGGCTATGGTGAAAAAGGAAATATCTTCCGTTCAAAACTGGAAAGAAGCTTTCTGAGAAACTGCTCTGTGTTCTGTTAATTCATCTCACAGAGTTACATCTTTCCCTTCAAGAAGCCTTTTGCTAAGGCTGTTCTTGTGGAATTGGCAAAGGGATATTTGGAAACCCATAGAGGGCTATGGTGAAAAAGGAAATATCTTCCGTTCAAAACTGCAAAGAAGCTTTCTGAGAAACTGCTCTGTGTTCTGTTAATTCATCTCACAGAGTTACATCTTTCCCTTCAAGAAGCCTTTCGCTAAGACTGTTCTTGTGGAAATGGCAAAGGGATATTTGGAAGCCCATAGACGGCTACGGTGAAAAAGGAAATATCTTCCGTTCAAAACTGGAAAGAAGCTTTCTGAGAAACTGCTCTCTGTTCTGTGAATTCATTTCACAGAGTTACATCTTTCCCTTCAAGAAGCCTTTTGCTAAGGCTGTTCTTGTGGAATTGGCAAAGGGATATTTGGAAGCCCATAGACGGCTATGGTTAAAAAGGAAATATCTTCCGTTCAAAACTGGAAAGAAGCTTTCTGAGAAACTGCTCTGTGTTCTGTGAATTCATCTCACAGAGTTACATCTTTCCCTTCAAGAAGCCTTTCGCTAAGGCTGTTCTTGTGGAATTGGCAAAGCGATATTTGGAAACCCATAGAGGGCTATGGTGAAAAAGGAAATATCTTCCGTTCAAAACTGGAAAGAAGCTTTCTGAGAAACTGCTCTGTGTTCTGTTAATTCATCTCACAGAGTTACATCTTTCCCTTCAAGAAGCCTTTCGCTAAGACTGTTCTTTTGGAATTGGCAAAGGGATATTTGGAAGCCCACAGAGGGCTATGGTGAAAAAGGAAATATCTTCCGTTCAAAACTGGAAAGGAGCTTTCTGAGAAACTGCTCTGTGTTCTGTGAATTCATCTCACAGAGTTACATCTTTGCCTTCAAGAAGCCTTTGGCTAAGGGTGTTCTTGTGGAATTGGCAAAGGGATATTTGGAAGCCCATAGACGGCTATGGTGAAAAAGGAAATATCTTCCGTTCAAAACTGGAAAGAAGCTTTCTGAGAAACTGCTCTGTGTTCTGTGAATTCATCTCACAGAGTTACATCTTTCCCTTCAAGAAGCCTTTCGCTAAGGCTGTTCTTGTGGAATTGGCAAAGGGATATTTGGAAGCCCATAGAGGCCTATGGTGAAAAAGGAAATATCTTCCGTTCAAAACTGGAAAGAAGCTTTCTGAGAAACTGCTCTGTGTTCTCTGAATTCATCTCACAGAGTTACATCTTTCCCTTCAAGAAGCCTTTCGCTAAGGCTGTTCTTGTGGAATTGGCAAAGGGATATTTGGAAGCCCGTAGAGGCCTATGGTGAAAAAGGAAATATCTTCCGTTCAAAACTGGAAAGAAGCTTTCTGAGAAACTGCTCTGTGTTCTCTGAATTCATCTCACAGAGTTACATCTTTCCCTTCAAGAAGCCTTTCGCTAAGGCTGCTCTTGAGGAATTGGCAAAGGGATATTTGGAAGCCCATAGACGGCTATGGTTAAAAAGGAAATATCTTCCGTTCAAAACTGGAAAGAAGCTTTCTGAGAAAATGCTCTGTGTTCTGTGAATTCATCTCACAGAGTTACATCTTTCCCTTCAAGAAGCCTTTCGCTAAGCCTGTTCTTGTGGAATTGGCAAAGCGATATTTGGAAACCCATAGAGGGCTACGGTGAAAAAGGAAATATCTTCCGTTCAAAACTGGAAAGAAGCTTTCTGAGAAACTTCTCTGTGTTCTGTTAATTCATCTCACAGAGTTACATCTTTCCCTTCAAGAAGCCTTTCGCTAAGGCTGTTCTTGTGGAATTGGCAAAGGGATATTTGGAAGCCCATAGAGGCCTATGGTGAAAAAGGAAATATCTTCCGTTCAAAACTGGAAAGAAGCTTTCTGAGAAACTGCTCTGTGTTCTGTGAATTCATCTCACAGAGTTACATCTTTCCCTTCAAGAAGCCTTTCGCTAAGGCTGTTCTTGTGGAATTGGCAAAGGGATATTTGGAAGCCCATAGAGGCCTATGGTGAAAAAGGAAATATCTTCCGTTCAAAACTGGAAAGAAGCTTTCTGAGAAACTGCTCTGTGTTCTGTTAATTCATCTCACAGAGTTACATCTTTCCCTTCAAGAAGCCTTTCGCTAAGGCTGTTCTTGTGGAATTGGCAAAGGGATATTTGGAAACCCTTAGAGGGCTATGGTGAAAAAGGAAATATCTTCCGTTCAAAACTGCAAAGAAGCTTTCTGAGAAACTGCTCTGTGTTCTGTTAATTCATCTCACAGAGTTACATCTTTCCCTTCAAGAAGCCTTTCGCTAACACTGTTCTTGTGGAAATGGCAAAGGGATATTTGGAAGACCATAGAGGGCTATGGTGAAAAAGGAAATATCTTCCGTTCAAAACTGGAAAGAAGCTTTCTGAGAAACTGCTCTCTGTTCTCTTAATTCATCTCACAGAGTTACATCTTTCCCTTCAAGAAGCCTTTGGCTAAGGCTGTTCTTGAGGAATTGGCAAAGGGATATTTGGAAGCCCATAGACGGCTATGGTTAAAAAGGAAATATCTTCCGTTCAAAACTGGAAAGAAGCTTTCTGAGAAACTGCTCTGTGTTCTGTGAATTCATCTCACAGAGTTACATCTTTCCCTTCAAGAAGCCTTTCGCTAAGGCTGTTCTTGTGGAATTGGCAAAGGGATATTTGGAAGCCCATAGAGGCCTATGGTGAAAAAGGAAATATCTTCCGTTCAAAACTGGAAAGAAGCTTTCTGAGAAACTGCTCTGTGTTCTCTTAATTCATCTCACAGAGTTACATCTTTCCCTTCAAGAAGCCTTTCGCTAAGGCTGCTCTTGAGGAATTGGCAAAGTGATATTTGGAAGCCCATAGACGGCTATGGTTAAAAAGGAAATATCTTTCGTTCAAAACTGGAAAGAAGCTTTCTGAGAAACTGCTCTGTGTTCTGTGAATTCATCTCACAGAGTTACATCTTTCCCTTCAAGAAGCCTTTCGCTAAGGCTGTTCTTGTGGAATTGGCAAAGCGATATTTGGAAACCCATAGAGGGCTATGGTGAAAAAGGAAATATCTTCCGTTCAAAACTGGAAAGAAGCTTTCTGAGAAACTGCTCTGTGTTCTGTTAATTCATCTCACAGAGTTACATCTTTCCCTTCAAGAAGCCTTTCGCTAAGGCTGTTCTTGTGGAATTGGCAAAGGGATATTTGGAAGCCCATAGAGGGCTATGGTGAAAAAGGAAATATCTTCCGTTCAAAACTGGAAAGAAGCTTTCTGAGAAATTGCTCTGTGTTCTGTGAATTCATCTCACAGAGTTACATCTTTCCCTTCAAGAAGCCTTTCGCTAAGGCTGTTCTTGTGGAATTGGGAAAGGGATATTTGGAAGCCCATAGAGGCCTATGGTGAAAAAGGAAATATCTTCCGTTCAAAACTGGAAAGAAGCTTTCTGAGAAACTGCTCTGTGTTCTGTTAATTCATCTCACAGAGTTACATCTTTCCCTTCAAGAAGCCTTTCGCTAAGGCTGTTCTTGTGGAATTGGCAAAGGGATATTTGGAAGCCCATAGAGGGCTATGGTGAAAAAGGAAATATCTTCCGTTCAAAACTGCAAAGAAGCTTTCTGAGAAACTGCTCTGTGTTCTGTTAATTCATCTCACAGAGTTACATCTTTCCCTTCAAGAAGCCTTTCGCTAATACTGTTCTTGTGGAAATGGCAAAGGGATATTTGGAAGACCATAGAGGGCTATGGTGAAAAAGGAAATATCTTCCGTTCAAAACTGGAAAGAAGCTTTCTGAGAAACTGCTCTCTGTTCTCTTAATTCATCTCACAGAGTTACATCTTTCCCTTCAAGAAGCCTTTGGCTAAGGCTGTTCTTGAGGAATTGGCAAAGGGATATTTGGAAGCCCATAGACGGCTATGGTTAAAAAGGAAATATCTTCCGTTCAAAACTGGAAAGAAGCTTTCTGAGAAACTGCTCTGTGTTCTGTGAATTCATCTCACAGAGTTACATCTTTCCCTTCAAGAAGCCTTTCGCTAAGGCTGTTCTTGTGGAATTGGCAAAGGGATATTTGGAAGCCCATAGAGGCCTATGGTGAAAAAGGAAATATCTTCCGTTCAAAACTGGAAAGAAGCTTTCTGAGAAACTGCTCTGTGTTCTGTTAATTCATCTCACAGAGTTACATCTTTCCCTTCAAGAAGCCTTTCGCTAAGGCTGCTCTTGAGGAATTGGCAAAGTGATATTTGGAAGCCCATAGACGGCTATGGTTAAAAAGGAAATATCTTCCGTTCAAAACTGGAAAGAAGCTTTCTGAGAAACTGCTCTGTGTTCTGTTAATTCATCTCACAGAGTTACATCTTTCCCTTCAAGAAGCCTTTCGCTAAGACTGTTCTTGTGGAAATGGCAAAGGGATATTTGGAAGCCCATAGACGGCTATGGTGAAAAAGGAATTATCTTCCGTTCAAAACTGGAAAGAAGCTTTCTGAGAAACTGCTCTGTGTTCTGTGAATTCATCTCACAGAGTTACATCTTTCCCTTCAAGAAGCCTTTCGCTAAGGCTGTTCTTGTGGAATTGGCAAAGGGATATTTGGAAGCCCATAGAGGCCTATGGTGAAAAAGGAAATATCTTCCGTTCAAAACTGGAAAGAAGATTTCTGAGAAACTGCTCTGTGTTCTGTTAATTCATCTCACAGAGTTACATCTTTCCCTTCAAGAAGCCTTTCGCTAAGGCTGTTCTTGAGGAATTGGCAAAGGGATATTTGGAAGCCCATAGACGGCTATGGTTAAAAAGGAAATATCTTCCGTTCAAAATTGGAAAGAAGCTTTCTGAGAAACTGCTCTGTGTTCTGTGAATTCATCTCACAGAGTTACATCTTTCCCTTCAAGAAGCCTTTCGCTAAGACTGTTCTTGTGGAATTGGCAAAGCGATATTTGGAAACCCATAGAGGGCTATGGTGAAAAAGGAAATATCTTCCGTTCAAAACTGGAAAGAAGCTTTCTGAGGAACTGCTCTGTGTTCTGTCAATTCATCTCACAGAGTTACATCTTTCCCTTCAAGAAGCCTTTCGCTAAGGCTGTTCCTGTGGAATTGGCAAAGGGATATTTGGAAGCCCATAGAGGGCTATGGTGAAAAAGGAAATATCTTCCGTTCAAAACTGGAAAGAAGCTTTCTGAGAAACTGCTCTGTGTTCTGTGAATTCATCTCACAGAGTTACATCTTTCCCTTCAAGAAGCCTTTCGCTAAGGCTGTTCTTGTGGAATTGGCGAAGGGATATTTGGAAGCCCATAGAGGCCTATGGTGAAAAAGGAAATATCTTCCGTTCAAAACTGGAAAGAAGCTTTCTGAGAAACTGCTCTGTGTTCTGTGAATTCATCTCACAGAGTTACATCTTTCCCTTCAAGAAGCCTTTCGCTAAGGCTGTTCTTGTGGAATTGGCAAAGGGATATTTGGAAGCCCATAGAGGCCTATGGTGAAAAAGGAAATATCTTCCGTTCAAAACTGGAAAGAAGATTTCTGAGAAACTGCTCTGTGTTCTCTTAATTCATCTCACAGAGTTACATCTTTCCCTTCAAGAAGCCTTTCGCTAAGGCTGTTCTTGTGGAATTGGCAAAGGGATATTTGGAAGCCCATAGAGGCCTATGGGGAAAAAGGAAATATCTTCCGTTCAAAACTGGAAAGAAGCTTTCTGAGAAACTGCTCTGTGTTCTGTTAATTCATCTCACAGAGTTACATCTTTCCCTTCAAGAGCCTTTCGCTAAGGCTGTTCTTGTGGAATTGGCAAAGGGATATTTGGAAGCCCATAGAGGGCTATGGTGAAAAAGGAAATATCTTCCGTTCAAAACTGCAAAGAAGCTTTCTGAGAAACTGCTCTGTGTTCTGTTAATTCATCTCACAGAGTTACATCTTTCCCTTCAAGAAGCCTTTCGCTAAGACTGTTCTTGTGGAAATGGCAAAGGGATATTTGGAAGCCCATAGACGGCTATGGTGAAAAAGGAAATATCTTCCGTTCAAAACTGGAAAGAAGCTTTCTGAGAAACTGCTCTGTGTTCTGTGAATTCATCTCACAGAGTTACATCTTTACCTTCAAGAAGCCTTTCGCTAAGGCTGTTCTTGTGGAATTGGCAAAGGGATATTTGGAAGCCCATAGAGGTCTATGGTGAAAAAGGAAATATCTTCCGTTCAAAACTGGAAAGAAGCTTTCTGAGAAACTGCTCTGTGTTCTCTTAATTCATCTCACAGAGTTACATCTTTCCCTTCAAGAAACATTTGGCTAAGGCTGTTCTTGAGGAATTGGCAAAGGGATATTTGGAAGCCCATAGACGGCTATGGTTAAAAAGGAAATATCTTCCGTTCTAAACTGGAAAGAAGCTTTCTGAGAAACTGCTCTGTGTTCTGTGAATTCATCTCACAGAGTTACATCTTTCCCTTCAAGAAGCCTTTCGCTAAGGCTGTTCTTGTAGAATTGGCAAAGCGATATTTGGAAACCCATAGAGGGCTATGGTGAAAAAGGAAATATCTTCCGTTCAAAACTGGAAAGAAGCTTTCTGAGAAACTGCTCTGTGTTCTGTTAATTCATCTCACAGAGTTACATCTTTCCCTTCAAGAAGCCTTTCGCTAAGGCTGTTCTTTTGGAATTGGCAAAGGGATATTTGGAAGCCCACAGAGGGCTATGGTGAAAAAGGAAATATCTTCCGTTCAAAACTGGAAAGGAGCTTTCTGAGAAACTGCTCTGTGTTCTGTTAATTCATCTCACAGAGTTACATCTTTGCCTTCAAGAAGCCTTTGGCTAAGGGTGTTCTTGTGGAATTGGCAAAGGGATATTTGGAAGCCCATAGACGGCTATGGTGAAAAAGGAAATATCTTCCGTTCAAAACTGGAAAGAAGCTTTCTGAGAAACTGCTCTGTGTTCTGTGAATTCATCTCACAGAGTTACATCTTTCCCTTCAAGAAGCCTTTCGCTAAGGCTGTTCTTGTGGAATTGGCAAAGGGATATTTGGAAGCCCATAGAGGCCTATGGTGAAAAAGGAAATATCTTCCGTTCAAAACTGGAAAGAAGCTTTCTGAGAAACTGCTCTGTGTTCTCTGAATTCCTCTCACAGAGTTACATCTTTCCCTTCAAGAAGCCTTTCGCTAAGGCTGTTCTTGTGGAATTGGCAAAGGGATATTTGGAAGCCCATAGAGGCCTATGGTGAAAAAGGAAATATCTTCCGTTCAAAACTGGAAAGAAGCTTTCTGAGAAACTGCTCTGTGTTCTGTGAATTCATCTCACAGAGTTACATCTTTCCCTTCAAGAAGCCTTTCGCTAAGGCTGTTCTTGTGGAATTGGCAAAGGGATATTTGGAAGCCCATAGAGGCCTATGGGGAAAAAGGAAATATCTTCCGTTCAAAACTGGAAAGAAGCTTTCTGAGAAACTGCTCTGTGTTCTGTGAATTCATCTCACAGAGTTACATCTTTCCCTTCAAGAAGCCTTTCGCTAAGGCTGTTCTTGTGCAATTGGCAAAGGGATATTTGGAAGCCCATAAAGGGCTATGGTGAAAAAGGAAATATCTTCCGTTCAAAAGTGGAAAGAAGCTTTCTGAGAAACTGCTCTGTGTTCTGTGAATTCATCTCACAGAGTTACATCTTTCCCTTCAAGAAGCCTTTCGCTAAGGCTGTTCTTGTGGAATTGGCAAAGCGATATTTGGAAGCCCATAGAGGGCTACGGTGAAAAAGGAAATATCTTCCGTTCAAAACTGGAAAGAAGCTTTCTGAGAAACTGCTCTGTGTTCTGTGAATTCATCTCACAGAGTTACATCTTTCCCTTCAAGAAGCCTTTCGCTAAGGCTGTTCTTGTGGAATTGGCAAAGGGATATTTGGAAGCCCATAGAGGGCTATGGTGAAAAAGGAAATATCTTCCGTTCAAAACTGGAAAGAAGCTTTCTGAGAATCTGCTCTGTGTTCTGTGAATTTATCTCACAGAGTTACATCTTTCCCTTCAAGAAGCCTTTCGCTAAGGCTGTTCTTGTGGAATTGGCAAAGGGATATTTGGAAGCCCATAGAGGCCTATGGGGAAAAAGGAAATATCTTCCGTTCAAAACTGGAAAGAAGCTTTCTGAGAAACTGCTCTGTGTTCTGTGAATTCATCTCACAGAGTTACATCTATCCCTTCAAGAAGCCTTTCGCTAAGGCTGTTCTTGTAGAATTGGCAAAGCGATATTTGGAAACCCATAGTGGGCTATGGTGAAAAAGGAAATATCTTCCGTTCAAAACTGGAAAGAAGCTTTTGAGAAACTGCTCTGTGTTCTGTTAATTCATCTCACAGAGTTACATCTTTCCCTTCAAGAAGCCTTTCGCTAAGGCTGTTCTTTTGGAATTGGCAAAGGGATATTTGGAAGCCCACAGAGGGCTATGGTGAAAAAGGAAATATCTTCCGTTCAAAACTGGAAAGAAGCTTTCTGAGAAACTGCTCTGTGTTCTCTTAATTCATCTCACAGAGTTACATCTTTGCCTTCAAGAAGCCTTTGGCTAAGGCTATTCCTGTGGAATTGGCAAAGGGATATTTGGAAGCCCATAGAGGGCTATGGTGAAAAAGGAAATATCTTCCGTTCAAAACTGGAAAGAAGCTTTCTGAGAAACTGCTCTGTGTTCTGTGAATTCATCTCACAGAGTTACATCTTTCCCTTCAAGAAGCCTTTCGCTAAGGCTGTTCTTGTGGAATAGGCAAAGGGATATTTGGAAGCCCATAGAGGCCTATGGTGAAAAAGGAAATATCTTCCGTTCAAAACTGGAAAGAAGCTTTCTGAGAAACTGCTCTGTGTTCTCTGAATTAATCTCACAGAGTTACATCTTTCCCTTCAAGAAGCCTTTTGCTAAGGCTGTTCTTGTGGAATTGGCAAAGGGATATTTGGAAGCCCATAGAGGCCTATGGTGAAAAAGGAAATATCTTCCGTTCAAAACTGGAAAGAAGCTTTCTGAGAAACTGCTCTGTGTTCTGTAAATTCATCTCACAGAGTTACATCTTTCCCTTCAAGAAGCCTTTCGCTAAGGCTGCTCTTGAGGAATTGGCAAAGTGATATTTGGAAGCCCATAGACGGCTATGGTTAAAAAGGAAATATCTTCCGTTCAAACCTGGAAAGAAGCTTTCTGAGAAACTGCTCTGTGTTCTGTGAATTCATCTCACAGAGTTACATCTTTCCCTTCAAGAAGCCTTTCGCTAAAGCTGTTCTTGTGGAATAGGCAAAGCGATATTTGGAAACCCATAGAGGGCTATGGTGAAAAAGGAAATATCTTCCGTTCAAAACTGGAAAGAAGCTTTCTGAGAAACTGCTCTGTGTTCTGTTAATTCATCTCACAGAGTTACATCTTTCCCTTCAAGAAGCCTTTTGCTAAGGCTGTTCTTGTGGAATTGGCAAAGGGATATTTGGAAACCCATAGAGGGCTATGGTGAAAAAGGAAATATCTTCCGTTCAAAACTGCAAAGAAGCTTTCTGAGAAACTGCTCTGTGTTCTGTTAATTCATCTCACAGAGTTACATCTTTCCCTTCAAGAAGCCTTTCGCTAAGACTGTTCTTGTGGAAATGGCAAAGGGATATTTGGAAGCCCATAGACGGCTATGGTGAAAAAGGAAATATCTTCCGTTCAAAACTGGAAAGAAGCTTTCTGAGAAACTGCTCTCTGTTCTGTGAATTCATTTCACAGAGTTACATCTTTCCCTTCAAGAAGCCTTTTGCTAAGGCTGTTCTTGTGGAATTGGCAAAGGGATATTTGGAAGCCCATAGACGGCTATGGTTAAAAAGGAAATATCTTCCGTTCAAAACTGGAAAGAAGCTTTCTGAGAAACTGCTCTGTGTTCTGTGAATTCATCTCACAGAGTTACATCTTTCCCTTCAAGAAGCCTTTCGCTAAGGCTGTTCTTGTGAAATTGGCAAAGCGATATTTGGAAACCCATAGAGGGCTATGGTGAAAAAGGAAATATCTTCCGTTCAAAACTGGAAAGAAGCTTTCTGAGAAACTGCTCTGTGTTCTGTTAATTCATCTCACAGAGTTACATCTTTCCCTTCAAGAAGCCTTTCGCTAAGACTGTTCTTTTGGAATTGGCAAAGGGATATTTGGAAGCCCACAGAGGGCTATGGTGAAAAAGGAAATATCTTCCGTTCAAAACTGGAAAGGAGCTTTCTGAGAAACTGCTCTGTGTTCTGTGAATTCATCTCACAGAGTTACATCTTTGCCTTCAAGAAGCCTTTGGCTAAGGGTGTTCTTGTGGAATTGGCAAAGGGATATTTGGAAGCCCATAGACGGCTATGTGAAAAAGGAAATATCTTCCGTTCAAAACTGGAAAGAAGCTTTCTGAGAAACTGCTCTGTGTTCTGTGAATTCATCTCACAGAGTTACATCTTTCCCTTCAAGAAGCCTTTCGCTAAGGCTGTTCTTGTGGAATTGGCAAAGGGATATTTGGAAGCCCATAGAGGCCTATGGTGAAAAAGGAAATATCTTCCGTTCAAAACTGCAAAGAAGCTTTCTGAGAAACTGCTCTGTGTTCTGTTAATTCATCTCACAGAGTTACATCTTTCCCTTCAAGAAGCCTTTCGCTAAGGCTGCTCTTGAGGAATTGGCAAAGTGATATTTGGAAGCCCATAGACGGCTATGGTTAAAAAGGAAATATCTTCCGTTCAAAACTGGAAAGAAGCTTTCTGAGAAACTGCTCTGTGTTCTCTGAATTCATCTCACAGAGTTACATCTTTCCCTTCAAGAAGCCTTTCGCTAAGGCTGTTCTTGTGGAATTGGCAAAGGGATATTTGGAAGCCCATAGAGGCCTATGGTGAAAAAGGAAATATCTTCCGTTCAAAACTGGAAAGAAGCTTTCTGAGAAACTGCTCTGTGTTCTCTGAATTCATCTCACAGAGTTACATCTTTCCCTTCAAGAAGCCTTTCGCTAAGGCTGTTCTTGTGGAATTGGCAAAGGGATATTTGGAAGCCCATAGAGGCCTATGGTGAAAAAGGAAATATCTTCCGTTCAAAACTGGAAAGAAGCTTTCTGAGAAACTGCTCTGTGTTCTCTGAATTCATCTCACAGAGTTACATCTTTCCCTTCAAGAAGCCTTTCGCTAAGGCTGCTCTTGAGGAATTGGCAAAGGGATATTTGGAAGCCCATAGACGGCTATGGTTAAAAAGGAAATATCTTCCGTTCAAAACTGGAAAGAAGCTTTCTGAGAAAATGCTCTGTGTTCTGTGAATTCATCTCACAGAGTTACATCTTTCCCTTCAAGAAGCCTTTCGCTAAGGCTGTTCTTGTGGAATTGGCAAAGCGATATTTGGAAACCCATAGAGGGCTACGGTGAAAAAGGAAATATCTTCCGTTCAAAACTGGAAAGAAGCTTTCTGAGAAACTTCTCTGTGTTCTGTTAATTCATCTCACAGAGTTACATCTTTCCCTTCAAGAAGCCTTTCGCTAAGGCTGTTCTTGTGGAATTGGCAAAGGGATATTTGGAAGCCCATAGAGGGCTATGGTGAAAAAGGAAATATCTTCCGTTCAAAACTGGAAAGAAGCTTTCTGAGAAACTGCTCTGTGTTCTGTGAATTCATCTCACAGAGTTACATCTTTCCCTTCAAGAAGCCTTTCGCTAAGGCTGTTCTTGTGGAATTGGCAAAGGGATATTTGGAAGCCCATAGAGGCCTATGGTGAAAAAGGAAATATCTTCCGTTCAAAACTGGAAAGAAGCTTTCTGAGAAACTGCTCTGTGTTCTGTTAATTCATCTCACAGAGTTACATCTTTCCCTTCAAGAAGCCTTTCGCTAAGGCTGTTCTTGTGGAATTGGCAAAGGGATATTTGGAAGCCCATAGAGGGCTATGGTGAAAAAGGAAATATCTTCCGTTCAAAACTGCAAAGAAGCTTTCTGAGAAACTGCTCTGTGTTCTGTTAATTCATCTCACAGAGTTACATCTTTCCCTTCAAGAAGCCTTTCGCTAACACTGTTCTTGTGGAAATGGCAAAGGGATATTTGGAAGACCATAGAGGGCTATGGTGAAAAAGGAAATATCTTCCGTTCAAAACTGGAAAGAAGCTTTCTGAGAAACTGCTCTCTGTTCTCTTAATTCATCTCACAGAGTTACATCTTTCCCTTCAAGAAGCCTTTGGCTAAGGCTGTTCTTGAGGAATTGGCAAAGGGATATTTGGAAGCCCATAGACGGCTATGGTTAAAAAGGAAATATCTTCCGTTCAAAACTGGAAAGAAGCTTTCTGAGAAACTGCTCTGTGTTCTGTGAATTCATCTCACAGAGTTACATCTTTCCCTTCAAGAAGCCTTTCGCTAAGGCTGTTCTTGTGGAATTGGCAAAGGGATATTTGGAAGCCCATAGAGGCCTATGGTGAAAAAGGAAATATCTTCCGTTCAAAACTGGAAAGAATCTTTCTGAGAAACTGCTCTGTGTTCTGTTAATTCATCTCACAGAGTTACATCTTTCCCTTCAAGAAGCCTTTCGCTAAGGCTGCTCTTGAGGAATTGGCAAAGTGATATTTGGAAGCCCATAGACGGCTACGGTTAAAAAGGAAATATCTTCCGTTCAAAACTGGAAAGAAGCTTTCTGAGAAACTGCTCTGTGTTCTGTTAATTCATCTCACAGAGTTACATCTTTCCCTTCAAGAAGCCTTTCGCTAAGACTGTTCTTGTGGAAATGGCAAAGGGATATTTGGAAGCCCATAGACGGCTATGGTGAAAAAGGAAATATCTTCCGTTCAAAACTGGAAAGAAGCTTTCTGAGAAACTGCTCTGTGTTCTGTGAATTCATCTCACAGAGTTACATCTTTCCCTTCAAGAAGCCTTTCGCTAAGGCTGTTCTTGTGGAATTGGCAAAGGGATATTTGGAAGCCCATAGAGGCCTATGGTGAAAAAGGAAATATCTTCCGTTCAAAACTGGAAAGAAGATTTCTGAGAAACTGCTCTGTGTTCTGTTAATTCATCTCACAGAGTTACATCTTTCCCTTCAAGAAGCCTTTCGCTAAGGCTGTTCTTGAGGAATTGGCAAAGGGATATTTGGAAGCCCATAGACGGCTATGGTTAAAAAGGAAATATCTTCCGTTCAAAATTGGAAAGAAGCTTTCTGAGAAACTGCTCTGTGTTCTGTGAATTCATCTCACAGAGTTACATCTTTCCCTTCAAGAAGCCTTTCGCTAAGACTGTTGTTGTGGAATTGGCAAAGCGATATTTGGAAACCCATAGAGGGCTATGGTGAAAAAGGAAATATCTTCCGTTCAAAACTGGAAAGAAGCTTTCTGAGGAACTGCTCTGTGT
Source organism: Chlorocebus sabaeus (assembly GCF_047675955.1). Lineage (NCBI taxonomy): Eukaryota > Metazoa > Chordata > Mammalia > Primates > Cercopithecidae > Chlorocebus > Chlorocebus sabaeus. The sequence goes on from NW_027327604.1 coordinate 32,054, forward strand.
TCTGTCAATTCATCTCACAGAGTTACATCTTTCCCTTCAAGAAGCCTTTCGCTAAGGCTGTTCCTGTGGAATTGGCAAAGGGATATTTGGAAGCCCATAGAGGGCTATGGTGAAAAAGGAAATATCTTCCGTTCAAAACTGGAAAGAAGCTTTCTGAGAAACTGCTCTGTGTTCTGTGAATTCATCTCACAGAGTTACATCTTTCCCTTCAAGAAGCCTTTCGCTAAGGCTGTTCTTGGGGAATTGGCAAAGGGATATTTGAAAGCCCATAGAGGCCTACGGTGAAAAAGGAAATATCTTCCGTTCAAAACTGGAAAGAAGCTTTCTGAGAAACTGCTCTGTGTTCCCTGAATTCATCTCACAGAGTTACATCTTTCCCTTCAAGAAGCCTTTCGCTAAGGCTGTTCTTGTGGAATTGGCAAAGGGATATTTGGAAGCCCTTAGAGGGCTATGGTGAAAAAGGAAGTATCTTCCGTTCAAAACTGCAAAGAAGCTTTCTGAGAATCTGCTCTGTGTTCTGTTAATTCATCTCACAGAGTTACATCTTTCCCTTCAAGAAGCCTTTGGCTAAGCCTGTTCTTGAGGAATTGGCAAAGGGATATTTGGAAGCCCATAGACGGCTATGGTTAAAAAGGAAATATCTTCCGTTCAAAACTGGAAAGAAGCTTTCTGAGAAACTGCTCTGTGTTCTGTGAATTGATCTCACAGAGTTACATCTTTCCCTTCAAGAAGCCTTTCGCTAAGGCTGTTCTTGTGGAATTGGCAAAGCGATATTTGGAAACCCATAGAGGGCTATGGTGAAAAAGGAAATATCTTCCGTTCAAAACTGGAAAGAAGCTTTCTGAGAAACTGCTCTGTGTTTTGTTAATTCATCTCACAGAGTTAAATCTTTCCCTTCAAGAAGCCTTTCGCTAAGGCTGTTCTTTTGGAATTGGCAAAGGGATATTTGGAAGCCCATAGACGGCTATGGTTAAAAAGGAAATATCTTCCGTTCAAAACTGGAAAGAAGCTTTCTGAGAAACTGCTCTGTGTTCTGTTAATTCATCTCACAGAGTTACATCTTTGCCTTCAAGAAGCCTTTGGCTAAGGCTGTTCTTGTGGAATTGGCAAAGGGATATTTGGAAGCCCATAGACGGTATGGTGAAAAAGGAAATATCTTCCGTTCAAAACTGGAAAGAAGCTTTCTGAGAAACTGCTCTGTGTTCTGTTAATTCATCTCACAGAGTTACATCTTTCCCTTCAAGAAGCCTTTCGCTAAGGCTGCTCTTGAGGAATTGGTAAAGGGATATTTGGAAGCCCATAGACGGCTATGGTTAAAAAGGAAATATCTTCCGATCAAAACTGGAAAGAAGCTTTCTGAGAAACTGCTCTGTGTTCTGTGAATTCATCTCACAGAGTTACATCTTTCCCTTCAAGAAGCCTTTCGCTAAGGCTGTTCTTGTGGAATTGGCAAAGCGTTATTTGGAAAACCATAGAGGGCTATGGTGAAAAAGGAAATATCTTCCGTTCAAAACTGGAAAGAAGCTTTCTGAGAAACTGCTCTGTGTTCTGTTAACACATCTCACAGAGTTACATCTTTCCCTTCAAGAAGCCTTTCGCTAAGGCTGTTCTTGTGGAATTGGCAAAGGGATATTTGGAAGCCCATAGAGGGCTATGGTGAAAAAGGAAATATCTTCTGTTCAAAACTGGAAAGAAGCTTTCTGAGAAACTGCTCTGTGTTCTGTGAATTCATCTCACAGAGTTACATCTTTCCCTTCAAGAAGCCTTTCGCTAAGGCTGTTCTTGTGGAATTGGCAAAGGGATATTTGGAAGCCCATAGAGGGCTATGGTGAAAAAGGAAATATCTTCCGTTCAAAACTGGAAAGAAGCTTTCTGAGAAACTGCTCTGTGTTCTCTTAATTCATCTCACAGAGTTACATCTTTCCCTTCAAGAAGCCTTTCGCTAAGGCTGTTCTTGTGGAATTGGCAAAGGGATATTTGGAAGCCCATAGAGGGCTACGGTGAAAAAGGAAATATCTTCCGTTCAAAACTGGAAAGAAGCTTTCTGAGTAACTGCTCTGTGTTCTGTGAATTCATCTCACAGAGTTACATCTTTCCCTTCAAGAAGCCTTTCGCTAAGACTGTTCTTGTGGAAATGGCAAAGGGATATTTGGAAGCCCATAGACGGCTATGGTGAAAAAGGAAATATCTTCCGTTCAAAACTGGAAAGAAGCTTTCTGAGAAACTGCTCTGTGTTCTGTGAATTCATCTCACAGAGTTACATCTTTCCCTTCAAGAAGCCTTTCGCTAAGGCTGTTCTTGTGGAATTGGCAAAGGGATATTTGGAAGCCCATAGAGGCCTATGGTGAAAAAGGAAATATCTTCCGTTCAAAACTGGAAAGAAGCTTTCTGAGAAACTGCTCTGTGTTCTGTTAATTCATCTCACAGAGTTACATCTTTCCCTTCAAGAAGCCTTTCGCTAAGGCTGTTCTTGTGGAATTGGCAAAGGGATATTTGGAAGCCCATAGAGGGGTATGGTGAAAAAGGAAATATCTTCCGTTCAAAACTGGAAAGAAGCTTTCTGAGAAACTGCTCTGTGTTCTGTGAATTCATCTCACAGAGTTACATCTTTCCCTTCAAGAAGCCTTTCGCTAAGACTGTTCTTGTGGAAATGGCAAAGGGATATTTGGAAGCCCATAGACGGCTATGGTGAAAAAGCAAATATCTTCCGTTCAAAACTGGAAAGAAGCTTTCTGAGAAACTGCTCTGTGTTCTGTGAATTCATCTCACAGAGTTACATCTTTCCCTTCAAGAAGCCTTTCGCTTAGGCTGTTCTTGTGGAATTGGCAAAGGGATATTTGGAAGCCCATAGAGGCCTATGGTGAAAAAGGAAATATCTTCCGTTCAAAACTGGAAAGAAGATTTCTGAGAAACTGCTCTGTGTTCTGTGAATTCATCTCACAGAGTTACATCTTTCCCTTCAAAAAGCCTTTCGCTAAGGCTGTTCTTGAGGAATTGGCAAAGGGATATTTGGAAGCCCATAGACGGCTATGGTTAAAAAGGAAATATCTTCCGTTCAAAATTGGAAAGAAGCTTTCTGAGAAACTGCTCTGTGTTCTGTGAATTCATCTCACAGAGTTACATCTCTCCCTTCAAGAAGCCTTTCGCTAAGGCTGTTCTTGTGGAATTGGCAAAGCGATATTTGGAAACCCATAGAGGGCTATGGTGAAAAAGGAAATATCTTCCGTTCAAAACGGGAAAGAGGATTTCTGAGAAACTGCTCTGTGTTCTGTCAATTCATCTCACAGAGTTACATCTTTCCCTTCAAGAAGCCTTTCGCTAAGGCTGTTCTTGTGGAATTGGCAAAGGGATATTTGGAAGCCCATAGAGGGCTATGGTGAAAAAGGAAATATCTTCCGTTCAAAACTGGAAAGAAGCTTTCTGAGAAACTGCTCTGTGTTCTGTGAATTCATCTCACAGAGTTACATCTTTCCCTTCAAGAAGCCTTTCGCTAAGGCTGTTCTTGTGGAAATGGCAAAGGGATATTTGAAAGCCCATAGAGGCCTACGGTGAAAAAGGAAATATCTTCCGTTCAAAACTGGAAAGAAGCTTTCTGAGAAACTGCTCTGTGTTCCCTGAATTCATCTCACAGAGTTACATCTTTCCCTTCAAGAAGCCTTTCGCTAAGGTTGTTCTTGTGGAATTGGCAAAGGGATATTTGGAAGCCCATAGAGGGCTATGGTGAAAAAGGAAATATCTTCCTTTCAAAACTGCAAAGAAGCTTTCTGAGAAACTTCTCTGTGTTCTGTTAATTCATCTCACAGAGTTACATCTTTCCCTTCAAGAAGCCTTTCGCTAAGACTGTTCTTGTGGAAATGGCAAAGGGATATTTGGAAGCCCATAGACGGCTATGTTGAAAAAGGAAATATCTTCCGTTCAAAACTGGAAAGAAGCTTTCTGAGAAACTGCTCTGTGTTCTGTGAATTCATCTCACAGAGTTACATCTTTCCCTTCAAGAAGCCTTTCGCTAAGGCTGTTCTTGTGGAATTGGCAAAGGGATATTTGGAAGCCCATAGAGGCCTATGGTGAAAAAGGAAATATCTTCCGTTCAAAACTAGAAAGAAGATTTCTGAGAAACTGCTCTGTGTTCTGTGAATTCATCTCACAGAGTTACATCTTTCCCTTCAAGAAGCCTTTGGCTAAGGCTGTTCTTGTGGAATTGGCAAAGGGATATTTGGAAGCCCATAGACGGCTATGGTGAAAAAGGAAATATCTTCCGTTCAAAACTGGAAAGAAGCTTTCTGAGAAACTGCTCTGTGTTCTGTGAATTCATCTCACAGAGTTACATCTTTCCCTTCAAGAAGCCTTTCACTAAGGCTGTTCTTGTGGAATTGGCAAAGGGATATTTGGAAGCCCATAGAGGCCTATGGTGAAAAAGGAAATATCTTCCGTTCAAAACTGGAAAGAAGCTTTCTGAGAAACTGCTCTGTGTTCTCTGAATTCATCTCACAGAGTTACATCTTTCCCTTCAAGAAGCCTTTCGCTAAGGCTGTTCTTGTGGAATTGGCAAAGGGATATTTGGAAGCCCTTAGAGGCCTATGGTGAAAAAGGAAATATCTTCCGTTCAAAACTGGAAAGAAGCTTTCTGACAAACTGCTCTGTGTTCTGTTAATTCATCTCACAGAGTTACATCTTTCCCTTCAAGAAGCCTTTCGCTAAGGCTGCTCTTGAGGAATTGGCAAAGGGATATTTGGAAGCCCATAGACGGCTATGGTTAAAAAGGAAATATCTTACGTTCAAAACTGGAAAGAAGCTTTCTGAGAAACTGCTCTGTGTTCTGTGAATTCATCTCACAGAGTTACATCTTTCCCTTCAAGAAGCCTTTCGCTAAGGCTGTTCTTGTGGAATTGGCAAAGCGATATTTGGAAACCCATAGAGGGCTATGGTGAAAAAGGAAATATCTTCCGTTCAAAACTGGAAAGAAGCTTTCTGAGAAACTGCTCTGTGTTCTGTGAATTCATCTCACAGAGTTACATCTTTCCCTTCAAGAAGCCTTTCGCTAAGGCTGTTCTTGTGGAATTGGCAAAGGGATATTTAGAAGCCCATAGAGGCCTATGGTGAAAAAGGAAATATCTTCCGTTCAAAACTGGAAAGAAGCTTTCTGAGAAACTGCTCTGTGTTCTGTTAATTCATCTCACAGAGTTACATCTTTCCCTTCAAGAAGCCTTTCGCTAAGGCTGTTCTTGTGGAATTGGCAAAGGGATATTTGGAAGCCCATAGAGGGCTATGGTGAAAAAGGAAATATCTTCCGTTCAAAACTTGAAAGAAGCTTTCTGAGAAACTGCTCTGTGTTCTGTGAATTCATCTCACAGAGTTACATCTTTCCCTTCAAGAAGCCTTTCGCTAAGACTGTTCTTGTGGAAATGGCAAAGGGATATTTGGAAGCCCATAGACGGCTATGGTGAAAAAGGAAATATCTTCCGTTCAAAACTGGAAAGAAGCTTTCTGAGAAACTGCTCTGTGTTCTGTGAATTCATCTCACAGAGTTACATCTTTCCCTTCAAGAAGCCTTTCGCTAAGGCTGTTCTTGTGGAATTGGCAAAGGGATATTTGGAAGCCCATAGAGGCCTATGGTGAAAAAGGAAATATCTTCCGTTCAAAACTGGAAAGAAGATTTCTGAGAAACTGCTCTGTGTTCTGTGAATTCATCTCACAGAGTTACATCTTTCCCTTCAAGAAGCCTTTCGCTAAGGCTGTTCTTGAGGAATTGGCAAAGGGATATTTGGAAGCCCATAGACGGCTATGGTTAAAAAGGAAATATCTTCCGTTCAAAATTGGAAAGAAGCTTTCTGAGAAACTGCTCTGTGTTCTGTGAATTCATCTCACAGAGTTACATCTCTCCCTTCAAGAAGCCTTTCGCTAAGGCTGTTCTTGTGGAATTGGCAAAGCGATATTTGGAAACCCATAGAGGGCTATGGTGAAAAAGGAAATATCTTCCGTTCAAAACTGGAAAGAAGATTTCTGAGAAACTGCTCTGTGTTCTGTCAATTCATCTCACAGAGTTACATCTTTCCCTTCAAGAAGCCTTTCGCTAAGGCTGTTCTTGTGGAATTGGCAAAGGGATATTTGGAAGCCCATAGAGGGCTATGGTGAAAAAGGAAATATCTTCCGTTCAAAACTGGAAAGAAGCTTTCTGAGAAACTGCTCTGTGTTCTGTGAATTCATCTCACAGAGTTACATCTTTCCCTTCAAGAAGCCTTTCGCTAAGGCTGTTCTTGTGGAAATGGCAAAGGGATATTTGAAAGCCCATAGAGGCCTACGGTGAAAAAGGAAATATCTTCCGTTCAAAACTGGAAAGAAGCTTTCTGAGAAACTGCTCTGTGTTCCCTGAATTCATCTCACAGAGTTACATCTTTCCCTTCAAGAAGCCTTTCGCTAAGGTTGTTCTTGTGGAATTGGCAAAGGGATATTTGGAAGCCCATAGAGGGCTATGGTGAAAAAGGAAATATCTTCCTTTCAAAACTGCAAAGAAGCTTTCTGAGAAACTTCTCTGTGTTCTGTTAATTCATCTCACAGAGTTACATCTTTCCCTTCAAGAAGCCTTTCGCTAAGACTGTTCTTGTGGAAATGGCAAAGGGATATTTGGAAGCCCATAGACGGCTATGTTGAAAAAGGAAATATCTTCCGTTCAAAACTGGAAAGAAGCTTTCTGAGAAACTGCTCTGTGTTCTGTGAATTCATCTCACAGAGTTACATCTTTCCCTTCAAGAAGCCTTTCGCTAAGGCTGTGCTTGTGGAATTGGCAAAGGGATATTTGGAAGCCCATAGAGGCCTACGGTGAAAAAGGAAATATCTTCCGTTCAAAACTGGAAAGAAGATTTCTGAGAAACTGCTCTGTGTTCTGTGAATTCATCTCACAGAGTTACATCTTTCCCTTCAAGAAGCCTTTGGCTAAGGCTGTTCTTGTGGAATTGGCAAAGGGATATTTGGAAGCCCATAGACGGCTATGGTGAAAAAGGAAATATCTTCCGTTCAAAACTGGAAAGAAGCTTTCTGAGAAACTGCTCTGTGTTCTGTTAATTCATCTCACAGAGTTACATCTTTCCCTTCAAGAAGCCTTTCGCTAAGGCTGTTCTTGTGGAATTGGCAAAGGGATATTTGGAAGCCCATAGAGGCCTATGGTGAAAAAGGAAATATCTTCCGTTCAAAACTGGAAAGAACCTTTCTGAGAAACTGCTCTGTGTTCTCTGAATTCATCTCACAGAGTTACATCTTTCCCTTCAAGAAGCCTTTCGCTAAGGCTGTTCTTGTGGAATTGGCAAAGGGATATTTGGAAGCCCATAGAGGCCTATGGTGAAAAAGGAAATATCTTCCGTTCAAAACTGGAAAGAAGCTTTCTGACAAACTGCTCTGTGTTCTGTTAATTCATCTCACAGAGTTACATCTTTCCCTTCAAGAAGCCTTTCGCTAAGGCTGCTCTTGAGGAATTGGCAAAGGGATATTTGGAAGCCCATAGACGGCTATGGTTAAAAAGGAAATATCTTACGTTCAAAACTGGAAAGAAGCTTTCTGAGAAACTGCTCTGTGTTCTGTGAATTCATCTCACAGAGTTACATCTTTCCCTTCAAGAAGCCTTTCGCTAAGGCTGTTCTTGTGGAATTGGCAAAGCGATATTTGGAAACCCATAGAGGGCTATGGTGAAAAAGGAAATATCTTCCGTTCAAAACTGGAAAGAAGCTTTCTGAGAAACTGCTCTGTGTTCTGTTAATTCATCTCACAGAGTTACATCTTTCCCTTCAAGAAGCCTTTCGCTAAGGCTGTTCTTGTGGAATTGGCAAAGGGATATTTGGAAGCCCATAGAGGGCTATGGTGAAAAAGGAAATATCTTCCGTTCAAAACTGGAAAGAAGCTTTCTGAGAAACTGCTCTGTGTTCTGTGAATTCATCTCACAGAGTTACATCTTTCCCTTCAAGAAGCCTTTCGCTAAGGCTGTTCTTGTGGAATTGGCAAAGGGATATTTGGAAGCCCATAGAGGCCTATGGTGAAAAAGGAAATATCTTCCGTTCAAAACTGGAAAGAAGCTTTCTGAGAAAATGCTCTGTGTTCTGTGAATTCATCTCACAGAGTTACATCTTTCCCTTCAAGAAGCCTTTCGCTAAGGCTTTTCTTGTGGAATTGGCAAAGGGATATTTGGAAGCCCATAGAGGGCTATGGTGAAAAAGGAAATATCTTCCGTTCAAAACTGGAAAGAAGCTTTCTGAGAAACTGCTCTGTGTTCTGTGAATTCATCTCACAGAGTTACATCTTTCCCTTCAAGAAGCCTTTCGCTAAGAGTGTTCTTGTGGAAATGGCAAAGGGATATTTGGAAGCCCATAGACGGCTATGGTGAAAAAGGAAATATCTTCCGTTCAAAACTGGAAAGAAGCTTTCTGAGAAACTGCTCTGTGTTCTGTGAATTCATCTCACAGAGTTACATCTTTCCCTTCAAGAAGCCTTTCGCTAAGGCTGTTCTTGAGGAATTGGAAAAGGGATATTTGGAAGCCCATAGACGGCTACGGTTAAAAAGGAAATATCTTCAGTTCAAAATTGGAAAGAAGCTTTCTGAGAAACTGCTCTGTGTACTGTGAATTCATCTCACAGAGTTACATCTTTCCCTTCAAGAAGCCTTTCGCTAAGGCTGTTCTTGTGGAATTGGCAAAGCGATATTTGGAAACCCATAGAGGGCTATGGTGAAAAAGGAAATATCTTCCGTTCAAAACTGGAAAGAAGCTTTCTGAGAAACTGCTCTGTGTTCTGTCAATTCATCTCACAGAGTTACATCTTTCCCTTCAAGAAGCCTTTCGCTAAGGCTGTTCTTGTGGAATTCGCAAAGGGATATTTGGAAGACCATAGAGGGCTATGGTGAAAAAGGAAATATCTTCCGTTCAAAACTGGAAAGAAGCTTTCTGAGAAACTGCTCTGTGTTCTGTGAATTCATCTCACAGAGTTACATCTTTCCCTTCAAGAAGCCTTTCGCTAAGGCTGTTCTTGTGGAATTGACAAAGGGATATTTGAAAGCCCATAGAGGCCTACGGTGAAAAAGGAAATATCTTCCGTTCAAAACTGGAAAGAAGCTTTCTGAGAAACTGCTCTGTGTTCCCTGAATTCATCTCACAGAGTTACATCTTTCTCTTCAAGATTCCTTTCGCTAAGGCTGTTCTTGTGGAATTGGCAAAGGGATATTTGGAAGCCCATAGAGGGCTATGGTGAAAAAGGAAATATCTTCCGTTCAAAACTGCAAAGAAGCTTTCTGAGAAACTGCTCTGTGTTCTGTGAATTCATCTCACAGAGTTACATCTTTCCCTTCAAGAACCCTTTCGCTAAGGCTGTTCTTGAGGAATTGGCAAAGGGATATTTGGAAGCCCATAGACGGCTATGGTTAAAAAGGAAATATCTTCCGTTCAAAACTGGAAAGAAGCTTTCTGAGAAACTGCTCTGTGTTCTGTGAATTCATCTCACAGAGTTACATCTTTCCCTTCAAGAAGCCTTTCGCTAAGGCTGTTCTTGTGGAATTGGCAAAGCGATATTTGGAAGCCCATAGAGGTCTATGGTGAAAAAGGAAATATCTTCCGTTCAAAACTGGAAAGAAGCTTTCTGAGAAACTGCTCTGTGTTCTCTGAATTCGTCTCACAGAGTTACATCTTTCCCTTCAAGAAGCCTTTCGCTAAGGCTGTTCTTGTGGAATTGGCAAAGGGATATTTGGAAGCCCTTAGAGGGCTATGGTGAAAAAGGAAATATCTTCCGTTCAAAACTGGAAAGAAGCTTTCTGAGAAACTGCTCTGTGTTCTCTTAATTCATCTCACAGAGTTACATCTTTCCCTTCAAGAAGCCTTTGGCTAAGGCTGTTCTTGAGGAATTGGCAAAGGGATATTTGGAAGCCCTTAGACGGCTATGGTTAAAAAGGAAATATCTTCCGTTCAAAACTGGAAAGAAGCTTTCTGAGAAACTGCTCTGTGTTCTGTGAATTCATCTCACAGAGTTACATCTTTCCCTTCAAGAAGCCTTTCGCTAAGGCTGTTCTTGTGGAATTGACAAAGGGATATTTGGAAGCCCATAGAGGGCTATGGTGAAAAAGGAAATATCTTCCGTTCAAAACTGGAAAGAAGCTTTCTGAGAAACTGCTCTGTGTTCTGTGAATTCATCTCACAGAGTTACATCTTTCCCTTCAAGAAGCCTTTCGCTAAGGCTGTTCTTGTGGTATTGGCAAAGGGATATTTGGAAGCCCATAGAGGCCTATGGTGAAAAAGGAAATATCTTCCGTTCAAAACTGGAAAGAAGCTTTCTGAGAAACTGCTCTGTGTTCTGTTAATTCATCTCACAGAGTTACATCTTTCCCTTCAAGAAGCCTTTCGCTAAGGCTGTTCTTGTGGAATTGGCAAAGGGATATTTGGAAGCCCATAGAGGGCTATGGTGAAAAAGGAAATATCTTCCTTTCAAAACTGCAAAGAAGCTTTCTGAGAAACTGCTCTGTGTTCTGTGAATTCATCTCACAGAGTTACATCTTTCCCTTCAAGAAGCCTTTCACTAAGACTGTTCTTGTGGAAATGGCAAAGGGATATTTGGAAGCCCATAGACGGCTATGGTGAAAAAGGAAATATCTTCCGTTCAAAACTGGAAAGAAGCTTTCTGAGAAACTGCTCTGTGTTCTGTGAATTCATCTCACAGAGTTACATCTTTCCCTTCAAGAAGCCTTTCGCTAAGGCTCTTCTTGTGGAATTGGCAAAGGGATATTTGGAAACCCATAGAGGGCTATGGTGAAAAAGGAAATATCTTCCGTTCAAAACTGGAAAGAAGCTTTCTGAGAAACTGCTCTGTGTTCTGTTAATTCATCTCACAGAGTTACATCTTTCCCTTCAAGAAGCCTTTCGCTAAGGCTGTTCTTGTGGAATTGGCCAAGGGATATTTGGAAGCCCACAGAGGGCTATGGTGAAAAAGGAAATATCTTCCGTTCAAAACTGGAAAGAAGCTTTCTGAGAAACTGCTCTGTCTTCTGTTAATTCATCTCACAGAGTTACATCTTTGCCTTCAAGAAGCCTTTGGCTAAGGCTGTTCTTGTGGAATTGGCAAAGGGATATTTGGAAGCCCATAGATGGCTATGGTGAAAAAGGAAATATCTTCCGTTCAAAACTGGAAAGAAGCTTTCTGAGAAACTGCTCTGTGTTCTGTGAATTCATCTCACAAAGTTACATCTTTGCCTTCAAGAAGCCTTTCGCTAAGGCTGTTCTTGTGGAATTGGCAAAGGGATATTTGGAAGCCCATAGAGGCCTATGGTGAAAAAGGAAATATCTTCCGTTCAAAACTGGAAAGAAGCTTTCTGGGAAACTGCTCTGTGTTCTCTGAATTCATCTCACAGAGTTACATCTTTCCCTTCAAGAAGCCTTTCGCTAAGGCTGTTCTTGTGGAATTGGCAAAGGGATATTTGGAAGCCCATAGAGGCCTACGGTGAAAAAGGAAATATCTTCCGTTCAAAACTGGAAAGAAGCTTTCTGAGAAACTGCTCTGTGTTCTGTTAATTCATCTCACAGAGTTACATCTTTCCCTTCAAGAAGCCTTTCGCTAAGGCTGCTCTTGAGGAATTGGCAAAGGGATATTTGGAAGCCCATAGACCTCTATGGTTAAAAAGGAAATATCTTCCGTTCAAAACTGGAAAGAAGCTTTCTGAGAAACTGCTCTGTGTTCTGTGAATTCATCTCACAGAGTTATATCTTTCCCTTCAAGAAGCCTTTCGCTAAGGCTGTTCTTGTGGAATTGGCAAAGCGATATTTGGAAACCCATAGAGGGCTACGGTGAAAAAGGAAATATCTTCCGTTCAAAACTGGAAAGAAGCTTTCTGAGAAACTGCTCTGTGTTCTGTAAATTCATCTCACAGAGTTACATCTTTCCCTTCAAGAAGCCTTTCGCTAAGGCTGTTCTTGTGGAATTGGCAAAGGGATATTTGGAAGTCCATAGGGGGCTATGGTGAAAAAGGAAATATCTTCCGTTCAAAACTGCAAAGAAGCTTTCTGAGAAACTGCTCTGTGTTCTGTTAATTCATCTCACAGAGTTACATCTTTCCCTTCAAGAAGCCTTTCGCTAAGACTGTTCTTGTGGAAATGGCAAAGGGATATTTGGAAGCCCATAGACGGCTATGGTGAAAAAGGAAATATCTTCTGTTCAAAACTGGAAAGAAGCTTTCTGAGAAACTGCTCTGTGTTCTGTGAATTCATCTCACAGAGTTACATCTTTCCCTTCAAGAAGCCTTTCGCTAAGGCTGTTCTTGTGGAATTGGCAAAGGGATATTTGGAAGCCCATAGAGGGCTATGGTGAAAAAGGAAATAACTTCCGTTCAAAACTGGAAAGAAGCTTTCTGAGAAACTGCTCTGTGTTCTCTGAATTCATCTCACAGAGTTACATCTTTCCCTTCAAGAAGCCTTTCGCTAAGGCTGTTCTTGTGGAATTGGCAAAGGGATATTTGGAAGCCCATAGAGGCCTATGGTGAAAAAGGAAATATCTTCCGTTGAAAACTGGAAAGAAGCTTTCTGAGAAACTGCTCTGTGTTCTCTGAATTCATCTCACAGAGTTACATCTTTCCCTTCAAGAAGCCTTTCGCTAAGGCTGCTCTTGAGGAATTGGCAAAGGGATATTTGGAAGCCCATAGACGGCTATGGTTAAAAAGGAAATATCTTCCGTTCAAAACTGGAAAGAAGCTTTCTGAGAAAATGCTCTGTGTTCTGTGAATTCATCACACAGAGTTACATCTTTCCCTTCAAGAAGCCTTTCGCTAAGGCTGTTCTTGTGGAATTGGCAAAGCGATATTTGGAAACCCATAGAGGGCTATGGTGAAAAAGGAAATATCTTCCGTTCAAAACTGGAAAGAAGCTTTCTGAGAAACTGCTCTGTGTTCTGTTAATTCATCTCACAGAGTTACGTCTTTCCCTTCAAGAAGCCTTTCGCTAAGGCTGTTCTTGTGGAATTGGCCAAGGGATATTTGGAAGCCCACAGAGGGCTATGGTGAAAAAGGAAATATCTTCCGTTCAAAACTGGAAAGAAGCTTTCTGAGAAACTGCTCTGTCTTCTGTTAATTCATCTCACAGAGTTACATCTTTGCCTTCAAGAAGCCTTTGGCTAAGGCTGTTCTTGTGGAATTTGCAAAGGGATATTTGGAAGCCCATAGACGGCTATGGTGAAAAAGGAAATATCTTCCGTTCAAAACTGGAAAGAAGCTTTCTGAGAAACTGCTCTGTGTTCTGTGAATTCATCTCACAAAGTTACATCTTTGCCTTCAAGAAGCCTTTCGCTAAGGCTGTTCTTGTGGAATTGGCAAAGGGATATTTGGAAGCCCATAGAGGCCTATGGTGAAAAAGGAAATATCTTCCGTTCAAAACTGGAAAGAAGCTTTCTGGGAAACTGCTCTGTGTTCTCTGAATTCATCTCACAGAGTTACATCTTTCCCTTCAAGAAGCCTTTCGCTAAGGCTGTTCTTGTGGAATTGGCAAAGGGATATTTGGAAGCCCATAGAGGCCTACGGTGAAAAAGGAAATATCTTCCGTTCAAAACTGGAAAGAAGCTTTCTGAGAAACTGCTCTGTGTTCTGTTAATTCATCTCACAGAGTTACATCTTTCCCTTCAAGAAGCCTTTCACTAAGGCTGCTCTTGAGGAATTGGCAAAGGGATATTTGGAAGCCCATAGACGGCTATGGTTAAAAAGGAAATATCTTCCGTTCAAAACTGGAAAGAAGCTTTCTGAGAAACTGCTCTGTGTTCTGTGAATTCATCTCACAGAGTTATATCTTTCCCTTCAAGAAGCCTTTCGCTAAGGCTGTTCTTGTGGAATTGGCAAAGCGATATTTGGAAACCCATAGAGGGCTACGGTGAAAAAGGAAATATCTTCCGTTCAAAACTGGAAAGAAGCTTTCTGAGAAACTGCTCTGTGTTCTGTAAATTCATCTCACAGAGTTACATCTTTCCCTTCAAGAAGCCTTTCGCTAAGGCTGTTCTTGTGGAATTGGCAAAGGGATATTTGGAAGTCCATAGAGGGCTATGGTGAAAAAGGAAATATCTTCCGTTCAAAACTGCAAAGAAGCTTTCTGAGAAACTGCTCTGTGTTCTGTTAATTCATCTCACAGAGTTACATCTTTCCCTTCAAGAAGCCTTTCGCTAAGACTGTTCTTGTGGAAATGGCAAAGGGATATTTGGAAGCCCATAGACGGCTATGGTGAAAAAGGAAATATCTTCTGTTCAAAACTGGAAAGAAGCTTTCTGAGAAACTGCTCTGTGTTCTGTGAATTCATCTCACAGAGTTACATCTTTCCCTTCAAGAAGCCTTTCGCTAAGGCTGTTCTTGTGGAATTGGCAAAGGGATATTTGGAAGCCCATAGAGGGCTATGGTGAAAAAGGAAATAACTTCCGTTCAAAACTGGAAAGAAGCTTTCGGAGAAACTGCTCTGTGTTCTCTGAATTCATCTCACAGAGTTACATCTTTCCCTTCAAGAAGCCTTTCGCTAAGGCTGTTCTTGTGGAATTGGCAAAGGGATATTTGGAAGCCCATAGAGGCCTATGGTGAAAAAGGAAATATCTTCCGTTCAAAACTGGAAAGAAGCTTTCTGAGAAACTGCTCTGTGTTCTCTGAATTCATCTCACAGAGTTACATCTTTCCCTTCAAGAAGCCTTTCGCTAAGGCTGCTCTTGAGGAATTGGCAAAGGGATATTTGGAAGCCCATAGACGGCTATGGTTAAAAAGGAAATATCTTCCGTTCAAAACTGGAAAGAAGCTTTCTGAGAAACTGCTCTGTGTTCTGTGAATTCATCTCACAGAGTTACATCTTTCCCTTCAAGAAGCCTTTCGCTAAGGCTGTTCTTGTGGAATTGGCAAAGCGATATTTGGAAACCCATAGAGGGCTACGGTGAAAAAGGAAATATCTTCCGTTCAAAACTGGAAAGAAGCTTTCTGAGAAACTGCTCTGTGTTCTGTTAATTCATCTCACAGAGTTACATCTTTCCCTTCAAGAAGCCTTTCGCTAAGGCTGTTCTTGTGGAATTGGCAAAGGGATATTTGGAAGCCCATAGAGGGCTATGGTGAAAAAGGAAATATCTTCCGTTCAAAACTGGAAAGAAGCTTTCTGAGAAACTGCTCTGTGTTCTGTGAATTCATCTCACAGAGTTACATCTTTCCCTTCAAGAAGCCTTTCGCTAAGGCTGTTCTTGTGGAATTGGCAAAGGGATATTTGGAAGCCCATAGAGGCCTATGGTAATAAAGGAAATATCTTCCGTTCAAAACTGGAAAGAAGCTTTCTGAGAAACTGCTCTGTGTTCTGTTAATTCGTCTCACAGAGTTACATCTTTCCCTTCAAGAAGCCTTTCGCTAAGGCTGTTCTTGTGGAATTGGCAAACGGATATTTGGAAGCCCATAGAGGGCTATGGTGAAAAAGGAAATATCTTCCGTTCAAAACTGCAAAGAAGCTTTCTGAGAAACTGCTCTGTGTTCTGTTAATTCATCTCACAGAGTTACATCTTTCCCTTCAAGAAGCCTTTCGCTAACACTGTTCTTGTGGAAATGGCAAAGGGATATTTGGAAGCCCATAGACGGCTATGGTGAAAAAGGAAATATCTTCCGTTCAAAACTGGAAAGAAGCTTTCTGAGAAACTGCTCTGTGTTCTGTGAATTCATCTCACAGAGTTACATCTTTCCCTTCAAGAAGCCTTTCGCTAAGGCTGTTCTTGTGGAATTGGCAAAGGGATATTTGGAAGCCCATAGAGGGCTATGGTGAAAAAGGAAATATCTTCCGTTCAAAACTGGAAAGAAGCTTTCTGAGAAACTGCTCTGTGTTCTCTTAATTCATCTCACAGAGTTACATCTTTCCCTTCAAGAAGCCTTTGGCTAAGGCTGTTCCTGAGGAATTGGCAAAGGGATATTTGGAAGCCCATAGAAGGCTATGGTTAAAAAGGAAATATCTTCCGTTCAAAACTGGAAAGAAGCTTTCTGAGAAACTGCTCTGTGTTCTGTGAATTCATCTCACAGAGTTACATCTTTCCCTTCAAGAAGCCTTTCGCTAAGGCTGTTCTTGTGGAATTGGCAAAGGGATATTTGGAAGCCCATAGAGGCCTATGGTGAAAAAGGAAATATCTTCCGTTCAAAACTGGAAAGAAGCTTTCTGAGAAACTGCTCTGTGTTCTCTGAATTCATCTCACAGAGTTACATCTTTCCCTTCAAGAAGCCTTTCGCTAAGGCTGTTCTTGTGGAATTGGCCAAGGGATATTTGGAAGCCCACAGAGGGCTATGGTGAAAAAGGAAATATCTTCCGTTCAAAACTGGAAAGAAGCTTTCTGAGAAACTCCTCTGTGTTCTGTGAATTCATCTCACAGAGTTACATCTTTGCCTTCAAGAAGCCTTTGGCTAAGACTGTTCTTGTGGAATTGGCAAAGGGATATTTGAAAGCCCATAGACGGCTATGGTGAAAAAGGAAATATCTTCCGTTCAAAACTGGAAAGAAGCTTTCTGAGAAACTGCTCTGTGTTCTGTGAATTCATCTCACAGAGTTACATCTTTCCTTCAAGAAGCCTTTCGCTAAGGCTGTTCTTGTGGAATTGGCAAAGCGATATTTGGAAACCCCTAGAGGGCTATGGTGAAAAAGGAAATATCTTCCGTTCAAAACTGGAAAGAAGCTTTCTGAGAAACTGCTCTGTGTTCTCTTAATTCATCTCACAGAGTTACATCTTTCCCTTCAAGAAGCCTTTCGCTAAGGCTGTTCTTGTAGAATTGGCAAAGGGATATTTGGAAGCCCATAGAGGGCTATGTTGAAAAAGGAAATATCTTCCGTTCAAAACTGGAAAGAAGCTTTCTGAGAAACTGCTCTGTGTTCTGTTAATTCATCTCACAGAGTTACATCTTTCCCTTCAAGAAGCCTTTCGCTAAGACTGTTCTTGTGGAAATGGCAAAGGGATATTTGGAAGCCCATAGACGGCTATGGTGAAAAAGGAAATATCTTCCGTTCAAAACTGGAAAGAAGCTTTCTGAGAAACTGCTCTGTGTTCTGTGAATTCATCTCACAGAGTTACATCTTTCCCTTCAAGAAGCCTTTCGCTAAGGCTGTTCTTGTGGAATTGGCAAAGGGATATTTGGAAGCCCATAGAGGCCTATGGTGAAAAAGGAAATATCTTGCGTTCAAAACTGGAAAGAAGATTTCTGAGAAACTGCTCTGTGTTCTGTGAATTCATCTCACAGAGTTACATCTTTCCCTTCAAGAAGCCTTTCGCTAAGGCTGTTCTTGAGGAATTGGCAAAGGGATATTTGGAAGCCCATAGACGGCTATGGTTAAAAAGGAAATATCTTCCGTTCAAAATTGGAAAGAAGCTTTCTGAGAAACTGCTCTGTGTTCTGTGAATTCATCTCACAGAGTTACATCTTTCCCTTCAAGAAGCCTTTCGCTAAGGCTGTTCTTGTGGAATTGGCAAAGCGATATTTGGAAACCCATAGAGGGCTATCGTGAAAAAGGAAATATCTTCCGTTCAAAACTGGAAAGAAGCTTTCTGAGAAACTGCTCTGTGTTCTCTGAATTCATCTCACAGAGTTACATCTTTCCCTTCAAGAAGCCTTTCGCTAAGGCTGTTCTTGTGGAATTGGCAAAGGGATATTTGGAAGCCCATAGAGGCCTACGGTGAAAAAGGAAATATCTTCCGTTCAAAACTGGAAAGAAGCTTTCTGAGAAACTGCTCTGTGTTCTGTTAATTCATCTCACAGAGTTACATCTTTCCCTTCAAGAAGCCTTTCGCTAAGGCTGCTCTTGAGGAATTGGCAAAGGGATATTTGGAAGCCCATAGACCTCTATGGTTAAAAAGGAAATATCTTCCGTTCAAAACTGGAAAGAAGCTTTCTGAGAAACTGCTCTGTGTTCTGTGAATTCATCTCACAGAGTTATATCTTTCCCTTCAAGAAGCCTTTCGCTAAGGCTGTTCTTGTGGAATTGGCAAAGCGATATTTGGAAACCCATAGAGGGCTACGGTGAAAAAGGAAATATCTTCCGTTCAAAACTGGAAAGAAGCTTTCTGAGAAACTGCTCTGTGTTCTGTAAATTCATCTCACAGAGTTACATCTTTCCCTTCAAGAAGCCTTTCGCTAAGGCTGTTCTTGTGGAATTGGCAAAGGGATATTTGGAAGTCCATAGGGGGCTATGGTGAAAAAGGAAATATCTTCCGTTCAAAACTGCAAAGAAGCTTTCTGAGAAACTGCTCTGTGTTCTGTTAATTCATCTCACAGAGTTACATCTTTCCCTTCAAGAAGCCTTTCGCTAAGACTGTTCTTGTGGAAATGGCAAAGGGATATTTGGAAGCCCATAGACGGCTATGGTGAAAAAGGAAATATCTTCTGTTCAAAACTGGAAAGAAGCTTTCTGAGAAACTGCTCTGTGTTCTGTGAATTCATCTCACAGAGTTACATCTTTCCCTTCAAGAAGCCTTTCGCTAAGGCTGTTCTTGTGGAATTGGCAAAGGGATATTTGGAAGCCCATAGAGGGCTATGGTGAAAAAGGAAATAACTTCCGTTCAAAACTGGAAAGAAGCTTTCTGAGAAACTGCTCTGTGTTCTCTGAATTCATCTCACAGAGTTACATCTTTCCCTTCAAGAAGCCTTTCGCTAAGGCTGTTCTTGTGGAATTGGCAAAGGGATATTTGGAAGCCCATAGAGGGCTATGGTGAAAAAGGAAATATCTTCCGTTCAAAACTGGAAAGAAGCTTTCTGAGAAACTGCTCTGTGTTCTCTTAATTCATCTCACAGAGTTACATCTTTCCCTTCAAGAAGCCTTTGGCTAAGCCTGTTCCTGAGGAATTGGCAAAGGGATATTTGGAAGCCCATAGAAGGCTATGGTTAAAAAGGAAATATCTTCCGTTCAAAACTGGAAAGAAGCTTTCTGAGAAACTGCTCTGTGTTCTGTGAATTCATCTCACAGAGTTACATCTTTCCCTTCAAGAAGCCTTTCGCTAAGGCTGTTCTTGTGGAATTGGCAAAGGGATATTTGGAAGCCCATAGAGGCCTATGGTGAAAAAGGAAATATCTTCCGTTCAAAACTGGAAAGAAGCTTTCTGAGAAACTGCTCTGTGTTCTCTGAATTCATCTCACAGAGTTACATCTTTCCCTTCAAGAAGCCTTTCGCAAAGGCTGTTCTTGTGGAATTGGCCAAGGGATATTTGGAAGCCCACAGAGGGCTATGGTGAAAAAGGAAATATCTTCCGTTCAAAACTGGAAAGAAGCTTTCTGAGAAACTCCTCTGTGTTCTGTGAATTCATCTCACAGAGTTACATCTTTGCCTTCAAGAAGCCTTTGGCTAAGGCTGTTCTTGTGGAATTGGCAAAGGGATATTTGAAAGCCCATAGACGGCTATGGTGAAAAAGGAAATATCTTCCGTTCAAAACTGGAAAGAAGCTTTCTGAGAAACTGCTCTGTGTTCTGTGAATTCATCTCACAGAGTTACATCTTTCCTTCAAGAAGCCTTTCGCTAAGGCTGTTCTTGTGGAATTGGCAAAGCGATATTTGGAAACCCCTAGAGGGCTATGGTGAAAAAGGAAATATCTTCCGTTCAAAACTGGAAAGAAGCTTTCTGAGAAACTGCTCTGTGTTCTCTTAATTCATCTCACAGAGTTACATCTTTCCCTTCAAGAAGCCTTTCGCTAAGGCTGTTCTTGTAGAATTGGCAAAGGGATATTTGGAAGCCCATAGAGGGCTATGTTGAAAAAGGAAATATCTTCCGTTCAAAACTGGAAAGAAGCTTTCTGAGAAACTGCTCTGTGTTCTGTTAATTCATCTCACAGAGTTACATCTTTCCCTTCAAGAAGCCTTTCGCTAAGACTGTTCTTGTGGAAATGGCAAAGGGATATTTGGAAGCCCATAGACGGCTATGGTGAAAAAGGAAATATCTTCCGTTCAAAACTGGAAAGAAGCTTTCTGAGAAACTGCTCTGTGTTCTGTGAATTCATCTCACAGAGTTACATCTTTCCCTTCAAGAAGCCTTTCGCTAAGGCTGTTCTTGTGGAATTGGCAAAGGGATATTTGGAAGCCCATAGAGGCCTATGGTGAAAAAGGAAATATCTTGCGTTCAAAACTGGAAAGAAGATTTCTGAGAAACTGCTCTGTGTTCTGTGAATTCATCTCACAGAGTTACATCTTTCCCTTCAAGAAGCCTTTCGCTAAGGCTGTTCTTGAGGAATTGGCAAAGGGATATTTGGAAGCCCATAGACGGCTATGGTTAAAAAGGAAATATCTTCCGTTCAAAATTGGAAAGAAGCTTTCTGAGAAACTGCTCTGTGTTCTGTGAATTCATCTCACAGAGTTACATCTTTCCCTTCAAGAAGCCTTTCGCTAAGGCTGTTCTTGTGGAATTGGCAAAGCGATATTTGGAAACCCATAGAGGGCTATCGTGAAAAAGGAAATATCTTCCGTTCAAAACTGGAAAGAAGCTTTCTGAGAAACTGCTCTGTGTTCTGTCAATTCATCTCACAGAGTTACATCTTTCCCTTCAAGAAGCCTTTCGCTAAGGCTGTTCTTGTGGAATTGGCAAAGGGATATTTGGAAGCCCATAGAGGGCTATGGTGAAAAAGGAAATATCTTCCGTTCAAAACTGGAAAGAAGCTTTCTGAGAAACTGCTCTGTGTTCTGTTAATTCATCTCACAGAGTTACATCTTTCCCTTCAAGAAGCCTTTCGCTAAGGCTGTTCTTGTGGAATTGGCAAAGGGATATTTGAAAGCCCATAGAGGCCTACGGTGAAAAAGGAAATATCTTCCGTTCAAAACTGGAAAGAAGCTTTCTGAGAAACTGCTCTGTGTTCCCTGAATTCATCTCACAGAGTTACATCTTTCCCTTCAAGAAGCCTTTCGCTAAGGTTGTTCTTGTGGAATTGGCAAAGGGATATTTGGAAGCCCATAGAGGGCTATGGTGAAAAAGGAAATATCTTCCGTTCAAAACTGCAAAGAAGCTTTCTGAGAAACTGCTCTGTGTTCTGTTAATTCATCTCACAGAGTTACATCTTTCCCTTCAAGAAGCCTTTCGCTAAGACTGTTCTTGTGGAAATGGCAAAGGGATATTTGGAAGCCCATAGACGGCTATGTTGAAAAAGGAAATATCTTCCGTTCAAAACTGGAAAGAAGCTTTCTGAGAAACTGCTCTGTGTTCTGTGAATTCATCTCACAGAGTTACATCTTTCCCTTCAAGAAGCCTTTCGCTAAGGCTGTTCTTGTGGAATTGGCAAAGGGATATTTGAAAGCCCATAGAGGCCTATGGTGAAAAAGGAAATATCTTCCGTTCAAAACTGGAAAGAAGATTTCTGAGAAACTGCTCTGTGTTCTGTGAATTCATCTCACAGAGTTACATCTTTCCCTTCAAGAAGCCTTTGGCTAAGGCTGTTCTTGTGGAATTGGCAAAGGGATATTTGGAAGCCCATAGACGGCTATGGTGAAAAAGGAAATATCTTCCGTTCAAAACTGGAAAGAAGCTTTCTGAGAAACTGCTCTGTGTTCTGTTAATTCATCTCACAGAGTTACATCTTTCCCTTCAAGAAGCCTTTGGCTAAGGCTGTTCTTGTGGAATTGGCAAAGGGATATTTGGAAGCCCATAGAGGCCTATGGTTAAAAAGGAAATATCTTCCGTTGAAAACTGGAAAGAAGCTTTCTGAGAAACTGCTCTGTGTTCTCTGAATTCATCTCACAGAGTTACATCTTTCCCTTCAAGAAGCCTTTCGCTAAGGCTGTTCCTGTGGAATTGGCAAAGGGATATTTGGAAGCCCATAGAGGCCTATAGTGAAAAAGGAAATATCTTCCGTTCAAAACTGGAAAGAAGCTTTCTGAGAAACTGCTCTGTGTTCTGTTAATTCATCTCACAGAGTTACATCTTTCCCTTCAAGAAGCCTTTCGCTAAGGCTGTTCTTGAGGAATTGGCAAAGGGATATTTGGAAGCCCATAGACGGCTACGGTTAAAAAGGAAATATCTTCAGTTCAAAATTGGAAAGAAGCTTTCTGAGAAACTGCTCTGTGTACTGTGAATTCATCTCACAGAGTTACATCTTTCCCTTCAAGAAGCCTTTCGCTAAGGCTGTTCTTGTGGAATTGGCAAAGCGATATTTGGAAACCCATAGAGGGCTATGGTGAAAAAGGAAATATCTTCCGTTCAAAACTGGAAAGAAGCTTTCTGAGAAACTGCTCTGTGTTCTGTCAATTCATCTCACAGAGTTACATCTTTCCCTTCAAGAAGCCTTTCGCTAAGGCTGTTCTTGTGGAATTCGCAAAGGGATATTTGGAAGACCATAGAGGGCTATGGTGAAAAAGGAAATATCTTCCGTTCAAAACTGGAAAGAAGCTTTCTGAGAAACTGCTCTGTGTTCTGTGAATTCATCTCACAGAGTTACATCTTTCCCTTCAAGAAGCCTTTCGCTAAGGCTGTTCTTGTGGAATTGACAAAGGGATATTTGAAAGCCCATAGAGGCCTACGGTGAAAAAGGAAATATCTTCCGTTCAAAACTGGAAAGAAGCTTTCTGAGAAACTGCTCTGTGTTCCCTGAATTCATCTCACAGAGTTACATCTTTCTCTTCAAGATTCCTTTCGCTAAGGCTGTTCTTGTGGAATTGGCAAAGGGATATTTGGAAGCCCATAGAGGGCTATGGTGAAAAAGGAAATATCTTCCGTTCAAAACTGCAAAGAAGCTTTCTGAGAAACTGCTCTGTGTTCTGTGAATTCATCTCACAGAGTTACATCTTTCCCTTCAAGAACCCTTTCGCTAAGGCTGTTCTTGAGGAATTGGCAAAGGGATATTTGGAAGCCCATAGACGGCTATGGTTAAAAAGGAAATATCTTCCGTTCAAAACTGGAAAGAAGCTTTCTGAGAAACTGCTCTGTGTTCTGTGAATTCATCTCACAGAGTTACATCTTTCCCTTCAAGAAGCCTTTCGCTAAGGCTGTTCTTGTGGAATTGGCAAAGCGATATTTGGAAGCCCATAGAGGTCTATGGTGAAAAAGGAAATATCTTCCGTTCAAAACTGGAAAGAAGCTTTCTGAGAAACTGCTCTGTGTTCTCTGAATTCGTCTCACAGAGTTACATCTTTCCCTTCAAGAAGCCTTTCGCTAAGGCTGTTCTTGTGGAATTGGCAAAGGGATATTTGGAAGCCCTTAGAGGGCTATGGTGAAAAAGGAAATATCTTCCGTTCAAAACTGGAAAGAAGCTTTCTGAGAAACTGCTCTGTGTTCTCTTAATTCATCTCACAGAGTTACATCTTTCCCTTCAAGAAGCCTTTGGCTAAGGCTGTTCTTGAGGAATTGGCAAAGGGATATTTGGAAGCCCTTAGACGGCTATGGTTAAAAAGGAAATATCTTCCGTTCAAAACTGGAAAGAAGCTTTCTGAGAAACTGCTCTGTGTTCTGTGAATTCATCTCACAGAGTTACATCTTTCCCTTCAAGAAGCCTTTCGCTAAGGCTGTTCTTGTGGAATTGACAAAGGGATATTTGGAAGCCCATAGAGGGCTATGGTGAAAAAGGAAATATCTTCCGTTCAAAACTGGAAAGAAGCTTTCTGAGAAACTGCTCTGTGTTCTGTGAATTCATCTCACAGAGTTACATCTTTCCCTTCAAGAAGCCTTTCGCTAAGGCTGTTCTTGTGGTATTGGCAAAGGGATATTTGGAAGCCCATAGAGGCCTATGGTGAAAAAGGAAATATCTTCCGTTCAAAACTGGAAAGAAGCTTTCTGAGAAACTGCTCTGTGTTCTGTTAATTCATCTCACAGAGTTACATCTTTCCCTTCAAGAAGCCTTTCGCTAAGGCTGTTCTTGTGGAATTGGCAAAGGGATATTTGGAAGCCCATAGAGGGCTATGGTGAAAAAGGAAATATCTTCCTTTCAAAACTGCAAAGAAGCTTTCTGAGAAACTGCTCTGTGTTCTGTGAATTCATCTCACAGAGTTACATCTTTCCCTTCAAGAAGCCTTTCACTAAGACTGTTCTTGTGGAAATGGCAAAGGGATATTTGGAAGCCCATAGACGGCTATGGTGAAAAAGGAAATATCTTCCGTTCAAAACTGGAAAGAAGCTTTCTGAGAAACTGCTCTGTGTTCTGTGAATTCATCTCACAGAGTTACATCTTTCCCTTCAAGAAGCCTTTCGCTAAGGCTCTTCTTGTGGAATTGGCAAAGGGATATTTGGAAACCCATAGAGGGCTATGGTGAAAAAGGAAATATCTTCCGTTCAAAACTGGAAAGAAGCTTTCTGAGAAACTGCTCTGTGTTCTGTTAATTCATCTCACAGAGTTACATCTTTCCCTTCAAGAAGCCTTTCGCTAAGGCTGTTCTTGTGGAATTGGCCAAGGGATATTTGGAAGCCCACAGAGGGCTATGGTGAAAAAGGAAATATCTTCCGTTCAAAACTGGAAAGAAGCTTTCTGAGAAACTGCTCTGTCTTCTGTTAATTCATCTCACAGAGTTACATCTTTGCCTTCAAGAAGCCTTTGGCTAAGGCTGTTCTTGTGGAATTGGCAAAGGGATATTTGGAAGCCCATAGACGGCTATGGTGAAAAAGGAAATATCTTCCGTTCAAAACTGGAAAGAAGCTTTCTGAGAAACTGCTCTGTGTTCTGTGAATTCATCTCACAAAGTTACATCTTTGCCTTCAAGAAGCCTTTCGCTAAGGCTGTTCTTGTGGAATTGGCAAAGGGATATTTGGAAGCCCATAGAGGCCTATGGTGAAAAAGGAAATATCTTCCGTTCAAAACTGGAAAGAAGCTTTCTGGGAAACTGCTCTGTGTTCTCTGAATTCATCTCACAGAGTTACATCTTTCCCTTCAAGAAGCCTTTCGCTAAGGCTGTTCTTGTGGAATTGGCAAAGGGATATTTGGAAGCCCATAGAGGCCTACGGTGAAAAAGGAAATATCTTCCGTTCAAAACTGGAAAGAAGCTTTCTGAGAAACTGCTCTGTGTTCTGTTAATTCATCTCACAGAGTTACATCTTTCCCTTCAAGAAGCCTTTCGCTAAGGCTGCTCTTGAGGAATTGGCAAAGGGATATTTGGAAGCCCATAGACCTCTAT
The DNA here is from genome assembly GCF_047675955.1 of Chlorocebus sabaeus. Classification (NCBI taxonomy): domain Eukaryota; kingdom Metazoa; phylum Chordata; class Mammalia; order Primates; family Cercopithecidae; genus Chlorocebus; species Chlorocebus sabaeus. The sequence goes on from NW_027327604.1 coordinate 57,099, forward strand.
GGTTAAAAAGGAAATATCTTCCGTTCAAAACTGGAAAGAAGCTTTCTGAGAAACTGCTCTGTGTTCTGTGAATTCATCTCACAGAGTTATATCTTTCCCTTCAAGAAGCCTTTCGCTAAGGCTGTTCTTGTGGAATTGGCAAAGCGATATTTGGAAACCCATAGAGGGCTACGGTGAAAAAGGAAATATCTTCCGTTCAAAACTGGAAAGAAGCTTTCTGAGAAACTGCTCTGTGTTCTGTAAATTCATCTCACAGAGTTACATCTTTCCCTTCAAGAAGCCTTTCGCTAAGGCTGTTCTTGTGGAATTGGCAAAGGGATATTTGGAAGTCCATAGAGGGCTATGGTGAAAAAGGAAATATCTTCCGTTCAAAACTGCAAAGAAGCTTTCTGAGAAACTGCTCTGTGTTCTGTTAATTCATCTCACAGAGTTACATCTTTCCCTTCAAGAAGCCTTTCGCTAAGACTGTTCTTGTGGAAATGGCAAAGGGATATTTGGAAGCCCATAGACGGCTATGGTGAAAAAGGAAATATCTTCTGTTCAAAACTGGAAAGAAGCTTTCTGAGAAACTGCTCTGTGTTCTGTGAATTCATCTCACAGAGTTACATCTTTCCCTTCAAGAAGCCTTTCGCTAAGGCTGTTCTTGTGGAATTGGCAAAGGGATATTTGGAAGCCCATAGAGGGCTATGGTGAAAAAGGAAATAACTTCCGTTCAAAACTGGAAAGAAGCTTTCTGAGAAACTGCTCTGTGTTCTCTGAATTCATCTCACAGAGTTACATCTTTCCCTTCAAGAAGCCTTTCGCTAAGGCTCTTCTTGTGGAATTGGCAAAGGGATATTTGGAAACCCATAGAGGGCTATGGTGAAAAAGGAAATATCTTCCGTTCAAAACTGGAAAGAAGCTTTCTGAGAAACTGCTCTGTGTTCTGTTAATTCATCTCACAGAGTTACATCTTTCCCTTCAAGAAGCCTTTCGCTAAGGCTGTTCTTGTGGAATTGGCCAAGGGATATTTGGAAGCCCACAGAGGGCTATGGTGAAAAAGGAAATATCTTCCGTTCAAAACTGGAAAGAAGCTTTCTGAGAAACTGCTCTGTCTTCTGTTAATTCATCTCACAGAGTTACATCTTTGCCTTCAAGAAGCCTTTGGCTAAGGCTGTTCTTGTGGAATTGGCAAAGGGATATTTGGAAGCCCATAGACGGCTATGGTGAAAAAGGAAATATCTTCCGTTCAAAACTGGAAAGAAGCTTTCTGAGAAACTGCTCTGTGTTCTGTGAATTCATCTCACAAAGTTACATCTTTGCCTTCAAGAAGCCTTTCGCTAAGGCTGTTCTTGTGGAATTGGCAAAGGGATATTTGGAAGCCCATAGAGGCCTATGGTGAAAAAGGAAATATCTTCCGTTCAAAACTGGAAAGAAGCTTTCTGGGAAACTGCTCTGTGTTCTCTGAATTCATCTCACAGAGTTACATCTTTCCCTTCAAGAAGCCTTTCGCTAAGGCTGTTCTTGTGGAATTGGCAAAGGGATATTTGGAAGCCCATAGAGGCCTACGGTGAAAAAGGAAATATCTTCCGTTCAAAACTGGAAAGAAGCTTTCTGAGAAACTGCTCTGTGTTCTGTTAATTCATCTCACAGAGTTACATCTTTCCCTTCAAGAAGCCTTTCGCTAAGGCTGCTCTTGAGGAATTGGCAAAGGGATATTTGGAAGCCCATAGACCTCTATGGTTAAAAAGGAAATATCTTCCGTTCAAAACTGGAAAGAAGCTTTCTGAGAAACTGCTCTGTGTTCTGTGAATTCATCTCACAGAGTTATATCTTTCCCTTCAAGAAGCCTTTCGCTAAGGCTGTTCTTGTGGAATTGGCAAAGCGATATTTGGAAACCCATAGAGGGCTACGGTGAAAAAGGAAATATCTTCCGTTCAAAACTGGAAAGAAGCTTTCTGAGAAACTGCTCTGTGTTCTGTAAATTCATCTCACAGAGTTACATCTTTCCCTTCAAGAAGCCTTTCGCTAAGGCTGTTCTTGTGGAATTGGCAAAGGGATATTTGGAAGTCCATAGAGGGCTATGGTGAAAAAGGAAATATCTTCCGTTCAAAACTGCAAAGAAGCTTTCTGAGAAACTGCTCTGTGTTCTGTTAATTCATCTCACAGAGTTACATCTTTCCCTTCAAGAAGCCTTTCGCTAAGACTGTTCTTGTGGAAATGGCAAAGGGATATTTGGAAGCCCATAGACGGCTATGGTGAAAAAGGAAATATCTTCTGTTCAAAACTGGAAAGAAGCTTTCTGAGAAACTGCTCTGTGTTCTGTGAATTCATCTCACAGAGTTACATCTTTCCCTTCAAGAAGCCTTTCGCTAAGGCTGTTCTTGTGGAATTGGCAAAGGGATATTTGGAAGCCCATAGAGGGCTATGGTGAAAAAGGAAATAACTTCCGTTCAAAACTGGAAAGAAGCTTTCTGAGAAACTGCTCTGTGTTCTCTGAATTCATCTCACAGAGTTACATCTTTCCCTTCAAGAAGCCTTTCGCTAAGGCTGTTCTTGTGGAATTGGCAAAGGGATATTTGGAAGCCCATAGAGGCCTATGGTGAAAAAGGAAATATCTTCCGTTGAAAACTGGAAAGAAGCTTTCTGAGAAACTGCTCTGTGTTCTCTGAATTCATCTCACAGAGTTACATCTTTCCCTTCAAGAAGCCTTTCGCTAAGGCTGCTCTTGAGGAATTGGCAAAGGGATATTTGGAAGCCCATAGACGGCTATGGTTAAAAAGGAAATATCTTCCGTTCAAAACTGGAAAGAAGCTTTCTGAGAAAATGCTCTGTGTTCTGTGAATTCATCACACAGAGTTACATCTTTCCCTTCAAGAAGCCTTTCGCTAAGGCTGTTCTTGTGGAATTGGCAAAGCGATATTTGGAAACCCATAGAGGGCTATGGTGAAAAAGGAAATATCTTCCGTTCAAAACTGGAAAGAAGCTTTCTGAGAAACTGCTCTGTGTTCTGTTAATTCATCTCACAGAGTTACGTCTTTCCCTTCAAGAAGCCTTTCGCTAAGGCTGTTCTTGTGGAATTGGCCAAGGGATATTTGGAAGCCCACAGAGGGCTATGGTGAAAAAGGAAATATCTTCCGTTCAAAACTGGAAAGAAGCTTTCTGAGAAACTGCTCTGTCTTCTGTTAATTCATCTCACAGAGTTACATCTTTGCCTTCAAGAAGCCTTTGGCTAAGGCTGTTCTTGTGGAATTTGCAAAGGGATATTTGGAAGCCCATAGACGGCTATGGTGAAAAAGGAAATATCTTCCGTTCAAAACTGGAAAGAAGCTTTCTGAGAAACTGCTCTGTGTTCTGTGAATTCATCTCACAAAGTTACATCTTTGCCTTCAAGAAGCCTTTCGCTAAGGCTGTTCTTGTGGAATTGGCAAAGGGATATTTGGAAGCCCATAGAGGCCTATGGTGAAAAAGGAAATATCTTCCGTTCAAAACTGGAAAGAAGCTTTCTGGGAAACTGCTCTGTGTTCTCTGAATTCATCTCACAGAGTTACATCTTTCCCTTCAAGAAGCCTTTCGCTAAGGCTGTTCTTGTGGAATTGGCAAAGGGATATTTGGAAGCCCATAGAAGCCTACGGTGAAAAAGGAAATATCTTCCGTTCAAAACTGGAAAGAAGCTTTCTGAGAAACTGCTCTGTGTTCTGTTAATTCATCTCACAGAGTTACATCTTTCCCTTCAAGAAGCCTTTCGCTAAGGCTGCTCTTGAGGAATTGGCAAAGGGATATTTGGAAGCCCATAGACGGCTATGGTTAAAAAGGAAATATCTTCCGTTCAAAACTGGAAAGAAGCTTTCTGAGAAACTGCTCTGTGTTCTGTGAATTCATCTCACAGAGTTATATCTTTCCCTTCAAGAAGCCTTTCGCTAAGGCTGTTCTTGTGGAATTGGCAAAGCGATATTTGGAAACCCATAGAGGGCTACGGTGAAAAAGGAAATATCTTCCGTTCAAAACTGGAAAGAAGCTTTCTGAGAAACTGCTCTGTGTTCTGTAAATTCATCTCACAGAGTTACATCTTTCCCTTCAAGAAGCCTTTCGCTAAGGCTGTTCTTGTGGAATTGGCAAAGGGATATTTGGAAGTCCATAGAGGGCTATGGTGAAAAAGGAAATATCTTCCGTTCAAAACTGCAAAGAAGCTTTCTGAGAAACTGCTCTGTGTTCTGTTAATTCATCTCACAGAGTTACATCTTTCCCTTCAAGAAGCCTTTCGCTAAGACTGTTCTTGTGGAAATGGCAAAGGGATATTTGGAAGCCCATAGACGGCTATGGTGAAAAAGGAAATATATTCTGTTCAAAACTGGAAAGAAGCTTTCTGAGAAACTGCTCTGTGTTCTGTGAATTCATCTCACAGAGTTACATCTTTCCATTCAAGAAGCCTTTCGCTAAGGCTGTTCTTGTGGAATTGGCAAAGGGATATTTGGAAGCCCATAGAGGGCTATGGTGAAAAAGGAAATAACTTCCGTTCAAAACTGGAAAGAAGCTTTCTGAGAAACTGCTCTGTGTTCTCTGAATTCATCTCACAGAGTTACATCTTTCCCTTCAAGAAGCCTTTCGCTAAGGCTGTTCTTGTGGAATTGGCAAAGGGATATTTGGAAGCCCATAGAGGCCTATGGTGAAAAAGGAAATATCTTCCGTTCAAAACTGGAAAGAAGCTTTCTGAGAAACTGCTCTGTGTTCTCTGAATTCATCTCACAGAGTTACATCTTTCCCTTCAAGAAGCCTTTCGCTAAGGCTGCTCTTGAGGAATTGGCAAAGGGATATTTGGAAGCCCATAGACGGCTATGGTTAAAAAGGAAATATCTTCCGTTCAAAACTGGAAAGAAGCTTTCTGAGAAACTGCTCTGTGTTCTGTGAATTCATCTCACAGAGTTACATCTTTCCCTTCAAGAAGCCTTTCGCTAAGGCTGTTCTTGTGGAATTGGCAAAGCGATATTTGGAAACCCATAGAGGGCTACGGTGAAAAAGAAAATATCTTCCGTTCAAAACTGGAAAGAAGCTTTCTGAGAAACTGCTCTGTGTTCTGTTAATTCATCTCACAGAGTTACATCTTTCCCTTCAAGAAGCCTTTCGCTAAGGCTGTTCTTGTGGAATTGGCAAAGGGATATTTGGAAGCCCATAGAGGGCTATGGTGAAAAAGGAAATATCTTCCGTTCAAAACTGGAAAGAAGCTTTCTGAGAAACTGCTCTGTGTTCTGTGAATTCATCTCACAGAGTTACATCTTTCCCTTCAAGAAGCCTTTCGCTAAGGCTGTTCTTGTGGAATTGGCAAAGGGATATTTGGAAGCCCATAGAGGCCTATGGTAATAAAGGAAATATCTTCCGTTCAAAACTGGAAAGAAGCTTTCTGAGAAACTGCTCTGTGTTCTGTTAATTCATCTCACAGAGTTACATCTTTCCCTTCAAGAAGCCTTTCGCTAAGGCTGTTCTTGTGGAATTGGCAAACGGATATTTGGAAGCCCATAGAGGGCTATGGTGAAAAAGGAAATATCTTCCGTTCAAAACTGCAAAGAAGCTTTCTGAGAAACTGCTCTGTGTTCTGTTAATTCATCTCACAGAGTTACATCTTTCCCTTCAAGAAGCCTTTCGCTAAGGCTGTTCTTGTGGAATTGGCAAAGGGATATTTGGAAGCCCATAGACGGCTATGGTGAAAAAGGAAATATCTTCCGTTCAAAACTGGAAAGAAGCTTTCTGAGAAACTGCTCTGTGTTCTGTGAATTCATCTCACAGAGTTACATCTTTCCCTTCAAGAAGCCTTTCGCTAAGGCTGTTCTTGTGGAATTGGCAAAGGGATATTTGGAAGCCCATAGAGGGCTATGGTGAAAAAGGAAATATCTTCCGTTCAAAACTGGAAAGAAGCTTTCTGAGAAACTGCTCTGTGTTCTCTTAATTCATCTCACAGAGTTACATCTTTCCCTTCAAGAAGCCTTTGGCTAAGGCTGTTCCTGAGGAATTGGCAAAGGGATATTTGGAAGCCCATAGAAGGCTATGGTTAAAAAGGAAATATCTTCCGTTCAAAACTGGAAAGAAGCTTTCTGAGAAACTGCTCTGTGTTCTGTGAATTCATCTCACAGAGTTACATCTTTCCCTTCAAGAAGCCTTTCGCTAAGGCTGTTCTTGTGGAATTGGCAAAGGGATATTTGGAAGCCCATAGAGGCCTATGGTGAAAAAGGAAATATCTTCCGTTCAAAACTGGAAAGAAGCTTTCTGAGAAACTGCTCTGTGTTCTCTGAATTCATCTCACAGAGTTACATCTTTCCCTTCAAGAAGCCTTTCACTAAGACTGTTCTTGTGGAAATGGCAAAGGGATATTTGGAAGCCCATAGACGGCTATGGTGAAAAAGGAAATATCTTCCGTTCAAAACTGGAAAGAAGCTTTCTGAGAAACTGCTCTGTGTTCTGTGAATTCATCTCACAGAGTTACATCTTTCCCTTCAAGAAGCCTTTCGCTAAGGCTCTTCTTGTGGAATTGGCAAAGGGATATTTGGAAACCCATAGAGGGCTATGGTGAAAAAGGAAATATCTTCCGTTCAAAACTGGAAAGAAGCTTTCTGAGAAACTGCTCTGTGTTCTGTTAATTCATCTCACAGAGTTACATCTTTCCCTTCAAGAAGCCTTTCGCTAAGGCTGTTCTTGTGGAATTGGCCAAGGGATATTTGGAAGCCCACAGAGGGCTATGGTGAAAAAGGAAATATCTTCCGTTCAAAACTGGAAAGAAGCTTTCTGAGAAACTGCTCTGTCTTCTGTTAATTCATCTCACAGAGTTACATCTTTGCCTTCAAGAAGCCTTTGGCTAAGGCTGTTCTTGTGGAATTGGCAAAGGGATATTTGGAAGCCCATAGACGGCTATGGTGAAAAAGGAAATATCTTCCGTTCAAAACTGGAAAGAAGCTTTCTGAGAAACTGCTCTGTGTTCTGTGAATTCATCTCACAAAGTTACATCTTTGCCTTCAAGAAGCCTTTCGCTAAGGCTGTTCTTGTGGAATTGGCAAAGGGATATTTGGAAGCCCATAGAGGCCTATGGTGAAAAAGGAAATATCTTCCGTTCAAAACTGGAAAGAAGCTTTCTGGGAAACTGCTCTGTGTTCTCTGAATTCATCTCACAGAGTTACATCTTTCCCTTCAAGAAGCCTTTCGCTAAGGCTGTTCTTGTGGAATTGGCAAAGGGATATTTGGAAGCCCATAGAGGCCTACGGTGAAAAAGGAAATATCTTCCGTTCAAAACTGGAAAGAAGCTTTCTGAGAAACTGCTCTGTGTTCTGTTAATTCATCTCACAGAGTTACATCTTTCCCTTCAAGAAGCCTTTCGCTAAGGCTGCTCTTGAGGAATTGGCAAAGGGATATTTGGAAGCCCATAGACCTCTATGGTTAAAAAGGAAATATCTTCCGTTCAAAACTGGAAAGAAGCTTTCTGAGAAACTGCTCTGTGTTCTGTGAATTCATCTCACAGAGTTATATCTTTCCCTTCAAGAAGCCTTTCGCTAAGGCTGTTCTTGTGGAATTGGCAAAGCGATATTTGGAAACCCATAGAGGGCTACGGTGAAAAAGGAAATATCTTCCGTTCAAAACTGGAAAGAAGCTTTCTGAGAAACTGCTCTGTGTTCTGTAAATTCATCTCACAGAGTTACATCTTTCCCTTCAAGAAGCCTTTCGCTAAGGCTGTTCTTGTGGAATTGGCAAAGGGATATTTGGAAGTCCATAGAGGGCTATGGTGAAAAAGGAAATATCTTCCGTTCAAAACTGCAAAGAAGCTTTCTGAGAAACTGCTCTGTGTTCTGTTAATTCATCTCACAGAGTTACATCTTTCCCTTCAAGAAGCCTTTCGCTAAGACTGTTCTTGTGGAAATGGCAAAGGGATATTTGGAAGCCCATAGACGGCTATGGTGAAAAAGGAAATATCTTCTGTTCAAAACTGGAAAGAAGCTTTCTGAGAAACTGCTCTGTGTTCTGTGAATTCATCTCACAGAGTTACATCTTTCCCTTCAAGAAGCCTTTCGCTAAGGCTGTTCTTGTGGAATTGGCAAAGGGATATTTGGAAGCCCATAGAGGGCTATGGTGAAAAAGGAAATAACTTCCGTTCAAAACTGGAAAGAAGCTTTCTGAGAAACTGCTCTGTGTTCTCTGAATTCATCTCACAGAGTTACATCTTTCCCTTCAAGAAGCCTTTCGCTAAGGCTGTTCTTGTGGAATTGGCAAAGGGATATTTGGAAGCCCATAGAGGCCTATGGTGAAAAAGGAAATATCTTCCGTTGAAAACTGGAAAGAAGCTTTCTGAGAAACTGCTCTGTGTTCTCTGAATTCATCTCACAGAGTTACATCTTTCCCTTCAAGAAGCCTTTCGCTAAGGCTGCTCTTGAGGAATTGGCAAAGGGATATTTGGAAGCCCATAGACGGCTATGGTTAAAAAGGAAATATCTTCCGTTCAAAACTGGAAAGAAGCTTTCTGAGAAAATGCTCTGTGTTCTGTGAATTCATCACACAGAGTTACATCTTTCCCTTCAAGAAGCCTTTCGCTAAGGCTGTTCTTGTGGAATTGGCAAAGCGATATTTGGAAACCCATAGAGGGCTATGGTGAAAAAGGAAATATCTTCCGTTCAAAACTGGAAAGAAGCTTTCTGAGAAACTGCTCTGTGTTCTGCTAATTCATCTCACAGAGTTACGTCTTTCCCTTCAAGAAGCCTTTCGCTAAGGCTGTTCTTGTGGAATTGGCCAAGGGATATTTGGAAGCCCACAGAGGGCTATGGTGAAAAAGGAAATATCTTCCGTTCAAAACTGGAAAGAAGCTTTCTGAGAAACTGCTCTGTCTTCTGTTAATTCATCTCACAGAGTTACATCTTTGCCTTCAAGAAGCCTTTGGCTAAGGCTGTTCTTGTGGAATTTGCAAAGGGATATTTGGAAGCCCATAGACGGCTATGGTGAAAAAGGAAATATCTTCCGTTCAAAACTGGAAAGAAGCTTTCTGAGAAACTGCTCTGTGTTCTGTGAATTCATCTCACAAAGTTACATCTTTGCCTTCAAGAAGCCTTTCGCTAAGGCTGTTCTTGTGGAATTGGCAAAGGGATATTTGGAAGCCCATAGAGGCCTATGGTGAAAAAGGAAATATCTTCCGTTCAAAACTGGAAAGAAGCTTTCTGGGAAACTGCTCTGTGTTCTCTGAATTCATCTCACAGAGTTACATCTTTCCCTTCAAGAAGCCTTTCGCTAAGGCTGTTCTTGTGGAATTGGCAAAGGGATATTTGGAAGCCCATAGAAGCCTACGGTGAAAAAGGAAATATCTTCCGTTCAAAACTGGAAAGAAGCTTTCTGAGAAACTGCTCTGTGTTCTGTTAATTCATCTCACAGAGTTACATCTTTCCCTTCAAGAAGCCTTTCGCTAAGGCTGCTCTTGAGGAATTGGCAAAGGGATATTTGGAAGCCCATAGACGGCTATGGTTAAAAAGGAAATATCTTCCGTTCAAAACTGGAAAGAAGCTTTCTGAGAAACTGCTCTGTGTTCTGTGAATTCATCTCACAGAGTTATATCTTTCCCTTCAAGAAGCCTTTCGCTAAGGCTGTTCTTGTGGAATTGGCAAAGCGATATTTGGAAACCCATAGAGGGCTACGGTGAAAAAGGAAATATCTTCCGTTCAAAACTGGAAAGAAGCTTTCTGAGAAACTGCTCTGTGTTCTGTGAATTCATCTCACAGAGTTATATCTTTCCCTTCAAGAAGCCTTTCGCTAAGGCTGTTCTTGTGGAATTGGCAAAGCGATATTTGGAAACCCATAGAGGGCTACGGTGAAAAAGGAAATATCTTCCGTTCAAAACTGGAAAGAAGCTTTCTGAGAAACTGCTCTGTGTTCTGTAAATTCATCTCACAGAGTTACATCTTTCCCTTCAAGAAGCCTTTCGCTAAGGCTGTTCTTGTGGAATTGGCAAAGGGATATTTGGAAGTCCATAGAGGGCTATGGTGAAAAAGGAAATATCTTCCGTTCAAAACTGCAAAGAAGCTTTCTGAGAAACTGCTCTGTGTTCTGTTAATTCATCTCACAGAGTTACATCTTTCCCTTCAAGAAGCCTTTCGCTAAGACTGTTCTTGTGGAAATGGCAAAGGGATATTTGGAAGCCCATAGACGGCTATGGTGAAAAAGGAAATATCTTCTGTTCAAAACTGGAAAGAAGCTTTCTGAGAAACTGCTCTGTGTTCTGTGAATTCATCTCACAGAGTTACATCTTTCCCTTCAAGAAGCCTTTCGCTAAGGCTGTTCTTGTGGAATTGGCAAAGGGATATTTGGAAGCCCATAGAGGGCTATGGTGAAAAAGGAAATAACTTCCGTTCAAAACTGGAAAGAAGCTTTCTGAGAAACTGCTCTGTGTTCTCTGAATTCATCTCACAGAGTTACATCTTTCCCTTCAAGAAGCCTTTCGCTAAGGCTGTTCTTGTGGAATTGGCAAAGGGATATTTGGAAGCCCATAGAGGCCTATGGTGAAAAAGGAAATATCTTCCGTTGAAAACTGGAAAGAAGCTTTCTGAGAAACTGCTCTGTGTTCTCTGAATTCATCTCACAGAGTTACATCTTTCCCTTCAAGAAGCCTTTCGCTAAGGCTGCTCTTGAGGAATTGGCAAAGGGATATTTGGAAGCCCATAGACGGCTATGGTTAAAAAGGAAATATCTTCCGTTCAAAACTGGAAAGAAGCTTTCTGAGAAAATGCTCTGTGTTCTGTGAATTCATCACACAGAGTTACATCTTTCCCTTCAAGAAGCCTTTCGCTAAGGCTGTTCTTGTGGAATTGGCAAAGCGATATTTGGAAACCCATAGAGGGCTATGGTGAAAAAGGAAATATCTTCCGTTCAAAACTGGAAAGAAGCTTTCTGAGAAACTGCTCTGTGTTCTGCTAATTCATCTCACAGAGTTACGTCTTTCCCTTCAAGAAGCCTTTCGCTAAGGCTGTTCTTGTGGAATTGGCCAAGGGATATTTGGAAGCCCACAGAGGGCTATGGTGAAAAAGGAAATATCTTCCGTTCAAAACTGGAAAGAAGCTTTCTGAGAAACTGCTCTGTCTTCTGTTAATTCATCTCACAGAGTTACATCTTTGCCTTCAAGAAGCCTTTGGCTAAGGCTGTTCTTGTGGAATTTGCAAAGGGATATTTGGAAGCCCATAGACGGCTATGGTGAAAAAGGAAATATCTTCCGTTCAAAACTGGAAAGAAGCTTTCTGAGAAACTGCTCTGTGTTCTGTGAATTCATCTCACAAAGTTACATCTTTGCCTTCAAGAAGCCTTTCGCTAAGGCTGTTCTTGTGGAATTGGCAAAGGGATATTTGGAAGCCCATAGAGGCCTATGGTGAAAAAGGAAATATCTTCCGTTCAAAACTGGAAAGAAGCTTTCTGGGAAACTGCTCTGTGTTCTCTGAATTCATCTCACAGAGTTACATCTTTCCCTTCAAGAAGCCTTTCGCTAAGGCTGTTCTTGTGGAATTGGCAAAGGGATATTTGGAAGCCCATAGAAGCCTACGGTGAAAAAGGAAATATCTTCCGTTCAAAACTGGAAAGAAGCTTTCTGAGAAACTGCTCTGTGTTCTGTTAATTCATCTCACAGAGTTACATCTTTCCCTTCAAGAAGCCTTTCGCTAAGGCTGCTCTTGAGGAATTGGCAAAGGGATATTTGGAAGCCCATAGACGGCTATGGTTAAAAAGGAAATATCTTCCGTTCAAAACTGGAAAGAAGCTTTCTGAGAAACTGCTCTGTGTTCTGTGAATTCATCTCACAGAGTTATATCTTTCCCTTCAAGAAGCCTTTCGCTAAGGCTGTTCTTGTGGAATTGGCAAAGCGATATTTGGAAACCCATAGAGGGCTACGGTGAAAAAGGAAATATCTTCCGTTCAAAACTGGAAAGAAGCTTTCTGAGAAACTGCTCTGTGTTCTGTGAATTCATCTCACAGAGTTATATCTTTCCCTTCAAGAAGCCTTTCGCTAAGGCTGTTCTTGTGGAATTGGCAAAGGGATATTTGGAAGCCCATAGAGGGCTATGGTGAAAAAGGAAATAACTTCCGTTCAAAACTGGAAAGAAGCTTTCTGAGAAACTGCTCTGTGTTCTCTGAATTCATCTCACAGAGTTACATCTTTCCCTTCAAGAAGCCTTTCGCTAAGGCTGTTCTTGTGGAATTGGCAAAGGGATATTTGGAAGCCCATAGAGGCCTATGGTGAAAAAGGAAATATCTTCCGTTCAAAACTGGAAAGAAGCTTTCTGAGAAACTGCTCTGTGTTCTCTGAATTCATCTCACAGAGTTACATCTTTCCCTTCAAGAAGCCTTTCGCTAAGGCTGCTATTGAGGAATTGGCAAAGGGATATTTGGAAGCCCATAGACGGCTATGGTTAAAAAGGAAATATCTTCCGTTCAAAACTGGAAAGAAGCTTTCTGAGAAACTGCTCTGTGTTCTGTGAATTCATCTCACAGAGTTACATCTTTCCCTTCAAGAAGCCTTTCGCTAAGGCTGTTCTTGTGGAATTGGCAAAGCGATATTTGGAAACCCATAGAGGGCTACGGTGAAAAAGAAAATATCTTCCGTTCAAAACTGGAAAGAAGCTTTCTGAGAAACTGCTCTGTGTTCTGTTAATTCATCTCACAGAGTTACATCTTTCCCTTCAAGAAGCCTTTCGCTAAGGCTGTTCTTGTGGAATTGGCAAAGGGATATTTGGAAGCCCATAGAGGGCTATGGTGAAAAAGGAAATATCTTCCGTTCAAAACTGGAAAGAAGCTTTCTGAGAAACTGCTCTGTGTTCTGTGAATTCATCTCACAGAGTTACATCTTTCCCTTCAAGAAGCCTTTCGCTAAGGCTGTTCTTGTGGAATTGGCAAAGGGATATTTGGAAGCCCATAGAGGCCTATGGTAATAAAGGAAATATCTTCCGTTCAAAACTGGAAAGAAGCTTTCTGAGAAACTGCTCTGTGTTCTGTTAATTCATCTCACAGAGTTACATCTTTCCCTTCAAGAAGCCTTTCGCTAAGGCTGTTCTTGTGGAATTGGCAAACGGATATTTGGAAGCCCATAGAGGGCTATGGTGAAAAAGGAAATATCTTCCGTTCAAAACTGCAAAGAAGCTTTCTGAGAAACTGCTCTGTGTTCTGTTAATTCATCTCACAGAGTTACATCTTTCCCTTCAAGAAGCCTTTCGCTAAGGCTGTTCTTGTGGAATTGGCAAAGGGATATTTGGAAGCCCATAGACGGCTATGGTGAAAAAGGAAATATCTTCCGTTCAAAACTGGAAAGAAGCTTTCTGAGAAACTGCTCTGTGTTCTGTGAATTCATCTCACAGAGTTACATCTTTCCCTTCAAGAAGCCTTTCGCTAAGGCTGTTCTTGTGGAATTGGCAAAGGGATATTTGGAAGCCCATAGAGGGCTATGGTGAAAAAGGAAATATCTTCCGTTCAAAACTGGAAAGAAGCTTTCTGAGAAACTGCTCTGTGTTCTCTTAATTCATCTCACAGAGTTACATCTTTCCCTTCAAGAAGCCTTTGGCTAAGGCTGTTCCTGAGGAATTGGCAAAGGGATATTTGGAAGCCCATAGAAGGCTATGGTTAAAAAGGAAATATCTTCCGTTCAAAACTGGAAAGAAGCTTTCTGAGAAACTGCTCTGTGTTCTGTGAATTCATCTCACAGAGTTACATCTTTCCCTTCAAGAAGCCTTTCGCTAAGGCTGTTCTTGTGGAATTGGCAAAGGGATATTTGGAAGCCCATAGAGGCCTATGGTGAAAAAGGAAATATCTTCCGTTCAAAACTGGAAAGAAGCTTTCTGAGAAACTGCTCTGTGTTCTCTGAATTCATCTCACAGAGTTACATCTTTCCCTTCAAGAAGCCTTTCGCTAAGGCTGTTCTTGTGGAATTCGCCAAGGGATATTTGGAAGCCCACAGAGGGCTATGGTGAAAAAGGAAATATCTTCCGTTCAAAACTGGAAAGAAGCTTTCTGAGAAACTCCTCTGTGTTCTGTGAATTCATCTCACAGAGTTACATCTTTGCCTTCAAGAAGCCTTTGGCTAAGGCTGTTCTTGTGGAATTGGCAAAGGGATATTTGGAAGCCCATAGACGGCTATGGTGAAAAAGGAAATATCTTCCGTTCAAAACTGGAAAGAAGCTTTCTGAGAAACTGCTCTGTGTTCTGTGAATTCATCTCACAGAGTTACATCTTTCCTTCAAGAAGCCTTTCGCTAAGGCTGTTCTTGTGGAATTGGCAAAGCGATATTTGGAAACCCCTAGAGGGCTATGGTGAAAAAGGAAATATCTTCCGTTCAAAACTGGAAAGAAGCTTTCTGAGAAACTGCTCTGTGTTCTCTTAATTCATCTCACAGAGTTACATCTTTCCCTTCAAGAAGCCTTTCGCTAAGGCTGTTCTTGTGGAATTGGCAAAGGGATATTTGGAAGCCCATAGAGGGCTATGTTGAAAAAGGAAATATCTTCCGTTCAAAACTGGAAAGAAGCTTTCTGAGAAACTGCTCTGTGTTCTGTTAATTCATCTCACAGAGTTACATCTTTCCCTTCAAGAAGCCTTTCGCTAAGACTGTTCTTGTGGAAATGGCAAAGGGATATTTGGAAGCCCATAGACGGCTATGGTGAAAAAGGAAATATCTTCCGTTCAAAACTGGAAAGAAGCTTTCTGAGAAACTGCTCTGTGTTCTGTGAATTCATCTCACAGAGTTACATCTTTCCCTTCAAGAAGCCTTTCGCTAAGGCTGTTCTTGTGGAATTGGCAAAGGGATATTTGGAAGCCCATAGAGGCCTATGGTGAAAAAGGAAATATCTTGCGTTCAAAACTGGAAAGAAGATTTCTGAGAAACTGCTCTGTGTTCTGTGAATTCATCTCACAGAGTTACATCTTTCCCTTCAAGAAGCCTTTCGCTAAGGCTGTTCTTGAGGAATTGGCAAAGGGATATTTGGAAGCCCATAGACGGCTATGGTTAAAAAGGAAATATCTTCCGTTCAAAATGGGAAAGAAGCTTTCTGAGAAACTGCTCTGTGTTCTGTGAATTCATCTCACAGAGTTACATCTTTCCCTTCAAGAAGCCTTTCGCTAAGGCTGTTCTTGTGGAATTGGCAAAGCGATATTTGGAAACCCATAGAGGGCTATCGTGAAAAAGGAAATATCTTCCGTTCAAAACTGGAAAGAAGCTTTCTGAGAAACTGCTCTGTGTTCTGTCAATTCATCTCACAGAGTTACATCTTTCCCTTCAAGAAGCCTTTCGCTAAGGCTGTTCTTGTGGAATTGGCAAAGGGATATTTGGAAGCCCATAGAGGGCTATGGTGAAAAAGGAAATATCTTCCGTTCAAAACTGGAAAGAAGCTTTCTGAGAAACTGCTCTGTGTTCTGTTAATTCATCTCACAGAGTTACATCTTTCACTTCAAGAAGCCTTTCGCTAAGGCTGTTCTTGTGGAATTGGCAAAGGGATATTTGAAAGCCCATAGAGGCCTACGGTGAAAAAGGAAATATCTTCCGTTCAAAACTGGAAAGAAGCTTTCTGAGAAACTGCTCTGTGTTCCCTGAATTCATCTCACAGAGTTACATCTTTCCCTTCAAGAAGCCTTTCGCTAAGGTTGTTCTTGTGGAATTGGCAAAGGGATATTTGGAAGCCCATAGAGGGCTATGGTGAAAAAGGAAATATCTTCCGTTCAAAACTGCAAAGAAGCTTTCTGAGAAACTGCTCTGTGTTCTGTTAATTCATCTCACAGAGTTACATCTTTCCCTTCAAGAAGCCTTTCGCTAAGACTGTTCTTGTGGAAATGGCAAAGGGATATTTGGAAGCCCATAGACGGCTATGTTGAAAAAGGAAATATCTTCCGTTCAAAACTGGAAAGAAGCTTTCTGAGAAACTGCTCTGTGTTCTGTGAATTCATCTCACAGAGTTACATCTTTCCCTTCAAGAAGCCTTTCGCTAAGGCTGTTCTTGTGGAATTGGCAAAGGGATATTTGGAAGCCCATAGAGGGCTATGGTGAAAAAGGAAATATCTTCCGTTCAAAACTGGAAAGAAGCTTTCTGAGAAACTGCTCTGTGTTCTGTGAATTCATCTCACAGAGTTACATCTTTCCCTTCAAGAAGCCTTTCGCTAAGGCTGTTCTTGTGGAATTGGCAAAGGGATATTTGGAAGCCCATAGACGGCTATGGTGAAAAAGGAAATATCTTCCGTTCAAAACTGGAAAGAAGCTTTCTGAGAAACTGCTCTGTGTTCTGTTAATTCATCTCACAGAGTTACATCTTTCCCTTCAAGAAGCCTTTGGCTAAGGCTGTTCTTGTGGAATTGGCAAAGGGATATTTGGAAGCCCATAGAGGCCTATGGTTAAAAAGGAAATATCTTCCGTTGAAAACTGGAAAGAAGCTTTCTGAGAAACTGCTCTGTGTTCTCTGAATTCATCTCACAGAGTTACATCTTTCACTTCAAGAAGCCTTTCGCTAAGGCTGTTCCTGTGGAATTGGCAAAGGGATATTTGGAAGCCCATAGAGGCCTATAGTGAAAAAGGAAATATCTTCCGTTCAAAACTGGAAAGAAGCTTTCTGAGAAACTGCTCTGTGTTCTGTTAATTCATCTCACAGAGTTACATCTTTCCCTTCAAGAAGCCTTTGGCTAAGGCTGTTCTTGAGGAATTGGCAAAGGGATATTTGGAAGCCCATAGACGGCTATGGTTAAAAAGGAAATATCTTCCGTTCAAAACTGGAAAGAAGCTTTCTGAGAAACTGCTCTGTGTTCTGTGAATTCATCTCACAGAGTTACATCTTTCCCTTCAAGAAGCCTTTCGCTAAGGCTGTTCTTGTGGAATTGGCAAAGCGATATTTGGAAACCCATAGAGGGCTACGGTGAAAAAGAAAATATCTTCCGTTCAAAACTGGAAAGAAGCTTTCTGAGAAACTGCTCTGTGTTCTGTTAATTCATCTCACAGAGTTACATCTTTCCCTTCAAGAAGCCTTTCGCTAAGGCTGTTCTTGTGGAATTGGCAAAGGGATATTTGGAAGCCCATAGAGGGCTATGGTGAAAAAGGAAATATCTTCCGTTCAAAACTGGAAAGAAGCTTTCTGAGAAACTGCTCTGTGTTCTGTGAATTCATCTCACAGAGTTACATCTTTCCCTTCAAGAAGCCTTTCGCTAAGGCTGTTCTTGTGGAATTGGCAAAGGGATATTTGGAAGCCCATAGAGGCCTATGGTAATAAAGGAAATATCTTCCGTTCAAAACTGGAAAGAAGCTTTCTGAGAAACTGCTCTGTGTTCTGTTAATTCATCTCACAGAGTTACATCTTTCCCTTCAAGAAGCCTTTCGCTAAGGCTGTTCTTGTGGAATTGGCAAACGGATATTTGGAAGCCCATAGAGGGCTATGGTGAAAAAGGAAATATCTTCCGTTCAAAACTGCAAAGAAGCTTTCTGAGAAACTGCTCTGTGTTCTGTTAATTCATCTCACAGAGTTACATCTTTCCCTTCAAGAAGCCTTTCGCTAAGGCTGTTCTTGTGGAATTGGCAAAGGGATATTTGGAAGCCCATAGACGGCTATGGTGAAAAAGGAAATATCTTCCGTTCAAAACTGGAAAGAAGCTTTCTGAGAAACTGCTCTGTGTTCTGTGAATTCATCTCACAGAGTTACATCTTTCCCTTCAAGAAGCCTTTCGCTAAGGCTGTTCTTGTGGAATTGGCAAAGGGATATTTGGAAGCCCATAGAGGGCTATGGTGAAAAAGGAAATATCTTCCGTTCAAAACTGGAAAGAAGCTTTCTGAGAAACTGCTCTGTGTTCTCTTAATTCATCTCACAGAGTTACATCTTTCCCTTCAAGAAGCCTTTGGCTAAGGCTGTTCCTGAGGAATTGGCAAAGGGATATTTGGAAGCCCATAGAAGGCTATGGTTAAAAAGGAAATATCTTCCGTTCAAAACTGGAAAGAAGCTTTCTGAGAAACTGCTCTGTGTTCTGTGAATTCATCTCACAGAGTTACATCTTTCCCTTCAAGAAGCCTTTCGCTAAGGCTGTTCTTGTGGAATTGGCAAAGGGATATTTGGAAGCCCATAGAGGCCTATGGTGAAAAAGGAAATATCTTCCGTTCAAAACTGGAAAGAAGCTTTCTGAGAAACTGCTCTGTGTTCTCTGAATTCATCTCACAGAGTTACATCTTTCCCTTCAAGAAGCCTTTCGCTAAGGCTGTTCTTGTGGAATTCGCCAAGGGATATTTGGAAGCCCACAGAGGGCTATGGTGAAAAAGGAAATATCTTCCGTTCAAAACTGGAAAGAAGCTTTCTGAGAAACTCCTCTGTGTTCTGTGAATTCATCTCACAGAGTTACATCTTTGCCTTCAAGAAGCCTTTGGCTAAGGCTGTTCTTGTGGAATTGGCAAAGGGATATTTGGAAGCCCATAGACGGCTATGGTGAAAAAGGAAATATCTTCCGTTCAAAACTGGAAAGAAGCTTTCTGAGAAACTGCTCTGTGTTCTGTGAATTCATCTCACAGAGTTACATCTTTCCTTCAAGAAGCCTTTCGCTAAGGCTGTTCTTGTGGAATTGGCAAAGCGATATTTGGAAACCCCTAGAGGGCTATGGTGAAAAAGGAAATATCTTCCGTTCAAAACTGGAAAGAAGCTTTCTGAGAAACTGCTCTGTGTTCTCTTAATTCATCTCACAGAGTTACATCTTTCCCTTCAAGAAGCCTTTCGCTAAGGCTGTTCTTGTGGAATTGGCAAAGGGATATTTGGAAGCCCATAGAGGGCTATGTTGAAAAAGGAAATATCTTCCGTTCAAAACTGGAAAGAAGCTTTCTGAGAAACTGCTCTGTGTTCTGTTAATTCATCTCACAGAGTTACATCTTTCCCTTCAAGAAGCCTTTCGCTAAGACTGTTCTTGTGGAAATGGCAAAGGGATATTTGGAAGCCCATAGACGGCTATGGTGAAAAAGGAAATATCTTCCGTTCAAAACTGGAAAGAAGCTTTCTGAGAAACTGCTCTGTGTTCTGTGAATTCATCTCACAGAGTTACATCTTTCCCTTCAAGAAGCCTTTCGCTAAGGCTGTTCTTGTGGAATTGGCAAAGGGATATTTGGAAGCCCATAGAGGCCTATGGTGAAAAAGGAAATATCTTGCGTTCAAAACTGGAAAGAAGATTTCTGAGAAACTGCTCTGTGTTCTGTGAATTCATCTCACAGAGTTACATCTTTCCCTTCAAGAAGCCTTTCGCTAAGGCTGTTCTTGAGGAATTGGCAAAGGGATATTTGGAAGCCCATAGACGGCTATGGTTAAAAAGGAAATATCTTCCGTTCAAAATGGGAAAGAAGCTTTCTGAGAAACTGCTCTGTGTTCTGTGAATTCATCTCACAGAGTTACATCTTTCCCTTCAAGAAGCCTTTCGCTAAGGCTGTTCTTGTGGAATTGGCAAAGCGATATTTGGAAACCCATAGAGGGCTATCGTGAAAAAGGAAATATCTTCCGTTCAAAACTGGAAAGAAGCTTTCTGAGAAACTGCTCTGTGTTCTGTCAATTCATCTCACAGAGTTACATCTTTCCCTTCAAGAAGCCTTTCGCTAAGGCTGTTCTTGTGGAATTGGCAAAGGGATATTTGGAAGCCCATAGAGGGCTATGGTGAAAAAGGAAATATCTTCCGTTCAAAACTGGAAAGAAGCTTTCTGAGAAACTGCTCTGTGTTCTGTTAATTCATCTCACAGAGTTACATCTTTCACTTCAAGAAGCCTTTCGCTAAGGCTGTTCTTGTGGAATTGGCAAAGGGATATTTGAAAGCCCATAGAGGCCTACGGTGAAAAAGGAAATATCTTCCGTTCAAAACTGGAAAGAAGCTTTCTGAGAAACTGCTCTGTGTTCCCTGAATTCATCTCACAGAGTTACATCTTTCCCTTCAAGAAGCCTTTCGCTAAGGTTGTTCTTGTGGAATTGGCAAAGGGATATTTGGAAGCCCATAGAGGGCTATGGTGAAAAAGGAAATATCTTCCGTTCAAAACTGCAAAGAAGCTTTCTGAGAAACTGCTCTGTGTTCTGTTAATTCATCTCACAGAGTTACATCTTTCCCTTCAAGAAGCCTTTCGCTAAGACTGTTCTTGTGGAAATGGCAAAGGGATATTTGGAAGCCCATAGACGGCTATGTTGAAAAAGGAAATATCTTCCGTTCAAAACTGGAAAGAAGCTTTCTGAGAAACTGCTCTGTGTTCTGTGAATTCATCTCACAGAGTTACATCTTTCCCTTCAAGAAGCCTTTCGCTAAGGCTGTTCTTGTGGAATTGGCAAAGGGATATTTGGAAGCCCATAGAGGGCTATGGTGAAAAAGGAAATATCTTCCGTTCAAAACTGGAAAGAAGCTTTCTGAGAAACTGCTCTGTGTTCTGTGAATTCATCTCACAGAGTTACATCTTTCCCTTCAAGAAGCCTTTCGCTAAGGCTGTTCTTGTGGAATTGGCAAAGGGATATTTGGAAGCCCATAGACGGCTATGGTGAAAAAGGAAATATCTTCCGTTCAAAACTGGAAAGAAGCTTTCTGAGAAACTGCTCTGTGTTCTGTTAATTCATCTCACAGAGTTACATCTTTCCCTTCAAGAAGCCTTTGGCTAAGGCTGTTCTTGTGGAATTGGCAAAGGGATATTTGGAAGCCCATAGAGGCCTATGGTTAAAAAGGAAATATCTTCCGTTGAAAACTGGAAAGAAGCTTTCTGAGAAACTGCTCTGTGTTCTCTGAATTCATCTCACAGAGTTACATCTTTCACTTCAAGAAGCCTTTCGCTAAGGCTGTTCCTGTGGAATTGGCAAAGGGATATTTGGAAGCCCATAGAGGCCTATAGTGAAAAAGGAAATATCTTCCGTTCAAAACTGGAAAGAAGCTTTCTGAGAAACTGCTCTGTGTTCTGTTAATTCATCTCACAGAGTTACATCTTTCCCTTCAAGAAGCCTTTGGCTAAGGCTGTTCTTGAGGAATTGGCAAAGGGATATTTGGAAGCCCATAGACGGCTATGGTTAAAAAGGAAATATCTTCCGTTCAAAACTGGAAAGAAGCTTTCTGAGAAACTGCTCTGTGTTCTGTGAATTCATCTCACAGAGTTACATCTTTCCCTTCAAGAAGCCTTTCGCTAAGACTGTTCTTGTGGAATTGGCAAAGGGATATTTGGAATCCCATAGAGGCCTATGGTGAAAAAGGAAATATCTTCCGTTCAAAACTGGAAAGAAGCTTTCTGAGAAACTGCTCTGTGTTCTCTTAATTCATCTCACAGAGTTACATCTTTCCCTTCAAGAAGCCTTTCGCTAAGGCTGCTCTTGAGGAATTGGCAAAGTGATATTTGGAAGCCCATAGACGGCTATGGTTAAAAAGGAAATATCTTCCGTTCAAAACTGGAAAGAAGCTTTCTGAGAAACTGCTCTGTGTTCTGTGAATTCATCTCACAGAGTTACATCTTTCCCTTCAAGAAGCCTTTCGCTAAGGCTGTTCTTGTGGAATTGGCAAAGCGATATTTGGAAACCCATAGAGGGCTATGGTGAAAAAGGAAATATCTTCCGTTCAAAACTGGAAAGAAGCTTTCTGAGAAACTGCTCTGTGTTCTCTTAATTCATCTCACAGAGTTACATCTTTCCCTTCAAGAAGCCTTTGGCTAAGGCTGTTCTTGAGGAATTGGCAAAGGGATATATGGAAGCCCATAGACGCCTATGGTTAAAAAGGAAATATCTTCCGTTCAAACCTGGAAAGAAGCTTTCTGAGAAACTGCTCTGTGTTCTGTGAATTCATCTCACAGAGTTACATCTTTCCCTTCAAGAAGCCTTTCGCTAAGGCTGTTCTTGTGGAATTGGCAAAGCGATATTTGGAAACCCATAGAGGGCTATGGTGAAAAAGGAAATATCTTCCGTTCAAAACTGGAAAGAAGCTTTCTGAGAAACTGCTCTGTGTTCTCTGAATTCATCTCACAGAGTTACATCTTTCCCTTCAAGAAGCCTTTCGCTAAGGCTGTTCTTTTGGAATTGGCAAAGGGATATTTGGAAGCCCACAGAGGGCTAAGGTGAAAAAGGAAATATCTTCCGTTCAAAACTGGAAAGGAGCTTTCTGAGAAACTGCTCTGTGTTCTGTTAATTCATCTCACAGAGTTACATCTTTGCCTTCAAGAAGCCTTTCGCTAAGACTGTTCTTGTGGAAATGGCAAAGGGATATTTGGAAGCCCATAGACGGCTATGGTGAAAAAGGAAATATCTTCCGTTCAAAACTGGAAAGAAGCTTTCTGAGAAACTGCTCTGTGTTCTGTGAATTCATCTCACAGAGTTACATCTTTCCCTTCAAGAAGCCTTTCGCTAAGGCTGTTCTTGTGCAATTGGCAAAGGGATATTTGGAAGCCCATAGAGGGCTATGGTGAAAAAGGAAATATCTTCCGTTCAAAAGTGGAAAGAAGCTTTCTGAGAAACTGCTCTGTGTTCTGTGAATTCATCTCACAGAGTTACATCTTTCCCTTCAAGAAGCCTTTCGCTAAGGCTGTTCTTGTGGAATTGGCAAAGCGATATTTGGAAGCCCATAGAGGGCTACGGTGAAAAAGGAAATATCTTCCGTTCAAAACTGGAAAGAAGCTTTCTGAGAAACTGCTCTGTGTTCTGTGAATTCATCTCACAGAGTTACATCTTTCCCTTCAAGAAGCCTTTCGCTAAGGCTGTTCTTGTGGAATTGGCAAAGGGATATTTGGAAGCCCATAGAGGGCTATGGTGAAAAAGGAAATATCTTCCGTTCAAAACTGGAAAGAAGCTTTCTGAGAATCTGCTCTGTGTTCTGTGAATTTATCTCACAGAGTTACATCTTTCCCTTCAAGAAGCCTTTCGCTAAGGCTGTTCTTGTGGAATTGGCAAAGGGATATTTGGAAGCCCATAGAGGCCTATGGGGAAAAAGGAAATATCTTCCGTTCAAAACTGGAAAGAAGCTTTCTGAGAAACTGCTCTGTGTTCTGTGAATTCATCTCACAGAGTTACATCTATCCCTTCAAGAAGCCTTTCGCTAAGGCTGTTCTTGTAGAATTGGCAAAGCGATATTTGGAAACCCATAGTGGGCTATGGTGAAAAAGGAAATATCTTCCGTTCAAAACTGGAAAGAAGCTTTTGAGAAACTGCTCTGTGTTCTGTTAATTCATCTCACAGAGTTACATCTTTCCCTTCAAGAAGCCTTTCGCTAAGGCTGTTCTTTTGGAATTGGCAAAGGGATATTTGGAAGCCCACAGAGGGCTATGGTGAAAAAGGAAATATCTTCCGTTCAAAACTGGAAAGAAGCTTTCTGAGAAACTGCTCTGTGTTCTCTTAATTCATCTCACAGAGTTACATCTTTGCCTTCAAGAAGCCTTTGGCTAAGGCTATTCCTGTGGAATTGGCAAAGGGATATTTGGAAGCCCATAGAGGGCTATGGTGAAAAAGGAAATATCTTCCGTTCAAAACTGGAAAGAAGCTTTCTGAGAAACTGCTCTGTGTTCTGTGAATTCATCTCACAGAGTTACATCTTTCCCTTCAAGAAGCCTTTCGCTAAGGCTGTTCTTGTGGAATAGGCAAAGGGATATTTGGAAGCCCATAGAGGCCTATGGTGAAAAAGGAAATATCTTCCGTTCAAAACTGGAAAGAAGCTTTCTGAGAAACTGCTCTGTGTTCTCTGAATTAATCTCACAGAGTTACATCTTTCCCTTCAAGAAGCCTTTTGCTAAGGCTGTTCTTGTGGAATTGGCAAAGGGATATTTGGAAGCCCATAGAGGCCTATGGTGAAAAAGGAAATATCTTCCGTTCAAAACTGCAAAGAAGCTTTCTGAGAAACTGCTCTGTGTTCTGTAAATTCATCTCACAGAGTTACATCTTTCCCTTCAAGAAGCCTTTCGCTAAGGCTGCTCTTGAGGAATTGGCAAAGTGATATTTGGAAGCCCATAGACGGCTATGGTTAAAAAGGAAATATCTTCCGTTCAAACCTGGAAAGAAGCTTTCTGAGAAACTGCTCTGTGTTCTGTGAATTCATCTCACAGAGTTACATCTTTCCCTTCAAGAAGCCTTTCGCTAAAGCTGTTCTTGTGGAATAGGCAAAGCGATATTTGGAAACCCATAGAGGGCTATGGTGAAAAAGGAAATATCTTCCGTTCAAAACTGGAAAGAAGCTTTCTGAGAAATTGCTCTGTGTTCTGTTAATTCATCTCACAGAGTTACATCTTTCCCTTCAAGAAGCCTTTCGCTAAGGCTGTTCTTGTGGAATTGGCAAAGGGATATTTGGAAACCCATAGAGGGCTATGGTGAAAAAGGAAATATCTTCCGTTCAAAACTGCAAAGAAGCTTTCTGAGAAACTGCTCTGTGTTCTGTTAATTCATCTCACAGAGTTACATCTTTCCCTTCAAGAAGCCTTTCGCTAAGACTGTTCTTGTGGAAATGGCAAAGGGATATTTGGAAGCCCATAGACGGCTATGGTGAAAAAGGAAATATCTTCCGTTCAAAACTGGAAAGAAGCTTTCTGAGAAACTGCTCTCTGTTCTGTGAATTCATTTCACAGAGTTACATCTTTCCCTTCAAGAAGCCTTTTGCTAAGGCTGTTCTTGTGGAATTGGCAAAGGGATATTTGGAAGCCCATAGACGGCTATGGTTAAAAAGGAAATATCTTCCGTTCAAAACTGGAAAGAAGCTTTCTGAGAAACTGCTCTGTGTTCTGTGAATTCATCTCACAGAGTTACATCTTTCCCTTCAAGAAGCCTTTCGCTAAGGCTGTTCTTGTGGAATTGGCAAAGCGATATTTGGAAACCCATAGAGGGCTATGGTGAAAAAGGAAATATCTTCCGTTCAAAACTGGAAAGAAGCTTTCTGAGAAACTGCTCTGTGTTCTGTTAATTCATCTCACAGAGTTACATCTTTCCCTTCAAGAAGCCTTTCGCTAAGACTGTTCTTTTGGAATTGGCAAAGGGATATTTGGAAGCCCACAGAGGGCTATGGTGAAAAAGGAAATATCTTCCGTTCAAAACTGGAAAGGAGCTTTCTGAGAAACTGCTCTGTGTTCTGTGAATTCATCTCACAGAGTTACATCTTTGCCTTCAAGAAGCCTTTGGCTAAGGGTGTTCTTGTGGAATTGGCAAAGGGATATTTGGAAGCCCATAGACGGCTATGGTGAAAAAGGAAATATCTTCCGTTCAAAACTGGAAAGAAGCTTTCTGAGAAACTGCTCTGTGTTCTGTGAATTCATCTCACAGAGTTACATCTTTCCCTTCAAGAAGCCTTTCGCTAAGGCTGTTCTTGTGGAATTGGCAAAGGGATATTTGGAAGCCCATAGAGGCCTATGGTGAAAAAGGAAATATCTTCCGTTCAAAACTGGAAAGAAGCTTTCTGAGAAACTGCTCTGTGTTCTCTGAATTCATCTCACAGAGTTACATCTTTCCCTTCAAGAAGCCTTTCGCTAAGGCTGTTCTTGTGGAATTGGCAAAGGGATATTTGGAAGCCCATAGAGGCCTATGGTGAAAAAGGAAATATCTTCCGTTCAAAACTGGAAAGAAGCTTTCTGAGAAACTGCTCTGTGTTCTCTGAATTCATCTCACAGAGTTACATCTTTCCCTTCAAGAAGCCTTTCGCTAAGGCTGCTCTTGAGGAATTGGCAAAGGGATATTTGGAAGCCCATAGACGGCTATGGTTAAAAAGGAAATATCTTCCGTTCAAAACTGGAAAGAAGCTTTCTGAGAAAATGCTCTGTGTTCTGTGAATTCATCTCACAGAGTTACATCTTTCCCTTCAAGAAGCCTTTCGCTAAGCCTGTTCTTGTGGAATTGGCAAAGCGATATTTGGAAACCCATAGAGGGCTACGGTGAAAAAGGAAATATCTTCCGTTCAAAACTGGAAAGAAGCTTTCTGAGAAACTTCTCTGTGTTCTGTTAATTCATCTCACAGAGTTACATCTTTCCCTTCAAGAAGCCTTTCGCTAAGGCTGTTCTTGTGGAATTGGCAAAGGGATATTTGGAAGCCCATAGAGGGCTATGGTGAAAAAGGAAATATCTTCCGTTCAAAACTGGAAAGAAGCTTTCTGAGAAACTGCTCTGTGTTCTGTGAATTCATCTCACAGAGTTACATCTTTCCCTTCAAGAAGCCTTTCGCTAAGGCTGTTCTTGTGGAATTGGCAAAGGGATATTTGGAAGCCCATAGAGGCCTATGGTGAAAAAGGAAATATCTTCCGTTCAAAACTGGAAAGAAGCTTTCTGAGAAACTGCTCTGTGTTCTGTTAATTCATCTCACAGAGTTACATCTTTCCCTTCAAGAAGCCTTTCGCTAAGGCTGTTCTTGTGGAATTGGCAAAGGGATATTTGGAAACCCTTAGAGGGCTATGGTGAAAAAGGAAATATCTTCCGTTCAAAACTGCAAAGAAGCTTTCTGAGAAACTGCTCTGTGTTCTGTTAATTCATCTCACAGAGTTACATCTTTCCCTTCAAGAAGCCTTTCGCTAACACTGTTCTTGTGGAAATGGCAAAGGGATATTTGGAAGACCATAGAGGGCTATGGTGAAAAAGGAAATATCTTCCGTTCAAAACTGGAAAGAAGCTTTCTGAGAAACTGCTCTCTGTTCTCTTAATTCATCTCACAGAGTTACATCTTTCCCTTCAAGAAGCCTTTGGCTAAGGCTGTTCTTGAGGAATTGGCAAAGGGATATTTGGAAGCCCATAGACGGCTATGGTTAAAAAGGAAATATCTTCCGTTCAAAACTGGAAAGAAGCTTTCTGAGAAACTGCTCTGTGTTCTGTGAATTCATCTCACAGAGTTACATCTTTCCCTTCAAGAAGCCTTTCGCTAAGGCTGTTCTTGTGGAATTGGCAAAGGGATATTTGGAATCCCATAGAGGCCTATGGTGAAAAAGGAAATATCTTCCGTTCAAAACTGGAAAGAAGCTTTCTGAGAAACTGCTCTGTGTTCTCTTAATTCATCTCACAGAGTTACATCTTTCCCTTCAAGAAGCCTTTCGCTAAGGCTGCTCTTGAGGAATTGGCAAAGTGATATTTGGAAGCCCATAGACGGCTATGGTTAAAAAGGAAATATCTTCCGTTCAAAACTGGAAAGAAGCTTTCTGAGAAACTGCTCTGTGTTCTGTGAATTCATCTCACAGAGTTACATCTTTCCCTTCAAGAAGCCTTTCGCTAAGGCTGTTCTTGTGGAATTGCCAAAGCGATATTTGGAAACCCATAGAGGGCTATGGTGAAAAAGGAAATATCTTCCGTTCAAAACTGGAAAGAAGCTTTCTGAGAAACTGCTCTGTGTTCTGTTAATTCATCTCACAGAGTTACATCTTTCCCTTCAAGAAGCCTTTCGCTAAGGCTGTTCTTGTGGAATTGGCAAAGGGATATTTGAAAGCCCATAGAGGGCTATGGTGAAAAAGGAAATATCTTCCGTTCAAAACTGGAAAGAAGCTTTCTGAGAAATTGCTCTGTGTTCTGTGAATTCATCTCACAGAGTTACATCTTTCCCTTCAAGAAGCCTTTCGCTAAGGCTGTTCTTGTGGAATTGGGAAAGGGATATTTGGAAGCCCATAGAGGCCTATGGTGAAAAAGGAAATATCTTCCGTTCAAAACTGGAAAGAAGCTTTCTGAGAAACTGCTCTGTGTTCTGTTAATTCATCTCACAGAGTTACATCTTTCCCTTCAAGAAGCCTTTCGCTAAGGCTGTTCTTGTGGAATTGGCAAAGGGATATTTGGAAGCCCATAGAGGGCTATGGTGAAAAAGGAAATATCTTCCGTTCAAAACTGCAAAGAAGCTTTCTGAGAAACTGCTCTGTGTTCTGTTAATTCATCTCACAGAGTTACATCTTTCCCTTCAAGAAGCCTTTCGCTAACACTGTTCTTGTGGAAATGGCAAAGGGATATTTGGAAGACCATAGAGGGCTATGGTGAAAAAGGAAATATCTTCCGTTCAAAACTGGAAAGAAGCTTTCTGAGAAACTGCTCTCTGTTCTCTTAATTCATCTCACAGAGTTACATCTTTCCCTTCAAGAAGCCTTTGGCTAAGGCTGTTCTTGAGGAATTGGCAAAGGGATATTTGGAAGCCCATAGACGGCTATGGTTAAAAAGGAAATATCTTCCGTTCAAAACTGGAAAGAAGCTTTCTGAGAAACTGCTCTGTGTTCTGTGAATTCATCTCACAGAGTTACATCTTTCCCTTCAAGAAGCCTTTCGCTAAGGCTGTTCTTGTGGAATTGGCAAAGGGATATTTGGAAGCCCATAGAGGCCTATGGTGAAAAAGGAAATATCTTCCGTTCAAAACTGGAAAGAAGCTTTCTGAGAAACTGCTCTGTGTTCTGTTAATTCATCTCACAGAGTTACATCTTTCCCTTCAAGAAGCCTTTCGCTAAGGCTGCTCTTGAGGAATTGGCAAAGTGATATTTGGAAGCCCATAGACGGCTATGGTTAAAAAGGAAATATCTTCCGTTCAAAACTGGAAAGAAGCTTTCTGAGAAACTGCTCTGTGTTCTGTTAATTCATCTCACAGAGTTACATCTTTCCCTTCAAGAAGCCTTTCGCTAAGACTGTTCTTGTGGAAATGGCAAAGGGATATTTGGAAGCCCATAGACGGCTATAGTGAAAAAGGAATTATCTTCCGTTCAAAACTGGAAAGAAGCTTTCTGAGAAACTGCTCTGTGTTCTGTGAATTCATCTCACAGAGTTACATCTTTCCCTTCAAGAAGCCTTTCGCTAAGGCTGTTCTTGTGGAATTGGCAAAGGGATATTTGGAAGCCCATAGAGGCCTATGGTGAAAAAGGAAATATCTTCCGTTCAAAACTGGAAAGAAGATTTCTGAGAAACTGCTCTGTGTTCTGTTAATTCATCTCACAGAGTTACATCTTTCCCTTCAAGAAGCCTTTCGCTAAGGCTGTTCTTGAGGAATTGGCAAAGGGATATTTGGAAGCCCATAGACGGCTATGGTTAAAAAGGAAATATCTTCCGTTCAAAATTGGAAAGAAGCTTTCTGAGAAACTGCTCTGTGTTCTGTGAATTCATCTCACAGAGTTACATCTTTCCCTTCAAGAAGCCTTTCGCTAAGACTGTTCTTGTGGAATTGGCAAAGCGATATTTGGAAACCCATAGAGGGCTATGGTGAAAAAGGAAATATCTTCCGTTCAAAACTGGAAAGAAGCTTTCTGAGGAACTGCTCTGTGTTCTGTCAATTCATCTCACAGAGTTACATCTTTCCCTTCAAGAAGCCTTTCGCTAAGGCTGTTCCTGTGGAATTGGCAAAGGGATATTTGGAAGCCCATAGAGGGCTATGGTGAAAAAGGAAATATCTTCCGTTCAAAACTGGAAAGAAGCTTTCTGAGAAACTGCTCTGTGTTCTGTGAATTCATCTCACAGAGTTACATCTTTCCCTTCAAGAAGCCTTTCGCTAAGGCTGTTCTTGTGGAATTGGCGAAGGGATATTTGGAAGCCCATAGAGGCCTATGGTGAAAAAGGAAATATCTTCCGTTCAAAACTGGAAAGAAGCTTTCTGAGAAACTGCTCTGTGTTCTGTTAATTCATCTCACAGAGTTACATCTTTCCCTTCAAGAGCCTTTCGCTAAGGCTGTTCTTGTGGAATTGGCAAAGGGATATTTGGAAGCCCATAGAGGGCTATGGTGAAAAAGGAAATATCTTCCGTTCAAAACTGCAAAGAAGCTTTCTGAGAAACTGCTCTGTGTTCTGTTAATTCATCTCACAGAGTTACATCTTTCCCTTCAAGAAGCCTTTCGCTAAGACTGTTCTTGTGGAAATGGCAAAGGGATATTTGGAAGCCCATAGACGGCTATGGTGAAAAAGGAAATATCTTCCGTTCAAAACTGGAAAGAAGCTTTCTGAGAAACTGCTCTGTGTTCTGTGAATTCATCTCACAGAGTTACATCTTTACCTTCAAGAAGCCTTTCGCTAAGGCTGTTCTTGTGGAATTGGCAAAGGGATATTTGGAAGCCCATAGAGGTCTATGGTGAAAAAGGAAATATCTTCCGTTCAAAACTGGAAAGAAGCTTTCTGAGAAACTGCTCTGTGTTCTCTTAATTCATCTCACAGAGTTACATCTTTCCCTTCAAGAAACCTTTGGCTAAGGCTGTTCTTGAGGAATTGGCAAAGGGATATTTGGAAGCCCATAGACGGCTATGGTTAAAAAGGAAATATCTTCCGTTCTAAACTGGAAAGAAGCTTTCTGAGAAACTGCTCTGTGTTCTGTGAATTCATCTCACAGAGTTACATCTTTCCCTTCAAGAAGCCTTTCGCTAAGGCTGTTCTTGTAGAATTGGCAAAGCGATATTTGGAAACCCATAGAGGGCTATGGTGAAAAAGGAAATATCTTCCGTTCAAAACTGGAAAGAAGCTTTCTGAGAAACTGCTCTGTGTTCTGTTAATTCATCTCACAGAGTTACATCTTTCCCTTCAAGAAGCCTTTCGCTAAGGCTGTTTTTTTGGAATTGGCAAAGGGATATTTGGAAGCCCACAGAGGGCTATGGTGAAAAAGGAAATATCTTCCGTTCAAAACTGGAAAGGAGCTTTCTGAGAAACTGCTCTGTGTTCTGTTAATTCATCTCACAGAGTTACATCTTTGCCTTCAAGAAGCCTTTGGCTAAGGGTGTTCTTGTGGAATTGGCAAAGGGATATTTGGAAGCCCATAGACGGCTATGGTGAAAAAGGAAATATCTTCCGTTCAAAACTGGAAAGAAGCTTTCTGAGAAACTGCTCTGTGTTCTGTGAATTCATCTCACAGAGTTACATCTTTCCCTTCAAGAAGCCTTTCGCTAAGGCTGTTCTTGTGGAATTGGCAAAGGGATATTTGGAAGCCCATAGAGGCCTATGGTGAAAAAGGAAATATCTTCCGTTCAAAACTGGAAAGAAGCTTTCTGAGAAACTGCTCTGTGTTCTCTGAATTCCTCTCACAGAGTTACATCTTTCCCTTCAAGAAGCCTTTCGCTAAGGCTGTTCTTGTGGAATTGGCAAAGGGATATTTGGAAGCCCATAGAGGCCTATGGTGAAAAAGGAAATATCTTCCGTTCAAAACTGGAAAGAAGCTTTCTGAGAAACTGCTCTGTGTTCTGTGAATTCATCTCACAGAGTTACATCTTTCCCTTCAAGAAGCCTTTCGCTAAGGCTGTTCTTGTGGAATAGGCAAAGGGATATTTGGAAGCCCATAGAGGCCTATGGGGAAAAAGGAAATATCTTCCGTTCAAAACTGGAAAGAAGCTTTCTGAGAAACTGCTCTGTGTTCTGTTAATTCATCTCACAGAGTTACATCTTTCCCTTCAAGAAGCCTTTCGCTAAGGCTGTTCTTGTGGAATTGGCAAAGGGATATTTGGAAGCCCATAGAGGGCTATGGTGAAAAAGGAAATATCTTCCGTTCAAAACTGCAAAGAAGCATTCTGAGAAACTGCTCTGTGTTCTGCTAATTCATCTCACAGAGTTACATCTTTCCCTTCAAGAAGCCTTTCGCTAAGACTGTTCTTGTGGAAATGGCAAAGGGATATTTGGAAGCCCATAGACGGCTATGGTGAAAAAGGAAATATCTTCCGTTCAAAACTGGAAAGAAGCTTTCTGAGAAACTGCTCTGTGTTCTGTGAATTCATCTCACAGAGTTACATCTTTCCCTTCAAGAAGCCTTTCGCTAAGGCTGTTCTTGTGCAATTGGCAAAGGGATATTTGGAAGCCCATAAAGGGCTATGGGGAAAAAGGAAATATCTTCCGTTCAAAAGTGGAAAGAAGCTTTCTGAGAAACTGCTCTGTGTTCTGTGAATTCATCTCACAGAGTTACATCTTTCCCTTCAAGAAGCCTTTCGCTAAGGCTGTTCTTGTGGAATTGGCAAAGCGATATTTGGAAGCCCATAGAGGGCTACGGTGAAAAAGGAAATATCTTCCGTTCAAAACTGGAAAGAAGCTTTCTGAGAAACTGCTCTGTGTTCTGTGAATTCATCTCACAGAGTTACATCTTTCCCTTCAAGAAGCCTTTCGCTAAGGCTGTTCTTGTGGAATTGGCAAAGGGATATTTGGAAGCCCATAGAGGGCTATGGTGAAAAAGGAAATATCTTCCGTTCAAAACTGGAAAGAAGCTTTCTGAGAATCTGCTCTGTGTTCTGTGAATTTATCTCACAGAGTTACATCTTTCCCTTCAAGAAGCCTTTCGCTAAGGCTGTTCTTGTGGAATTGGCAAAGGGATATTTGGAAGCCCATAGAGGCCTATGGGGAAAAAGGAAATATCTTCCGTTCAAAACTGGAAAGAAGCTTTCTGAGAAACTGCTCTGTGTTCTGTGAATTCATCTCACAGAGTTACATCTATCCCTTCAAGAAGCCTTTCGCTAAGGCTGTTCTTTTGGAATTGGCAAAGGGATATTTGGAAGCCCACAGAGGGCTATGGTGAAAAAGGAAATATCTTCCGTTCAAAACTGGAAAGAAGCTTTCTGAGAAACTGCTCTGTGTTCTCTTAATTCATCTCACAGAGTTACATCTTTGCCTTCAAGAAGCCTTTGGCTAAGGCTATTCCTGTGGAATTGGCAAAGGGATATTTGGAAGCCCATAGAGGGCTATGGTGAAAAAGGAAATATCTTCCGTTCAAAACTGGAAAGAAGCTTTCTGAGAAACTGCTCTGTGTTCTGTGAATTCATCTCACAGAGTTACATCTTTCCCTTCAAGAAGCCTTTCGCTAAGGCTGTTCTTGTGGAATAGGCAAAGGGATATTTGGAAGCCCATAGAGGCCTATGGTGAAAAAGGAAATATCTTCCGTTCAAAACTGGAAAGAAGCTTTCTGAGAAACTGCTCTGTGTTCTCTGAATTAATCTCACAGAGTTACATCTTTCCCTTCAAGAAGCCTTTTGCTAAGGCTGTTCTTGTGGAATTGGCAAAGGGATATTTGGAAGCCCATAGAGGCCTATGGTGAAAAAGGAAATATCTTCCGTTCAAAACTGGAAAGAAGCTTTCTGAGAAACTGCTCTGTGTTCTGTAAATTCATCTCACAGAGTTACATCTTTCCCTTCAAGAAGCCTTTCGCTAAGGCTGCTCTTGAGGAATTGGCAAAGTGATATTTGGAAGCCCATAGAGGCCTATGGTTAAAAAGGAAATATCTTCCGTTCAAACCTGGAAAGAAGCTTTCTGAGAAACTGCTCTGTGTTCTGTGAATTCATCTCACAGAGTTACATCTTTCCCTTCAAGAAGCCTTTCGCTAAAGCTGTTCTTGTGGAATAGGCAAAGCGATATTTGGAAACCCATAGAGGGCTATGGTGAAAAAGGAAATATCTTCCGTTCAAAACTGGAAAGAAGCTTTCTGAGAAACTGCTCTGTGTTCTGTTAATTCATCTCACAGAGTTACATCTTTCCCTTCAAGAAGCCTTTCGCTAAGGCTGTTCTTGCGGAATTGGCAAAGGGATATTTGGAAACCCATAGAGGGCTATGGTGAAAAAGGAAATATCTTCCGTTCAAAACTGCAAAGAAGCTTTCTGAGAAACTGCTCTGTGTTCTGTTAATTCATCTCACAGAGTTACATCTTTCCCTTCAAGAAGCCTTTCGCTAAGACTGTTCTTGTGGAAATGGCAAAGGGATATTTGGAAGCCCATAGACGGCTATGGTGAAAAAGGAAATATCTTCCGTTCAAAACTGGAAAGAAGCTTTCTGAGAAACTGCTCTCTGTTCTGTGAATTCATTTCACAGAGTTACATCTTTCCCTTCAAGAAGCCTTTTGCTAAGGCTGTTCTTGTGGAATTGGCAAAGGGATATTTGGAAGCCCATAGACGGCTATGGTTAAAAAGGAAATATCTTCCGTTCAAAACTGGAAAGAAGCTTTCTGAGAAACTGCTCTGTGTTCTGTGAATTCATCTCACAGAGTTACATCTTTCCCTTCAAGAAGCCTTTCGCTAAGGCTGTTCTTGTGGAATTGGCAAAGCGATATTTGGAAACCCATAGAGGGCTATGGTGAAAAAGGAAATATCTTCCGTTCAAAACTGGAAAGAAGCTTTCTGAGAAACTGCTCTGTGTTCTGTTAATTCATCTCACAGAGTTACATCTTTCCCTTCAAGAAGCCTTTCCCTAAGACTGTTCTTTTGGAATTGGCAAAGGGATATTTGGAAGCCCACAGAGGGCTATGGTGAAAAAGGAAATATCTTCCGTTCAAAACTGGAAAGGAGCTTTCTGAGAAACTGCTCTGTGTTCTGTGAATTCATCTCACAGAGTTACATCTTTGCCTTCAAGAAGCCTTTGGCTAAGGGTGTTCTTGTGGAATTGGCAAAGGGATATTTGGAAGCCCATAGACGGCTATGTGAAAAAGGAAATATCTTCCGTTCAAAACTGGAAAGAAGCTTTCTGAGAAACTGCTCTGTGTTCTGTGAATTCATCTCACAGAGTTACATCTTTCCCTTCAAGAAGCCTTTCGCTAAGGCTGTTCTTGTGGAATTGGCAAAGGGATATTTGGAAGCCCATAGAGGCCTATGGAGAAAAAGGAAATATCTTCCGTTCAAAACTGCAAAGAAGCTTTCTGAGAAACTGCTCTGTGTTCTGTTAATTCATCTCACAGAGTTACATCTTTCCCTTCAAGAAGCCTTTCGCTAAGGCTGCTCTTGAGGAATTGGCAAAGTGATATTTGGAAGCCCATAGACGGCTATGGTTAAAAAGGAAATATCTTCCGTTCAAAACTGGAAAGAAGCTTTCTGAGAAACTGCTCTGTGTTCTGTGAATTCATCTCACAGAGTTACATCTTTCCCTTCAAGAAGCCTTTCGCTAAGGCTGTTCTTGTGGAATTGGCAAAGGGATATTTGGAAGCCCATAGACGGCTATGGTGAAAAAGGAAATATCTTCGGTTCAAAACTGGAAAGAAGCTTTTTGAGAAACTGCTCT
This sequence comes from Chlorocebus sabaeus, assembly GCF_047675955.1. NCBI lineage: Eukaryota > Metazoa > Chordata > Mammalia > Primates > Cercopithecidae > Chlorocebus > Chlorocebus sabaeus. The sequence continues at coordinate 91,898 of NW_027327604.1, forward strand.
GTGTTCTGTGAATTCATCTCACAGAGTTACATCTTTCCCTTCAAGATGCCTTTTGCTAAGGCTGTTCTTTTGGAATTGGCAAAGGGATATTTGGAAGCCCATATAGGGCTATGGTGAAAAAGGAAATATCTTCCGTTCAAAACTGGAAAGAAGCTTTCTGAGAAACTGCTCTGTGTTCTCTTAATTCATCTCACAGAGTTACATCTTTCCCTTCAAGAAGCCTTTCGCTAAGGCTGCTCTTGAGGAATTCGCAAAGGGATATTTGGAAGCCCATAGACGGCTATGGTGAAAAAGGAAATATCTTCCGTTCAAAACTGGAAAGAAGCTTTCTGAGAAACTGCTCTGTGTTCTGTGAATTCATCTCACAGAGTTACATCTTTCCCTTCAAGAAGCCTTTCGCTAAGGCTGTTCTTGTGGAATTGGCAAAGCGATATTTGGAAACCCATAGAGGGCTATGGTGAAAAAGGAAATATCTTCCGTTCAAAACCGGAAAGAAGCTTTCTGAGAAACTGCTCTGTGTTCTGTAAATTCATCTCACAGAGTTACATCTTTCCCTTCAAGAAGCCTTTCGCTAAGGCTGTTCTTTTGGAATTGGCAAAGGGATATTTGGAAGCCCACAGAGGGCTATGGTGAAAAAGGAAATATCTTCCGTTCAAAACTGGAAAGGAGCTTTCTGAGAAACTGCTCTGTGTTCTGTGAATTCATCTCACAGAGTTACATCTTTCCCTTCAAGAAACCTTTCGCTAAGGCTGTTCTTGTGGAATTGGCAAAGGGATATTTGGAAGCCCATAGAGGCCTATGGTGAAAAAGGAAATATCTTCCGTTCAAAACTGGAAAGAAGCTTTCTGAGAAACTGCTCTGTGTTCTCTGAATTCATCTCACAGAGTTACATCTTTCCCTTCAAGAAGCCTTTCGCTAAGGCTGTTCTTGTGGAATTGGCAAAGGGATATTTGGAAGCCCATAGAGGCCTATGGTGAAAAAGGAAATATCTTCCGTTCAAAACTGGAAAGAAGCTTTCTGAGAAACTGCTCTGTGTTCTCTGAATTCATCTCACAGAGTTACATCTTTCCCTTCAAGAAGCCTTTCGCTAAGGCTGCTCTTGAGGAATTGGCAAAGGGATATTTGGAAGCCCATAGACGGCTATGGTTAAAAAGGAAATATCTTCCGTTCAAAACTGGAAAGAAGCTTTCTGAGAAAATGCTCTGTGTTCTGTGAATTCATCTCACAGAGTTACATCTTTCCCTTCAAGAAGCCTTTCGCTAAGGCTGTTCTTGTGGAATTGGCAAAGCGATATTTGGAAACCCATAGAGGGCTACGGTGAAAAAGGAAATATCTTCCGTTCAAAACTGGAAAGAAGCTTTCTGAGAAACTTCTCTGTGTTCTGTTAATTCATCTCACAGAGTTACATCTTTCCCTTCAAGAAGCCTTTCGCTAAGGCTGTTCTTGTGGAATTGGCAAAGGGATATTTGGAAGCCCATAGAGGGCTATGGTGAAAAAGGAAATATCTTCCGTTCAAAACTGGAAAGAAGCTTTCTGAGAAACTGCTCTGTGTTCTGTGAATTCATCTCACAGAGTTACATCTTTCCCTTCAAGAAGCCTTTCGCTAAGGCTGTTCTTGTGGAATTGGCAAAGGGATATTTGGAAGCCCATAGAGGCCTATGGTGAAAAAGGAAATATCTTCCGTTCAAAACTGGAAAGAAGCTTTCTGAGAAACTGCTCTGTGTTCTGTTAATTCATCTCACAGAGTTACATCTTTCCCTTCAAGATGCCTTTTGCTAAGGCTGTTCTTTTGGAATTGGCAAAGGGATATTTGGAAGCCCATATAGGGCTATGGTGAAAAAGGAAATATCTTCCGTTCAAAACTGGAAAGAAGCTTTCTGAGAAACTGCTCTGTGTTCTCTTAATTCATCTCACAGAGTTACATCTTTCCCTTCAAGAAGCCTTTCGCTAAGGCTGCTCTTGAGGAATTCGCAAAGGGATATTTGGAAGCCCATAGACGGCTATGGTGAAAAAGGAAATATCTTCCGTTCAAAACTGGAAAGAAGCTTTCTGAGAAACTGCTCTGTGTTCTGTGAATTCATCTCACAGAGTTACATCTTTCCCTTCAAGAAGCCTTTCGCTAAGGCTGTTCTTGTGGAATTGGCAAAGCGATATTTGGAAACCCATAGAGGGCTATGGTGAAAAAGGAAATATCTTCCGTTCAAAACCGGAAAGAAGCTTTCTGAGAAACTGCTCTGTGTTCTGTAAATTCATCTCACAGAGTTACATCTTTCCCTTCAAGAAGCCTTTCGCTAAGGCTGTTCTTTTGGAATTGGCAAAGGGATATTTGGAAGCCCACAGAGGGCTATGGTGAAAAAGGAAATATCTTCCGTTCAAAACTGGAAAGGAGCTTTCTGAGAAACTGCTCTGTGTTCTGTGAATTCATCTCACAGAGTTACATCTTTCCCTTCAAGAAACCTTTCGCTAAGGCTGTTCTTGTGGAATTGGCAAAGGGATATTTGGAAGCCCATAGAGGCCTATGGTGAAAAAGGAAATATCTTCCGTTCAAAACTGGAAAGAAGCTTTCTGAGAAACTGCTCTGTGTTCTCTGAATTCATCTCACAGAGTTACATCTTTCCCTTCAAGAAGCCTTTCGCTAAGGCTGTTCTTGTGGAATTGGCAAAGGGATATTTGGAAGCCCATAGAGGCCTATGGTGAAAAAGGAAATATCTTCCGTTCAAAACTGGAAAGAAGCTTTCTGAGAAACTGCTCTGTGTTCTCTGAATTCATCTCACAGAGTTACATCTTTCCCTTCAAGAAGCCTTTCGCTAAGGCTGCTCTTGAGGAATTGGCAAAGGGATATTTGGAAGCCCATAGACGGCTATGGTTAAAAAGGAAATATCTTCCGTTCAAAACTGGAAAGAAGCTTTCTGAGAAAATGCTCTGTGTTCTGTGAATTCATCTCACAGAGTTACATCTTTCCCTTCAAGAAGCCTTTCGCTAAGGCTGTTCTTGTGGAATTGGCAAAGCGATATTTGGAAACCCATAGAGGGCTACGGTGAAAAAGGAAATATCTTCCGTTCAAAACTGGAAAGAAGCTTTCTGAGAAACTTCTCTGTGTTCTGTTAATTCATCTCACAGAGTTACATCTTTCCCTTCAAGAAGCCTTTCGCTAAGGCTGTTCTTGTGGAATTGGCAAAGGGATATTTGGAAGCCCATAGAGGGCTATGGTGAAAAAGGAAATATCTTCCGTTCAAAACTGGAAAGAAGCTTTCTGAGAAACTGCTCTGTGTTCTGTGAATTCATCTCACAGAGTTACATCTTTCCCTTCAAGAAGCCTTTCGCTAAGGCTGTTCTTGTGGAATTGGCAAAGGGATATTTGGAAGCCCATAGAGGCCTATGGTGAAAAAGGAAATATCTTCCGTTCAAAACTGGAAAGAAGCTTTCTGAGAAACTGCTCTGTGTTCTGTTAATTCATCTCACAGAGTTACATCTTTCCCTTCAAGAAGCCTTTCGCTAAGGCTGTTCTTGTGGAATTGGCAAAGGGATATTTGGAAGCCCATAGAGGGCTATGGTGAAAAAGGAAATATCTTCCGTTCAAAACTGCAAAGAAGCTTTCTGAGAAACTGCTCTGTGTTCTGTTAATTCATCTCACAGAGTTACATCTTTCCCTTCAAGAAGCCTTTCGCTAACACTGTTCTTGTGGAAATGGCAAAGGGATATTTGGAAGACCATAGAGGGCTATGGTGAAAAAGGAAATATCTTCCGTTCAAAACTGGAAAGAAGCTTTCTGAGAAACTGCTCTCTGTTCTCTTAATTCATCTCACAGAGTTACATCTTTCCCTTCAAGAAGCCTTTCGCTAAGGCTGTTCTTGTGGAATTGGCAAAGGGATATTTGGAATCCCATAGAGGCCTATGGTGAAAAAGGAAATATCTTCCGTTCAAAACTGGAAAGAAGCTTTCTGAGAAACTGCTCTGTGTTCTCTGAATTCATCTCACAGAGTTACATCTTTCCCTTCAAGAAGCCTTTCGCTAAGGCTGCTCTTGAGGAATTGGCAAAGTGATATTTGGAAGCCCATAGACGGCTATGGTTAAAAAGGAAATATCTTCCGTTCAAAACTGGAAAGAAGCTTTCTGAGAAACTGCTCTGTGTTCTGTGAATTCATCTCACAGAGTTACATCTTTCCCTTCAAGAAGCCTTTCGCTAAGGCTGTTCTTGTGGAATTGGCAAAGCGATATTTGGAAACCCATAGAGGGCTATGGTGAAAAAGGAAATATCTTCCGTTCAAAACTGGAAAGAAGCTTTCTGAGAAACTGCTCTGTGTTCTGTTAATTCATCTCACAGAGTTACATCTTTCCCTTCAAGAAGCCTTTCGCTAAGGCTGTTCTTGTGGAATTGGCAAAGGGATATTTGGAAGCCCATAGAGGGCTATGGTGAAAAAGGAAATATCTTCCGTTCAAAACTGGAAAGAAGCTTTCTGAGAAATTGCTCTGTGTTCTGTGAATTCATCTCACAGAGTTACATCTTTCCCTTCAAGAAGCCTTTCGCTAAGGCTGTTCTTGTGGAATTGGGAAAGGGATATTTGGAAGCCCATAGAGGCCTATGGTGAAAAAGGAAATATCTTCCGTTCAAAACTGGAAAGAAGCTTTCTGAGAAACTGCTCTGTGTTCTGTTAATTCATCTCACAGAGTTACATCTTTCCCTTCAAGAAGCCTTTCGCTAAGGCTGTTCTTGTGGAATTGGCAAAGGGATATTTGGAAGCCCATAGAGGGCTATGGTGAAAAAGGAAATATCTTCCGTTCAAAACTGCAAAGAAGCTTTCTGAGAAACTGCTCTGCGTTCTGTTAATTCATCTCACAGAGTTACATCTTTCCCTTCAAGAAGCCTTTCGCTAACACTGTTCTTGTGGAAATGGCAAAGGGATATTTGGAAGACCATAGAGGGCTATGGTGAAAAAGGAAATATCTTCCGTTCAAAACTGGAAAGAAGCTTTCTGAGAAACTGCTCTCTGTTCTCTTAATTCATCTCACAGAGTTACATCTTTCCCTTCAAGAAGCCTTTGGCTAAGGCTGTTCTTGAGGAATTGGCAAAGGGATATTTGGAAGCCCATAGACGGCTATGGTTAAAAAGGAAATATCTTCCGTTCAAAACTGGAAAGAAGCTTTCTGAGAAACTGCTCTGTGTTCTGTGAATTCATCTCACAGAGTTACATCTTTCCCTTCAAGAAGCCTTTCGCTAAGGCTGTTCTTGTGGAATTGGCAAAGGGATATTTGGAAGCCCATAGAGGCCTATGGTGAAAAAGGAAATATCTTCCGTTCAAAACTGGAAAGAATCTTTCTGAGAAACTGCTCTGTGTTCTGTTAATTCATCTCACAGAGTTACATCTTTCCCTTCAAGAAGCCTTTCGCTAAGGCTGCTCTTGAGGAATTGGCAAAGTGATATTTGGAAGCCCATAGACGGCTATGGTTAAAAAGGAAATATCTTCCGTTCAAAACTGGAAAGAAGCTTTCTGAGAAACTGCTCTGTGTTCTGTTAATTCATCTCACAGAGTTACATCTTTCCCTTCAAGAAGCCTTTCGCTAAGACTGTTCTTGTGGAAATGGCAAAGGGATATTTGGAAGCCCATAGACGGCTATGGTGAAAAAGGAAATATCTTCCGTTCAAAACTGGAAAGAAGCTTTCTGAGAAACTGCTCTGTGTTCTGTGAATTCATCTCACAGAGTTACATCTTTCCCTTCAAGAAGCCTTTCGCTAAGGCTGTTCTTGTGGAATTGGCAAAGGGATATTTGGAAGCCCATAGAGGCCTATGGTGAAAAAGGAAATATCTTCCGTTCAAAACTGGAAAGAAGATTTCTGAGAAACTGCTCTGTGTTCTGTTAATTCATCTCACAGAGTTACATCTTTCCCTTCAAGAAGCCTTTCGCTAAGGCTGTTCTTGAGGAATTGGCAAAGGGATATTTGGAAGCCCATAGACGGCTATGGTTAAAAAGGAAATATCTTCCGTTCAAAATTGGAAAGAAGCTTTCTGAGAAACTGCTCTGTGTTCTGTGAATTCATCTCACAGAGTTACATCTTTCCCTTCAAGAAGCCTTTCGCTAAGACTGTTCTTGTGGAATTGGCAAAGCGATATTTGGAAACCCATAGAGGGCTATGGTGAAAAAGGAAATATCTTCCGTTCAAAACTGGAAAGAAGCTTTCTGAGGAACTGCTCTGTGTTCTGTCAATTCATCTCACAGAGTTACATCTTTCCCTTCAAGAAGCCTTTCGCTAAGGCTGTTCCTGTGGAATTGGCAAAGGGATATTTGGAAGCCCATAGAGGGCTATGGTGAAAAAGGAAATATCTTCCGTTCAAAACTGGAAAGAAGCTTTCTGAGAAACTGCTCTGTGTTCTGTGAATTCATCTCACAGAGTTACATCTTTCCCTTCAAGAAGCCTTTCGCTAAGGCTGTTCTTGGGGAATTGGCAAAGGGATATTTGAAAGCCCATAGAGGCCTACGGTGAAAAAGGAAATATCTTCCGTTCAAAACTGGAAAGAAGCTTTCTGAGAAACTGCTCTGTGTTCCCTGAATTCATCTCACAGAGTTACATCTTTCCCTTCAAGAAGCCTTTCGCTAAGGCTGTTCTTGTGGAATTGGCAAAGGGATATTTGGAAGCCCTTAGAGGGCTATGGTGAAAAAGGAAGTATCTTCCGTTCAAAACTGCAAAGAAGCTTTCTGAGAATCTGCTCTGTGTTCTGTTAATTCATCTCACAGAGTTACATCTTTCCCTTCAAGAAGCCTTTGGCTAAGCCTGTTCTTGAGGAATTGGCAAAGGGATATTTGGAAGCCCATAGACGGCTATGGTTAAAAAGGAAATATCTTCCGTTCAAAACTGGAAAGAAGCTTTCTGAGAAACTGCTCTGTGTTCTGTGAATTGATCTCACAGAGTTACATCTTTCCCTTCAAGAAGCCTTTCGCTAAGGCTGTTCTTGTGGAATTGGCAAAGCGATATTTGGAAACCCATAGAGGGCTATGGTGAAAAAGGAAATATCTTCCGTTCAAAACTGGAAAGAAGCTTTCTGAGAAACTGCTCTGTGTTTTGTTAATTCATCTCACAGAGTTAAATCTTTCCCTTCAAGAAGCCTTTCGCTAAGGCTGTTCTTTTGGAATTGGCAAAGGGATATTTGGAAGCCCATAGACGGCTATGGTTAAAAAGGAAATATCTTCCGTTCAAAACTGGAAAGAAGCTTTCTGAGAAACTGCTCTGTGTTCTGTTAATTCATCTCACAGAGTTACATCTTTGCCTTCAAGAAGCCTTTGGCTAAGGCTGTTCTTGTGGAATTGGCAAAGGGATATTTGGAAGCCCATAGACGGCTATGGTGAAAAAGGAAATATCTTCCGTTCAAAACTGGAAAGAAGCTTTCTGAGAAACTGCTCTGTGTTCTGTTAATTCATCTCCCAGAGTTACATCTTTCCCTTCAAGAAGCCTTTCGCTAAGGCTGCTCTTGAGGAATTGGTAAAGGGATATTTGGAAGCCCATAGACGGCTATGGTTAAAAAGGAAATATCTTCCGATCAAAACTGGAAAGAAGCTTTCTGAGAAACTGCTCTGTGTTCTGTGAATTCATCTCACAGAGTTACATCTTTCCCTTCAAGAAGCCTTTCGCTAAGGCTGTTCTTGTGGAATTGGCAAAGCGTTATTTGGAAAACCATAGAGGGCTATGGTGAAAAAGGAAATATCTTCCGTTCAAAACTGGAAAGAAGCTTTCTGAGAAACTGCTCTGTGTTCTGTTAACACATCTCACAGAGTTACATCTTTCCCTTCAAGAAGCCTTTCGCTAAGGCTGTTCTTGTGGAATTGGCAAAGGGATATTTGGAAGCCCATAGAGGGCTATGGTGAAAAAGGAAATATCTTCTGTTCAAAACTGGAAAGAAGCTTTCTGAGAAACTGCTCTGTGTTCTGTGAATTCATCTCACAGAGTTACATCTTTCCCTTCAAGAAGCCTTTCGCTAAGGCTGTTCTTGTGGAATTGGCAAAGGGATATTTGGAAGCCCATAGAGGGCTATGGTGAAAAAGGAAATATCTTCCGTTCAAAACTGGAAAGAAGCTTTCTGAGAAACTGCTCTGTGTTCTCTTAATTCATCTCACAGAGTTACATCTTTCCCTTCAAGAAGCCTTTCGCTAAGGCTGTTCTTGTGGAATTGGCAAAGGGATATTTGGAAGCCCATAGAGGGCTACGGTGAAAAAGGAAATATCTTCCGTTCAAAACTGGAAAGAAGCTTTCTGAGTAACTGCTCTGTGTTCTGTGAATTCATCTCACAGAGTTACATCTTTCCCTTCAAGAAGCCTTTCGCTAAGACTGTTCTTGTGGAAATGGCAAAGGGATATTTGGAAGCCCATAGACGGCTATGGTGAAAAAGGAAATATCTTCCGTTCAAAACTGGAAAGAAGCTTTCTGAGAAACTGCTCTGTGTTCTGTGAATTCATCTCACAGAGTTACATCTTTCCCTTCAAGAAGCCTTTCGCTAAGGCTGTTCTTGTGGAATTGGCAAAGGGATATTTGGAAGCCCATAGAGGCCTATGGTGAAAAAGGAAATATCTTCCGTTCAAAACTGGAAAGAAGCTTTCTGAGAAACTGCTCTGTGTTCTGTTAATTCATCTCACAGAGTTACATCTTTCCCTTCAAGAAGCCTTTCGCTAAGGCTGTTCTTGTGGAATTGGCAAAGGGATATTTGGAAGCCCATAGAGGGGTATGGTGAAAAAGGAAATATCTTCCGTTCAAAACTGGAAAGAAGCTTTCTGAGAAACTGCTCTGTGTTCTGTGAATTCATCTCACAGAGTTACATCTTTCCCTTCAAGAAGCCTTTCGCTAAGACTGTTCTTGTGGAAATGGCAAAGGGATATTTGGAAGCCCATAGACGGCTATGGTGAAAAAGGAAATATCTTCCGTTCAAAACTGGAAAGAAGCTTTCTGAGAAACTGCTCTGTGTTCTGTGAATTCATCTCACAGAGTTACATCTTTCCCTTCAAGAAGCCTTTCGCTAAGGCTGTTCTTGTGGAATTGGCAAAGGGATATTTGGAAGCCCATAGAGGCCTACGGTGAAAAAGGAAATATCTTCCGTTCAAAACTGGAAAGAAGATTTCTGAGAAACTGCTCTGTGTTCTGTGAATTCATCTCACAGAGTTACATCTTTCCCTTCAAAAAGCCTTTCGCTAAGGCTGTTCTTGAGGAATTGGCAAAGGGATATTTGGAAGCCCATAGACGGCTATGGTTAAAAAGGAAATATCTTCCGTTCAAAATTGGAAAGAAGCTTTCTGAGAAACTGCTCTGTGTTCTGTGAATTCATCTCACAGAGTTACATCTCTCCCTTCAAGAAGCCTTTCGCTAAGGCTGTTCTTGTGGAATTGGCAAAGCGATATTTGGAAACCCATAGAGGGCTATGGTGAAAAAGGAAATATCTACCGTTCAAAACGGGAAAGAGGATTTCTGAGAAACTGCTCTGTGTTCTGTGAATTCATCTCACAGAGTTACATCTTTCCCTTCAAGAAGCCTTTCGCTAAGGCTGTTCTTGTGGAATTGGCAAAGGGATATTTGGAAGCCCATAGAGGGCTATGGTGAAAAAGGAAATATCTTCCGTTCAAAACTGGAAAGAAGCTTTCTGAGAAACTGCTCTGTGTTCTGTGAATTCATCTCACAGAGTTACATCTTTCCCTTCAAGAAGCCTTTCGCTAAGGCTGTTCTTGTGGAAATGGCAAAGGGATATTTGAAAGCCCATAGAGGCCTACGGTGAAAAAGGAAATATCTTCCGTTCAAAACTGGAAAGAAGCTTTCTGAGAAACTGCTCTGTGTTCCCTGAATTCATCTCACAGAGTTACATCTTTCCCTTCAAGAAGCCTTTCGCTAAGGTTGTTCTTGTGGAATTGGCAAAGGGATATTTGGAAGCCCATAGAGGGCTATGGTGAAAAAGGAAATATCTTCCTTTCAAAACTGCAAAGAAGCTTTCTGAGAAACTTCTCTGTGTTCTGTTAATTCATCTCACAGAGTTACATCTTTCCCTTCAAGAAGCCTTTCGCTAAGACTGTTCTTGTGGAAATGGCAAAGGGATATTTGGAAGCCCATAGACGGCTATGTTGAAAAAGGAAATATCTTCCGTTCAAAACTGGAAAGAAGCTTTCTGAGAAACTGCTCTGTGTTCTGTGAATTCATCTCACAGAGTTACATCTTTCCCTTCAAGAAGCCTTTCGCTAAGGCTGTTCTTGTGGAATTGGCAAAGGGATATTTGGAAGCCCATAGAGGCCTATGGTGAAAAAGGAAATATCTTCCGTTCAAAACTAGAAAGAAGATTTCTGAGAAACTGCTCTGTGTTCTGTGAATTCATCTCACAGAGTTACATCTTTCCCTTCAAGAAGCCTTTGGCTAAGGCTGTTCTTGTGGAATTGGCAAAGGGATATTTGGAAGCCCATAGACGGCTATGGTGAAAAAGGAAATATCTTCCGTTCAAAACTGGAAAGAAGCTTTCTGAGAAACTGCTCTGTGTTCTGTGAATTCATCTCACAGAGTTACATCTTTCCCTTCAAGAAGCCTTTCACTAAGGCTGTTCTTGTGGAATTGGCAAAGGGATATTTGGAAGCCCATAGAGGCCTATGGTGAAAAAGGAAATATCTTCCGTTCAAAACTGGAAAGAAGCTTTCTGAGAAACTGCTCTGTGTTCTCTGAATTCATCTCACAGAGTTACATCTTTCCCTTCAAGAAGCCTTTCGCTAAGGCTGTTCTTGTGGAATTGGCAAAGGGATATTTGGAAGCCCATAGAGGCCTATGGTGAAAAAGGAAATATCTTCCGTTCAAAACTGGAAAGAAGCTTTCTGACAAACTGCTCTGTGTTCTGTTAATTCATCTCACAGAGTTACATCTTTCCCTTCAAGAAGCCTTTCGCTAAGGCTGCTCTTGAGGAATTGGCAAAGGGATATTTGGAAGCCCATAGACGGCTATGGTTAAAAAGGAAATATCTTACGTTCAAAACTGGAAAGAAGCTTTCTGAGAAACTGCTCTGTGTTCTGTGAATTCATCTCACAGAGTTACATCTTTCCCTTCAAGAAGCCTTTCGCTAAGGCTGTTCTTGTGGAATTGGCAAAGCGATATTTGGAAACCCATAGAGGGCTATGGTGAAAAAGGAAATATCTTCCGTTCAAAACTGGAAAGAAGCTTTCTGAGAAACTGCTCTGTGTTCTGTTAATTCATCTCACAGAGTTACATCTTTCCCTTCAAGAAGCCTTTCGCTAAGGCTGTTCTTGTGGAATTGGCAAAGGGATATTTGGAAGCCCATAGAGGGCTATGGTGAAAAAGGAAATATCTTCCGTTCAAAACTGGAAAGAAGCTTTCTGAGAAACTGCTCTGTGTTCTGTGAATTCATCTCACAGAGTTACATCTTTCCCTTCAAGAAGCCTTTCGCTAAGGCTGTTCTTGTGGAATTGGCAAAGGGATATTTAGAAGCCCATAGAGGCCTATGGTGAAAAAGGAAATATCTTCCGTTCAAAACTGGAAAGAAGCTTTCTGAGAAACTGCTCTGTGTTCTGTTAATTCATCTCACAGAGTTACATCTTTCCCTTCAAGAAGCCTTTCGCTAAGGCTGTTCTTGTGGAATTGGCAAAGGGATATTTGGAAGCCCATAGAGGGCTATGGTGAAAAAGGAAATATCTTCCGTTCAAAACTTGAAAGAAGCTTTCTGAGAAACTGCTCTGTGTTCTGTGAATTCATCTCACAGAGTTACATCTTTCCCTTCAAGAAGCCTTTCGCTAAGACTGTTCTTGTGGAAATGGCAAAGGGATATTTGGAAGCCCATAGACGGCTATGGTGAAAAAGGAAATATCTTCCGTTCAAAACTGGAAAGAAGCTTTCTGAGAAACTGCTCTGTGTTCTGTGAATTCATCTCACAGAGTTACATCTTTCCCTTCAAGAAGCCTTTCGCTAAGGCTGTTCTTGTGGAATTGGCAAAGGGATATTTGGAAGCCCATAGAGGCCTATGGTGAAAAAGGAAATATCTTCCGTTCAAAACTGGAAAGAAGATTTCTGAGAAACTGCTCTGTGTTCTGTGAATTCATCTCACAGAGTTACATCTTTCCCTTCAAGAAGCCTTTCGCTAAGGCTGTTCTTGAGGAATTGGCAAAGGGATATTTGGAAGCCCATAGACGGCTATGGTTAAAAAGGAAATATCTTCAGTTCAAAATTGGAAAGAAGCTTTCTGAGAAACTGCTCTGTGTTCTGTGAATTCATCTCACCGAGTTACATCTCTCCCTTCAAGAAGCCTTTCGCTAAGGCTGTTCTTGTGGAATTGGCAAAGCCATATTTGGAAACCCATAGAGGGCTATGGTGAAAAAGGAAATATCTTCCGTTCAAAACTGGAAAGAAGATTTCTGAGAAACTGCTCTGTGTTCTGTCAATTCATCTCACAGAGTTACATCTTTCCCTTCAAGAAGCCTTTCGCTAAGGCTGTTCTTGTGGAATTGGCAAAGGGATATTTGGAAGCCCATAGAGGGCTATGGTGAAAAAGGAAATATCTTCCGTTCAAAACTGGAAAGAAGCTTTCTGAGAAACTGCTCTGTGTTCTGTGAATTCATCTCACAGAGTTACATCTTTCCCTTCAAGAAGCCTTTCGCTAAGGCTGTTCTTGTGGAAATGGCAAAGGGATATTTGAAAGCCCATAGAGGCCTACGGTGAAAAAGGAAATATCTTCCGTTCAAAACTGGAAAGAAGCTTTCTGAGAAACTGCTCTGTGTTCCCTGAATTCATCTCACAGAGTTACATCTTTCCCTTCAAGAAGCCTTTCGCTAAGGTTGTTCTTGTGGAATTGGCAAAGGGATATTTGGAAGCCCATAGAGGGCTATGGTGAAAAAGGAAATATCTTCCTTTCAAAACTGCAAAGAAGCTTTCTGAGAAACTTCTCTGTGTTCTGTTAATTCATCTCACAGAGTTACATCTTTCCCTTCAAGAAGCCTTTCGCTAAGACTGTTCTTGTGGAAATGGCAAAGGGATATTTGGAAGCCCATAGACGGCTATGTTGAAAAAGGAAATATCTTCCGTTCAAAACTGGAAAGAAGCTTTCTGAGAAACTGCTCTGTGTTCTCTGAATTCATCTCACAGAGTTACATCTTTCCCTTCAAGAAGCCTTTCGCTAAGGCTGTTCTTGTGGAATTGGCAAAGGGATATTTGGAAGCCCATAGAGGCCTACGGTGAAAAAGGAAATATCTTCCGTTCAAAACTAGAAAGAAGATTTCTGAGAAACTGCTCTGTGTTCTGTGAATTCATCTCACAGAGTTACATCTTTCCCTTCAAGAAGCCTTTGGCTAAGGCTGTTCTTGTGGAATTGGCAAAGGGATATTTGGAAGCCCATAGACGGCTATGGTGAAAAAGGAAATATCTTCCGTTCAAAACTGGAAAGAAGCTTTCTGAGAAACTGCTCTGTGTTCTGTTAATTCATCTCACAGAGTTACATCTTTCCCTTCAAGAAGCCTTTCGCTAAGGCTGTTCTTGTGGAATTGGCAAAGGGATATTTGGAAGCCCATAGAGGCCTATGGTGAAAAAGGAAATATCTTCCGTTCAAAACTGGAAAGAAGCTTTCTGAGAAACTGCTCTGTGTTCTCTGAATTCATCTCACAGAGTTACATCTTTCCCTTCAAGAAGCCTTTCGCTAAGGCTGTTCTTGTGGAATTGGCAAAGGGATATTTGGAAGCCCATAGAGGCCTATGGTGAAAAAGGAAATATCTTCCGTTCAAAACTGGAAAGAAGCTTTCTGACAAACTGCTCTGTGTTCTGTTAATTCATCTCACAGAGTTACATCTTTCCCTTCAAGAAGCCTTTCGCTAAGGCTGCTCTTGAGGAATTGGCAAAGGGATATTTGGAAGCCCATAGACGGCTATGGTTAAAAAGGAAATATCTTACGTTCAAAACTGGAAAGAAGCTTTCTGAGAAACTGCTCTGTGTTCTGTGAATTCATCTCACAGAGTTACATCTTTCCCTTCAAGAAGCCTTTCGCTAAGGCTGTTCTTGTGGAATTGGCAAAGCGATATTTGGAAACCCATAGAGGGCTATGGTGAAAAAGGAAATATCTTCCGTTCAAAACTGGAAAGAAGCTTTCTGAGAAACTGCTCTGTGTTCTGTTAATTCATCTCACAGAGTTACATCTTTCCCTTCAAGAAGCCTTTCGCTAAGGCTGTTCTTGTGGAATTGGCAAAGGGATATTTGGAAGCCCATAGAGGGCTATGGTGAAAAAGGAAATATCTTCCGTTCAAAACTGGAAAGAAGCTTTCTGAGAAACTGCTCTGTGTTCTGTGAATTCATCTCACAGAGTTACATCTTTCCCTTCAAGAAGCCTTTCGCTAAGGCTGTTCTTGTGGAATTGGCAAAGGGATATTTGGAAGCCCATAGAGGCCTATGGTGAAAAAGGAAATATCTTCCGTTCAAAACTGGAAAGAAGCTTTCTGAGAAAATGCTCTGTGTTCTGTGAATTCATCTCACAGAGTTACATCTTTCCCTTCAAGAAGCCTTTCGCTAAGGCTTTTCTTGTGGAATTGGCAAAGGGATATTTGGAAGCCCATAGAGGGCTATGGTGAAAAAGGAAATATCTTCCGTTCAAAACTGGAAAGAAGCTTTCTGAGAAACTGCTCTGTGTTCTGTGAATTCATCTCACAGAGTTACATCTTTCCCTTCAAGAAGCCTTTCGCTAAGAGTGTTCTTGTGGAAATGGCAAAGGGATATTTGGAAGCCCATAGACGGCTATGGTGAAAAAGGAAATATCTTCCGTTCAAAACTGGAAAGAAGCTTTCTGAGAAACTGCTCTGTGTTCTGTGAATTCATCTCACAGAGTTACATCTTTCCCTTCAAGAAGCCTTTCGCTAAGGCTGTTCTTGAGGAATTGGAAAAGGGATATTTGGAAGCCCATAGACGGCTACGGTTAAAAAGGAAATATCTTCAGTTCAAAATTGGAAAGAAGCTTTCTGAGAAACTGCTCTGTGTACTGTGAATTCATCTCACAGAGTTACATCTTTCCCTTCAAGAAGCCTTTCGCTAAGGCTGTTCTTGTGGAATTGGCAAAGCGATATTTGGAAACCCATAGAGGGCTATGGTGAAAAAGGAAATATCTTCCGTTCAAAACTGGAAAGAAGCTTTCTGAGAAACTGCTCTGTGTTCTGTCAATTCATCTCACAGAGTTACATCTTTCCCTTCAAGAAGCCTTTCGCTAAGGCTGTTCTTGTGGAATTCGCAAAGGGATATTTGGAAGACCATAGAGGGCTATGGTGAAAAAGGAAATATCTTCCGTTCAAAACTGGAAAGAAGCTTTCTGAGAAACTGCTCTGTGTTCTGTGAATTCATCTCACAGAGTTACATCTTTCCCTTCAAGAAGCCTTTCGCTAAGGCTGTTCTTGTGGAATTGACAAAGGGATATTTGAAAGCCCATAGAGGCCTAAGGTGAAAAAGGAAATATCTTCCGTTCAAAACTGGAAAGAAGCTTTCTGAGAAACTGCTCTGTGTTCCCTGAATTCATCTCACAGAGTTACATCTTTCTCTTCAAGATTCCTTTCGCTAAGGCTGTTCTTGTGGAATTGGCAAAGGGATATTTGGAAGCCCATAGAGGGCTATGGTGAAAAAGGAAATATCTTCCGTTCAAAACTGCAAAGAAGCTTTCTGAGAAACTGCTCTGTGTTCTGTGAATTCATCTCACAGAGTTACATCTTTCCCTTCAAGAACCCTTTCGCTAAGGCTGTTCTTGAGGAATTGGCAAAGGGATATTTGGAAGCCCATAGACGGCTATGGTTAAAAAGGAAATATCTTCCGTTCAAAATTGGAAAGAAGCTTTCTGAGAAACTGCTCTGTGTTCTGTGAATTCATCTCACAGAGTTACATCTCTCCCTTCAAGAAGCCTTTCGCTAAGGCTGTTCTTGTGGAATTGGCAAAGCGATATTTGGAAACCCATAGAGGGCTATGGTGAAAAAGGAAATATCTTCCGTTCAAAACTGGAAAGAAGATTTCTGAGAAACTGCTCTGTGTTCTGTCAATTCATCTCACAGAGTTACATCTTTCCCTTCAAGAAGCCTTTCGCTAAGGCTGTTCTTGTGGAATTGGCAAAGGGATATTTGGAAGCCCATAGAGGGCTATGGTGAAAAAGGAAATATCTTCCGTTCAAAACTGGAAAGAAGCTTTCTGAGAAACTGCTCTGTGTTCTGTGAATTCATCTCACAGAGTTACATCTTTCCCTTCAAGAAGCCTTTCGCTAAGGCTGTTCTTGTGGAAATGGCAAAGGGATATTTGAAAGCCCATAGAGGCCTACGGTGAAAAAGGAAATATCTTCCGTTCAAAACTGGAAAGAAGCTTTCTGAGAAACTGCTCTGTGTTCCCTGAATTCATCTCACAGAGTTACATCTTTCCCTTCAAGAAGCCTTTCGCTAAGGTTGTTCTTGTGGAATTGGCAAAGGGATATTTGGAAGCCCATAGAGGGCTATGGTGAAAAAGGAAATATCTTCCTTTCAAAACTGCAAAGAAGCTTTCTGAGAAACTTCTCTGTGTTCTGTTAATTCATCTCACAGAGTTACATCTTTCCCTTCAAGAAGCCTTTCGCTAAGACTGTTCTTGTGGAAATGGCAAAGGGATATTTGGAAGCCCATAGACGGCTATGTTGAAAAAGGAAATATCTTCCGTTCAAAACTGGAAAGAAGCTTTCTGAGAAACTGCTCTGTGTTCTGTGAATTCATCTCACAGAGTTACATCTTTCCCTTCAAGAAGCCTTTCGCTAAGGCTGTTCTTGTGGAATTGGCAAAGGGATATTTGGAAGCCCATAGAGGCCTACGGTGAAAAAGGAAATATCTTCCGTTCAAAACTAGAAAGAAGATTTCTGAGAAACTGCTCTGTGTTCTGTGAATTCATCTCACAGAGTTACATCTTTCCCTTCAAGAAGCCTTTGGCTAAGGCTGTTCTTGTGGAATTGGCAAAGGGATATTTGGAAGCCCATAGACGGCTATGGTGAAAAAGGAAATATCTTCCGTTCAAAACTGGAAAGAAGCTTTCTGAGAAACTGCTCTGTGTTCTGTTAATTCATCTCACAGAGTTACATCTTTCCCTTCAAGAAGCCTTTCGCTAAGGCTGTTCTTGTGGAATTGGCAAAGGGATATTTGGAAGCCCATAGAGGCCTATGGTGAAAAAGGAAATATCTTCCGTTCAAAACTGGAAAGAAGCTTTCTGAGAAACTGCTCTGTGTTCTCTGAATTCATCTCACAGAGTTACATCTTTCCCTTCAAGAAGCCTTTCGCTAAGGCTGTTCTTGTGGAATTGGCAAAGGGATATTTGGAAGCCCATAGAGGCCTATGGTGAAAAAGGAAATATCTTCCGTTCAAAACTGGAAAGAAGCTTTCTGACAAACTGCTCTGTGTTCTGTTAATTCATCTCACAGAGTTACATCTTTCCCTTCAAGAAGCCTTTCGCTAAGGCTGCTCTTGAGGAATTGGCAAAGGGATATTTGGAAGCCCATAGACGGCTATGGTTAAAAAGGAAATATCTTACGTTCAAAACTGGAAAGAAGCTTTCTGAGAAACTGCTCTGTGTTCTGTGAATTCATCTCACAGAGTTACATCTTTCCCTTCAAGAAGCCTTTCGCTAAGGCTGTTCTTGTGGAATTGGCAAAGCGATATTTGGAAACCCATAGAGGGCTATGGTGAAAAAGGAAATATCTTCCGTTCAAAACTGGAAAGAAGCTTTCTGAGAAACTGCTCTGTGTTCTGTTAATTCATCTCACAGAGTTACATCTTTCCCTTCAAGAAGCCTTTCGCTAAGGCTGTTCTTGTGGAATTGGCAAAGGGATATTTGGAAGCCCATAGAGGGCTATGGTGAAAAAGGAAATATCTTCCGTTCAAAACTGGAAAGAAGCTTTCTGAGAAACTGCTCTGTGTTCTGTGAATTCATCTCACAGAGTTACATCTTTCCCTTCAAGAAGCCTTTCGCTAAGGCTGTTCTTGTGGAATTGGCAAAGGGATATTTGGAAGCCCATAGAGGCCTATGGTGAAAAAGGAAATATCTTCCGTTCAAAACTGGAAAGAAGCTTTCTGAGAAAATGCTCTGTGTTCTGTGAATTCATCTCACAGAGTTACATCTTTCCCTTCAAGAAGCCTTTCGCTAAGGCTTTTCTTGTGGAATTGGCAAAGGGATATTTGGAAGCCCATAGAGGGCTATGGTGAAAAAGGAAATATCTTCCGTTCAAAACTGGAAAGAAGCTTTCTGAGAAACTGCTCTGTGTTCTGTGAATTCATCTCACAGAGTTACATCTTTCCCTTCAAGAAGCCTTTCGCTAAGAGTGTTCTTGTGGAAATGGCAAAGGGATATTTGGAAGCCCATAGACGGCTATGGTGAAAAAGGAAATATCTTCCGTTCAAAACTGGAAAGAAGCTTTCTGAGAAACTGCTCTGTGTTCTGTGAATTCATCTCACAGAGTTACATCTTTCCCTTCAAGAAGCCTTTCGCTAAGGCTGTTCTTGAGGAATTGGAAAAGGGATATTTGGAAGCCCATAGACGGCTACGGTTAAAAAGGAAATATCTTCAGTTCAAAATTGGAAAGAAGCTTTCTGAGAAACTGCTCTGTGTACTGTGAATTCATCTCACAGAGTTACATCTTTCCCTTCAAGAAGCCTTTCGCTAAGGCTGTTCTTGTGGAATTGGCAAAGCGATATTTGGAAACCCATAGAGGGCTATGGTGAAAAAGGAAATATCTTCCGTTCAAAACTGGAAAGAAGCTTTCTGAGAAACTGCTCTGTGTTCTGTCAATTCATCTCACAGAGTTACATCTTTCCCTTCAAGAAGCCTTTCGCTAAGGCTGTTCTTGTGGAATTCGCAAAGGGATATTTGGAAGACCATAGAGGGCTATGGTGAAAAAGGAAATATCTTCCGTTCAAAACTGGAAAGAAGCTTTCTGAGAAACTGCTCTGTGTTCTGTGAATTCATCTCACAGAGTTACATCTTTCCCTTCAAGAAGCCTTTCGCTAAGGCTGTTCTTGTGGAATTGACAAAGGGATATTTGAAAGCCCATAGAGGCCTACGGTGAAAAAGGAAATATCTTCCGTTCAAAACTGGAAAGAAGCTTTCTGAGAAACTGCTCTGTGTTCCCTGAATTCATCTCACAGAGTTACATCTTTCTCTTCAAGATTCCTTTCGCTAAGGCTGTTCTTGTGGAATTGGCAAAGGGATATTTGGAAGCCCATAGAGGGCTATGGTGAAAAAGGAAATATCTTCCGTTCAAAACTGCAAAGAAGCTTTCTGAGAAACTGCTCTGTGTTCTGTGAATTCATCTCACAGAGTTACATCTTTCCCTTCAAGAACCCTTTCGCTAAGGCTGTTCTTGAGGAATTGGCAAAGGGATATTTGGAAGCCCATAGACGGCTATGGTTAAAAAGGAAATATCTTCCGTTCAAAACTGGAAAGAGGCTTTCTGAGAAACTGCTCTGTGTTCTGTGAATTCATCTCACAGAGTTACATCTTTCCCTTCAAGAAGCCTTTCGCTAAGGCTGTTCTTGTGGAATTGGCAAAGCGATATTTGGAAGCCCATAGAGGTCTATGGTGAAAAAGGAAATATCTTCCGTTCAAAACTGGAAAGAAGCTTTCTGAGAAACTGCTCTGTGTTCTCTGAATTCGTCTCACAGAGTTACATCTTTCCCTTCAAGAAGCCTTTCGCTAAGGCTGTTCTTGTGGAATTGGCAAAGGGATATTTGGAAGCCCTTAGAGGGCTATGGTGAAAAAGGAAATATCTTCCGTTCAAAACTGGAAAGAAGCTTTCTGAGAAACTGCTCTGTGTTCTCTTAATTCATCTCACAGAGTTACATCTTTCCCTTCAAGAAGCCTTTGGCTAAGGCTGTTCTTGAGGAATTGGCAAAGGGATATTTGGAAGCCCTTAGACGGCTATGGTTAAAAAGGAAATATCTTCCGTTCAAAACTGGAAAGAAGCTTTCTGAGAAACTGCTCTGTGTTCTGTGAATTCATCTCACAGAGTTACATCTTTCCCTTCAAGAAGCCTTTCGCTAAGGCTGTTCTTGTGGAATTGACAAAGGGATATTTGGAAGCCCATAGAGGGCTATGGTGAAAAAGGAAATATCTTCCGTTCAAAACTGGAAAGAAGCTTTCTGAGAAACTGCTCTGTGTTCTGTGAATTCATCTCACAGAGTTACATCTTTCCCTTCAAGAAGCCTTTCGCTAAGGCTGTTCTTGTGGTATTGGCAAAGGGATATTTGGAAGCCCATAGAGGCCTATGGTGAAAAAGGAAATATCTTCCGTTCAAAACTGGAAAGAAGCTTTCTGAGAAACTGCTCTGTGTTCTGTTAATTCATCTCACAGAGTTACATCTTTCCCTTCAAGAAGCCTTTCGCTAAGGCTGTTCTTGTGGAATTGGCAAAGGGATATTTGGAAGCCCATAGAGGGCTATGGTGAAAAAGGAAATATCTTCCTTTCAAAACTGCAAAGAAGCTTTCTGAGAAACTGCTCTGTGTTCTGTGAATTCATCTCACAGAGTTACATCTTTCCCTTCAAGAAGCCTTTCACTAAGACTGTTCTTGTGGAAATGGCAAAGGGATATTTGGAAGCCCATAGACGGCTATGGTGAAAAAGGAAATATCTTCCGTTCAAAACTGGAAAGAAGCTTTCTGAGAAACTGCTCTGTGTTCTGTGAATTCATCTCACAGAGTTACATCTTTCCCTTCAAGAAGCCTTTCGCTAAGGCTCTTCTTGTGGAATTGGCAAAGGGATATTTGGAAACCCATAGAGGGCTATGGTGAAAAAGGAAATATCTTCCGTTCAAAACTGGAAAGAAGCTTTCTGAGAAACTGCTCTGTGTTCTGTTAATTCATCTCACAGAGTTACATCTTTCCCTTCAAGAAGCCTTTCGCTAAGGCTGTTCTTGTGGAATTGGCCAAGGGATATTTGGAAGCCCACAGAGGTCTATGGTGAAAAAGGAAATATCTTCCGTTCAAAACTGGAAAGAAGCTTTCTGAGAAACTGCTCTGTCTTCTGTTAATTCATCTCACAGAGTTACATCTTTGCCTTCAAGAAGCCTTTGGCTAAGGCTGTTCTTGTGGAATTGGCAAAGGGATATTTGGAAGCCCATAGACGGCTATGGTGAAAAAGGAAATATCTTCCGTTCAAAACTGGAAAGAAGCTTTCTGAGAAACTGCTCTGTGTTCTGTGAATTCATCTCACAAAGTTACATCTTTGCCTTCAAGAAGCCTTTCGCTAAGGCTGTTCTTGTGGAATTGGCAAAGGGATATTTGGAAGCCCATAGAGGCCTATGGTGAAAAAGGAAATATCTTCCGTTCAAAACTGGAAAGAAGCTTTCTGGGAAACTGCTCTGTGTTCTCTGAATTCATCTCACAGAGTTACATCTTTCCCTTCAAGAAGCCTTTGGCTAAGGCTGTTCTTGAGGAATTGGCAAAGGGATATTTGGAAGCCCTTAGACGGCTATGGTTAAAAAGGAAATATCTTCCGTTCAAAACTGGAAAGAAGCTTTCTGAGAAACTGCTCTGTGTTCTGTGAATTCATCTCACAGAGTTACATCTTTCCCTTCAAGAAGCCTTTCGCTAAGGCTGTTCTTGTGGAATTGACAAAGGGATATTTGGAAGCCCATAGAGGGCTATGGTGAAAAAGGAAATATCTTCCGTTCAAAACTGGAAAGAAGCTTTCTGAGAAACTGCTCTGTGTTCTGTGAATTCATCTCACAGAGTTACATCTTTCCCTTCAAGAAACCTTTCGCTAAGGCTGTTCTTGTGGTATTGGCAAAGGGATATTTGGAAGCCCATAGAGGCCTATGGTGAAAAAGGAAATATCTTCCGTTCAAAACTGGAAAGAAGCTTTCTGAGAAACTGCTCTGTGTTCTGTTAATTCATCTCACAGAGTTACATCTTTCCCTTCAAGAAGCCTTTCGCTAAGGCTGTTCTTGTGGAATTGGCAAAGGGATATTTGGAAGCCCATAGAGGGCTATGGTGAAAAAGGAAATATCTTCCTTTCAAAACTGCAAAGAAGCTTTCTGAGAAACTGCTCTGTGTTCTGTGAATTCATCTCACAGAGTTACATCTTTCCCTTCAAGAAGCCTTTCACTAAGACTGTTCTTGTGGAAATGGCAAAGGGATATTTGGAAGCCCATAGACGGCTATGGTGAAAAAGGAAATATCTTCCGTTCAAAACTGGAAAGAAGCTTTCTGAGAAACTGCTCTGTGTTCTGTGAATTCATCTCACAGAGTTACATCTTTCCCTTCAAGAAGCCTTTCGCTAAGGCTCTTCTTGTGGAATTGGCAAAGGGATATTTGGAAACCCATAGAGGGCTATGGTGAAAAAGGAAATATCTTCCGTTCAAAACTGGAAAGAAGCTTTCTGAGAAACTGCTCTGTGTTCTGTTAATTCATCTCACAGAGTTACATCTTTCCCTTCAAGAAGCCTTTCGCTAAGGCTGTTCTTGTGGAATTGGCCAAGGGATATTTGGAAGCCCACAGAGGGCTATGGTGAAAAAGGAAATATCTTCCGTTCAAAACTGGAAAGAAGCTTTCTGAGAAACTGCTCTGTCTTCTGTTAATTCATCTCACAGAGTTACATCTTTGCCTTCAAGAAGCCTTTGGCTAAGGCTGTTCTTGTGGAATTGGCAAAGGGATATTTGGAAGCCCATAGACGGCTATGGTGAAAAAGGAAATATCTTCCGTTCAAAACTGGAAAGAAGCTTTCTGAGAAACTGCTCTGTGTTCTGTGAATTCATCTCACAAAGTTACATCTTTGCCTTCAAGAAGCCTTTCGCTAAGGCTGTTCTTGTGGAATTGGCAAAGGGATATTTGGAAGCCCATAGAGGCCTATGGTGAAAAAGGAAATATCTTCCGTTCAAAACTGGAAAGAAGCTTTCTGGGAAACTGCTCTGTGTTCTCTGAATTCATCTCACAGAGTTACATCTTTCCCTTCAAGAAGCCTTTCGCTAAGGCTGTTCTTGTGGAATTGGCAAAGGGATATTTGGAAGCCCATAGAGGCCTACGGTGAAAAAGGAAATATCTTCCGTTCAAAACTGGAAAGAAGCTTTCTGAGAAACTGCTCTGTGTTCTGTTAATTTATCTCACAGAGTTACATCTTTCCCTTCAAGAAGCCTTTCGCTAAGGCTGCTCTTGAGGAATTGGCAAAGGGATATTTGGAAGCCCATAGACCTCTATGGTTAAAAAGGAAATATCTTCCGTTCAAAACTGGAAAGAAGCTTTCTGAGAAACTGCTCTGTGTTCTGTGAATTCATCTCACAGAGTTACATCTTTCCCTTCAAGAAGCCTTTCGCTAAGGCTGTTCTTGTAGAATTGGCAAAGCGATATTTGGAAACCCATAGAGGGCTACGGTGAAAAAGGAAATATCTTCCGTTCAAAACTGGAAAGAAGCTTTCTGAGAAACTGCTCTGTGTTCTGTAAATTCATCTCACAGAGTTACATCTTTCCCTTCAAGAAGCCTTTCGCTAAGGCTGTTCTTGTGGAATTGGCAAAGGGATATTTGGAAGTCCATAGAGGGCTATGGTGAAAAAGGAAATATCTTCCGTTCAAAACTGCAAAGAAGCTTTCTGAGAAACTGCTCTGTGTTCTGTTAATTCATCTCACAGAGTTACATCTTTCCCTTCAAGAAGCCTTTCGCTAAGACTGTTCTTGTGGAAATGGCAAAGGGATATTTGGAAGCCCATAGACGGCTATGGTGAAAAAGGAAATATCTTCTGTTCAAAACTGGAAAGAAGCTTTCTGAGAAACTGCTCTGTGTTCTGTGAATTCATCTCACAGAGTTACATCTTTCCCTTCAAGAAGCCTTTCGCTAAGGCTGTTCTTGTGGAATTGGCAAAGGGATATTTGGAAGCCCATAGAGGGCTATGGTGAAAAAGGAAATAACTTCCGTTCAAAACTGGAAAGAAGCTTTCTGAGAAACTGCTCTGTGTTCTCTGAATTCATCTCACAGAGTTACATCTTTCCCTTCAAGAAGCCTTTCGCTAAGGCTGTTCTTGTCTAATTGGCAAAGGGATATTTGGAAGCCCATAGAGGCCTATGGTGAAAAAGGAAATATCTTCCGTTGAAAACTGGAAAGAAGCTTTCTGAGAAACTGCTCTGTGTTCTCTGAATTCATCTCACAGAGTTACATCTTTCCCTTCAAGAAGCCTTTCGCTAAGGCTGCTCTTGAGGAATTGGCAAAGGGATATTTGGAAGCCCATAGACGGCTATGGTTAAAAAGGAAATATCTTCCGTTCAAAACTGGAAAGAAGCTTTCTGAGAAAATGCTCTGTGTTCTGTGAATTCATCACACAGAGTTACATCTTTCCCTTCAAGAAGCCTTTCGCTAAGGCTGTTCTTGTGGAATTGGCAAAGCGATATTTGGAAACCCATAGAGGGCTATGGTGAAAAAGGAAATATCTTCCGTTCAAAACTGGAAAGAAGCTTTCTGAGAAACTGCTCTGTGTTCTGTTAATTCATCTCACAGAGTTACGTCTTTCCCTTCAAGAAGCCTTTCGCTAAGGCTGTTCTTGTGGAATTGGCCAAGGGATATTTGGAAGCCCACAGAGGGCTATGGTGAAAAAGGAAATATCTTCCGTTCAAAACTGGAAAGAAGCTTTCTGAGAAACTGCTCTGTCTTCTGTTAATTCATCTCACAGAGTTACATCTTTGCCTTCAAGAAGCCTTTGGCTAAGGCTGTTCTTGTGGAATTTGCAAAGGGATATTTGGAAGCCCATAGACGGCTATGGTGAAAAAGGAAATATCTTCCGTTCAAAACTGGAAAGAAGCTTTCTGAGAAACTGCTCTGTGTTCTGTGAATTCATCTCACAAAGTTACATCTTTGCCTTCAAGAAGCCTTTCGCTAAGGCTGTTCTTGTGGAATTGGCAAAGGGATATTTGGAAGCCCATAGAGGCCTATGGTGAAAAAGGAAATATCTTCCGTTCAAAACTGGAAAGAAGCTTTCTGGGAAACTGCTCTGTGTTCTGTGAATTCATCTCACAGAGTTACATCTTTCCCTTCAAGAAGCCTTTCGCTAAGGCTGTTCTTGTGGAATTGGCAAAGGGATATTTGGAAGCCCATAGAGGCCTACGGTGAAAAAGGAAATATCTTCCGTTCAAAACTGGAAAGAAGCTTTCTGAGAAACTGCTCTGTGTTCTGTTAATTCATCTCACAGAGTTACATCTTTCCCTTCAAGAAGCCTTTCGCTAAGGCTGCTCTTGAGGAATTGGCAAAGGGATATTTGGAAGCCCATAGACGGCTATGGTCAAAAAGGAAATATCTTCCGTTCAAAACTGGAAAGAAGCTTTCTGAGAAACTGCTCTGTGTTCTGTGAATTCATCTCACAGAGTTATATCTTTCCCTTCAAGAAGCCTTTCGCTAAGGCTGTTCTTGTGGAATTGGCAAAGCGATATTTGGAAACCCATAGAGGGCTACGGTGAAAAAGGAAATATCTTCCGTTCAAAACTGGAAAGAAGCTTTCTGAGAAACTGCTCTGTGTTCTGTAAATTCATCTCACAGAGTTACATCTTTCCCTTCAAGAAGCCTTTCGCTAAGGCTGTTCTTGTGGAATTGGCAAAGGGATATTTGGAAGTCCATAGAGGGCTATGGTGAAAAAGGAAATATCTTCCGTTCAAAACTGCAAAGAAGCTTTCTGAGAAACTGCTCTGTGTTCTGTTAATTCATCTCACAGAGTTACATCTTTCCCTTCAAGAAGCCTTTCGCTAAGACTGTTCTTGTGGAAATGGCAAAGGGATATTTGGAAGCCCATAGACGGCTATGGTGAAAAAGGAAATATCTTCTGTTCAAAATTGGAAAGAAGCTTTCTGAGAAACTGCTCTGTGTTCTGTGAATTCATCTCACAGAGTTACATCTTTCCCTTCAAGAAGCCTTTCGCTAAGGCTGTTCTTGTGGAATTGGCAAAGGGATATTTGGAAGCCCATAGAGGGCTATGGTGAAAAAGGAAATAACTTCCGTTCAAAACTGGAAAGAAGCTTTCGGAGAAACTGCTCTGTGTTCTCTGAATTCATCTCACAGAGTTACATCTTTCCCTTCAAGAAGCCTTTCGCTAAGGCTGTTCTTGTGGAATTGGCAAAGGGATATTTGGAAGCCCATAGAGGCCTATGGTGAAAAAGGAAATATCTTCCGTTCAAAACTGGAAAGAAGCTTTCTGAGAAACTGCTCTGTGTTCTCTGAATTCATCTCACAGAGTTACATCTTTCCCTTCAAGAAGCCTTTCGCTAAGGCTGCTCTTGAGGAATTGGCAAAGGGATATTTGGAAGCCCATAGACGGCTATGTTTAAAAAGGAAATATCTTCCGTTCAAAACTGGAAAGAAGCTTTCTGAGAAACTGCTCTGTGTTCTGTGAATTCATCTCACAGAGTTACATCTTTCCCTTCAAGAAGCCTTTCGCTAAGGCTGTTCTTGTGGAATTGGCAAAGCGATATTTGGAAACCCATAGAGGGCTACGGTGAAAAAGGAAATATCTTCCGTTCAAAACTGGAAAGAAGCTTTCTGAGAAACTGCTCTGTGTTCTGTTAATTCATCTCACAGAGTTACATCTTTCCCTTCAAGAAGCCTTTCGCTAAGGCTGTTCTTGTGGAATTGGCAAAGGGATATTTGGAAGCCCATAGAGGGCTATGGTGAAAAAGGAAATATCTTCCGTTCAAAACTGGAAAGAAGCTTTCTGAGAAACTGCTCTGTGTTCTGTGAATTCATCTCACAGAGTTACATCTTTCCCTTCAAGAAGCCTTTCGCTAAGGCTGTTCTTGTGGAATTGGCAAAGGGATATTTGGAAGCCCATAGAGGCCTATGGTAATAAAGGAAATATCTTCCGTTCAAAACTGGAAAGAAGCTTTCTGAGAAACTGCTCTGTGTTCTGTTAATTCATCTCACAGAGTTACATCTTTCCCTTCAAGAAGCCTTTCGCTAAGGCTGTTCTTGTGGAATTGGCAAACGGATATTTGGAAGCCCATAGAGGGCTATGGTGAAAAAGGAAATATCTTCCGTTCAAAACTGCAAAGAAGCTTTCTGAGAAACTGCTCTGTGTTCTGTTAATTCATCTCACAGAGTTACATCTTTCCCTTCAAGAAGCCTTTCGCTAACACTGTTCTTGTGGAAATGGCAAAGGGATATTTGGAAGCCCATAGACGGCTATGGTGAAAAAGGAAATATCTTCCGTTCAAAACTGGAAAGAAGCTTTCTGAGAAACTGCTCTGTGTTCTGTGAATTCATCTCACAGAGTTACATCTTTCCCTTCAAGAAGCCTTTCGCTAAGGCTGTTCTTGTGGAATTGGCAAAGGGATATTTGGAAGCCCATAGAGGGCTATGGTGAAAAAGGAAATATCTTCCGTTCAAAACTGGAAAGAAGCTTTCTGAGAAACTGCTCTGTGTTCTCTTAATTCATCTCACAGAGTTACATCTTTCCCTTCAAGAAGCCTTTGGCTAAGGCTGTTCCTGAGGAATTGGCAAAGGGATATTTGGAAGCCCATAGAAGGCTATGGTTAAAAAGGAAATATCTTCCGTTCAAAACTGGAAAGAAGCTTTCTGAGAAACTGCTCTGTGTTCTGTGAATTCATCTCACAGAGTTACATCTTTCCCTTCAAGAAGCCTTTCGCTAAGGCTGTTCTTGTGGAATTGGCAAAGGGATATTTGGAAGCCCATAGAGGCCTATGGTGAAAAAGGAAATATCTTCCGTTCAAAACTGGAAAGAAGCTTTCTGAGAAACTGCTCTGTGTTCTCTGAATTCATCTCACAGAGTTACATCTTTCCCTTCAAGAAGCCTTTCGCTAAGGCTGTTCTTTTGGAATTGGCCAAGGGATATTTGGAAGCCCACAGAGGGCTATGGTGAAAAAGGAAATATCTTCCGTTCAAAACTGGAAAGAAGCTTTCTGAGAAACTCCTCTGTGTTCTGTGAATTCATCTCACAGAGTTACATCTTTGCCTTCAAGAAGCCTTTGGCTAAGGCTGTTCTTGTGGAATTGGCAAAGGGATATTTGGAAGCCCATAGACGGCTATGGTGAAAAAGGAAATATCTTCCGTTCAAAACTGGAAAGAAGCTTTCTGAGAAACTGCTCTGTGTTCTGTGAATTCATCTCACAGAGTTACATCTTTCCTTCAAGAAGCCTTTCGCTAAGGCTGTTCTTGTGGAATTGGCAAAGCGATATTTGGAAACCCCTAGAGGGCTATGGTGAAAAAGGAAATATCTTCCGTTCAAAACTGGAAAGAAGCTTTCTGAGAAACTGCTCTGTGTTCTCTTAATTCATCTCACAGAGTTACATCTTTCCCTTCAAGAAGCCTTTCGCTAAGGCTGTTCTTGTGGAATTGGCAAAGGGATATTTGGAAGCCCATAGAGGGCTATGTTGAAAAAGGAAATATCTTCCGTTCAAAACTGGAAAGAAGCTTTCTGAGAAACTGCTCTGTGTTCTGTTAATTCATCTCACAGAGTTACATCTTTCCCTTCAAGAAGCCTTTCGCTAAGACTGTTCTTGTGGAAATGGCAAAGGGATATTTGGAAGCCCATAGACGGCTATGGTGAAAAAGGAAATATCTTCCGTTCAAAACTGGAAAGAAGCTTTCTGAGAAACTGCTCTGTGTTCTGTGAATTCATCTCACAGAGTTACATCTTTCCCTTCAAGAAGCCTTTCGCTAAGGCTGTTCTTGTGGAATTGGCAAAGGGATATTTGGAAGCCCATAGAGGCCTATGGTGAAAAAGGAAATATCTTGCGTTCAAAACTGGAAAGAAGATTTCTGAGAAACTGCTCTGTGTTCTGTGAATTCATCTCACAGAGTTACATCTTTCCCTTCAAGAAGCCTTTCGCTAAGGCTGTTCTTGTGGAATTGGCAAAGCGATATTTGGAAACCCATAGAGGGCTACGGTGAAAAAGGAAATATCTTCCGTTCAAAACTGGAAAGAAGATTTCTGAGAAACTGCTCTGTGTTCTGTGAATTCATCTCACAGAGTTACATCTTTCCCTTCAAGAAGCCTTTCGCTAAGGCTGTTCTTGTGGAATTGGCAAAGGGATATTTGGAAGTCCATAGAGGGCTATGGTGAAAAAGGAAATATCTTCCGTTCAAAACTGCAAAGAAGCTTTCTGAGAAACTGCTCTGTGTTCTGTTAATTCATCTCACAGAGTTACATCTTTCCCTTCAAGAAGCCTTTCGCTAAGACTGTTCTTGTGGAAATGGCAAAGGGATATTTGGAAGCCCATAGACGGCTATGGTGAAAAAGGAAATATCTTCTGTTCAAAACTGGAAAGAAGCTTTCTGAGAAACTGCTCTGTGTTCTGTGAATTCATCTCACAGAGTTACATCTTTCCCTTCAAGAAGCCTTTCGCTAAGGCTGTTCTTGTGGAATTGGCAAAGGGATATTTGGAAGCCCATAGAGGGCTATGGTGAAAAAGGAAATAACTTCCGTTCAAAACTGGAAAGAAGCTTTCTGAGAAACTGCTCTGTGTTCTCTGAATTCATCTCACAGAGTTACATCTTTCCCTTCAAGAAGCCTTTCGCTAAGGCTGTTCTTGTGGAATTGGCAAAGGGATATTTGGAAGCCCATAGAGGCCTATGGTGAAAAAGGAAATATCTTCCGTTGAAAACTGGAAAGAAGCTTTCTGAGAAACTGCTCTGTGTTCTCTGAATTCATCTCACAGAGTTACATCTTTCCCTTCAAGAAGCCTTTCGCTAAGGCTGCTCTTGAGGAATTGGCAAAGGGATATTTGGAAGCCCATAGACGGCTATGGTTAAAAAGGAAATATCTTCCGTTCAAAACTGGAAAGAAGCTTTCTGAGAAAATGCTCTGTGTTCTGTGAATTCATCACACAGAGTTACATCTTTCCCTTCAAGAAGCCTTTCGCTAAGGCTGTTCTTGTGGAATTGGCAAAGCGATATTTGGAAACCCATAGAGGGCTATGGTGAAAAAGGAAATATCTTCCGTTCAAAACTGGAAAGAAGCTTTCTGAGAAACTGCTCTGTGTTCTGTTAATTCATCTCACAGAGTTACGTCTTTCCCTTCAAGAAGCCTTTCGCTAAGGCTGTTCTTGTGGAATTGGCCAAGGGATATTTGGAAGCCCACAGAGGGCTATGGTGAAAAAGGAAATATCTTCCGTTCAAAACTGGAAAGAAGCTTTCTGAGAAACTGCTCTGTCTTCTGTTAATTCATCTCACAGAGTTACATCTTTGCCTTCAAGAAGCCTTTGGCTAAGGCTGTTCTTGTGGAATTTGCAAAGGGATATTTGGAAGCCCATAGACGGCTATGGTGAAAAAGGAAATATCTTCCGTTCAAAACTGGAAAGAAGCTTTCTGAGAAACTGCTCTGTGTTCTGTGAATTCATCTCACAAAGTTACATCTTTGCCTTCAAGAAGCCTTTCGCTAAGGCTGTTCTTGTGGAATTGGCAAAGGGATATTTGGAAGCCCATAGAGGCCTATGGTGAAAAAGGAAATATCTTCCGTTCAAAACTGGAAAGAAGCTTTCTGGGAAACTGCTCTGTGTTCTCTGAATTCATCTCACAGAGTTACATCTTTCCCTTCAAGAAGCCTTTCGCTAAGGCTGTTCTTGTGGAATTGGCAAAGGGATATTTGGAAGCCCATAGAGGCCTACGGTGAAAAAGGAAATATCTTCCGTTCAAAACTGGAAAGAAGCTTTCTGAGAAACTGCTCTGTGTTCTGTTAATTCATCTCACAGAGTTACATCTTTCCCTTCAAGAAGCCTTTCGCTAAGGCTGCTCTTGAGGAATTGGCAAAGGGATATTTGGAAGCCCATAGACGGCTATGGTTAAAAAGGAAATATCTTCCGTTCAAAACTGGAAAGAAGCTTTCTGAGAAACTGCTCTGTGTTCTGTGAATTCATCTCACAGAGTTATATCTTTCCCTTCAAGAAGCCTTTCGCTAAGGCTGTTCTTGTGGAATTGGCAAAGCGATATTTGGAAACCCATAGAGGGCTACGGTGAAAAAGGAAATATCTTCCGTTCAAAACTGGAAAGAAGCTTTCTGAGAAACTGCTCTGTGTTCTGTAAATTCATCTCACAGAGTTACATCTTTCCCTTCAAGAAGCCTTTCGCTAAGGCTGTTCTTGTGGAATTGGCAAAGGGATATTTGGAAGTCCATAGAGGGCTATGGTGAAAAAGGAAATATCTTCCGTTCAAAACTGCAAAGAAGCTTTCTGAGAAACTGCTCTGTGTTCTGTTAATTCATCTCACAGAGTTACATCTTTCCCTTCAAGAAGCCTTTCGCTAAGACTGTTCTTGTGGAAATGGCAAAGGGATATTTGGAAGCCCATAGACGGCTATGGTGAAAAAGGAAATATCTTCTGTTCAAAACTGGAAAGAAGCTTTCTGAGAAACTGCTCTGTGTTCTGTGAATTCATCTCACAGAGTTACATCTTTCCCTTCAAGAAGCCTTTCGCTAAGGCTGTTCTTGTGGAATTGGCAAAGGGATATTTGGAAGCCCATAGAGGGCTATGGTGAAAAAGGAAATAACTTCCGTTCAAAACTGGAAAGAAGCTTTCTGAGAAACTGCTCTGTGTTCTCTGAATTCATCTCACAGAGTTACATCTTTCCCTTCAAGAAGCCTTTCGCTAAGGCTGTTCTTGTGGAATTGGCAAAGGGATATTTGGAAGCCCATAGAGGCCTATGGTGAAAAAGGAAATATCTTCCGTTCAAAACTGGAAAGAAGCTTTCTGAGAAACTGCTCTGTGTTCTCTGAATTCATCTCACAGAGTTACATCTTTCCCTTCAAGAAGCCTTTCGCTAAGGCTGCTCTTGAGGAATTGGCAAAGGGATATTTGGAAGCCCATAGACGGCTATGGTTAAAAAGGAAATATCTTCCGTTCAAAACTGGAAAGAAGCTTTCTGAGAAACTGCTCTGTGTTCTGTGAATTCATCTCACAGAGTTACATCTTTCCCTTCAAGAAGCCTTTCGCTAAGGCTGTTCTTGTGGAATTGGCAAAGCGATATTTGGAAACCCATAGAGGGCTACGGTGAAAAAGGAAATATCTTCCGTTCAAAACTGGAAAGAAGCTTTCTGAGAAACTGCTCTGTGTTCTGTTAATTCATCCCACAGAGTTACATCTTTCCCTTCAAGAAGCCTTTCGCTAAGGCTGTTCTTGTGGAATTGGCAAAGGGATATTTGGAAGCCCATAGAGGGCTATGGTGAAAAAGGAAATATCTTCCGTTCAAAACTGGAAAGAAGCTTTCTGAGAAACTGCTCTGTGTTCTGTGAATTCATCTCACAGAGTTACATCTTTCCCTTCAAGAAGCCTTTCGCTAAGGCTGTTCTTGTGGAATTGGCAAAGGGATATTTGGAAGCCCATAGAGGCCTATGGTAATAAAGGAAATATCTTCCGTTCAAAACTGGAAAGAAGCTTTCTGAGAAACTGCTCTGTGTTCTGTTAATTCATCTCACAGAGTTACATCTTTCCCTTCAAGAAGCCTTTCGCTAAGGCTGTTCTTGTGGAATTGGCAAACGGATATTTGGAAGCCCATAGAGGGCTATGGTGAAAAAGGAAATATCTTCCGTTCAAAACTGCAAAGAAGCTTTCTGAGAAACTGCTCTGTGTTCTGTTAATTCATCTCACAGAGTTACATCTTTCCCTTCAAGAAGCCTTTCGCTAACACTGTTCTTGTGGAAATGGCAAAGGGATATTTGGAAGCCCATAGACGGCTATGGTGAAAAAGGAAATATCTTCCGTTCAAAACTGGAAAGAAGCTTTCTGAGAAACTGCTCTGTGTTCTGTGAATTCATCTCACAGAGTTACATCTTTCCCTTCAAGAAGCCTTTCGCTAAGGCTGTTCTTGTGGAATTGGCAAAGGGATATTTGGAAGCCCATAGAGGGCTATGGTGAAAAAGGAAATATCTTCCGTTCAAAACTGGAAAGAAGCTTTCTGAGAAACTGCTCTGTGTTCTCTTAATTCATCTCACAGAGTTACATCTTTCCCTTCAAGAAGCCTTTGGCTAAGGCTGTTCCTGAGGAATTGGCAAAGGGATATTTGGAAGCCCATAGAAGGCTATGGTTAAAAAGGAAATATCTTCCGTTCAAAACTGGAAAGAAGCTTTCTGAGAAACTGCTCTGTGTTCTGTGAATTCATCTCACAGAGTTACATCTTTCCCTTCAAGAAGCCTTTCGCTAAGGCTGTTCTTGTGGAATTGGCAAAGGGATATTTGGAAGCCCATAGAGGCCTATGGTGAAAAAGGAAATATCTTCCGTTCAAAACTGGAAAGAAGCTTTCTGAGAAACTGCTCTGTGTTCTCTGAATTCATCTCACAGAGTTACATCTTTCCCTTCAAGAAGCCTTTCGCTAAGGCTGTTCTTGTGGAATTGGCCAAGGGATATTTGGAAGCCCACAGAGGGCTATGGTGAAAAAGGAAATATCTTCCGTTCAAAACTGGGAAGAAGCTTTCTGAGAAACTCCTCTGTGTTCTGTGAATTCATCTCACAGAGTTACATCTTTGCCTTCAAGAAGCCTTTGGCTAAGGCTGTTCTTGTGGAATTGGCAAAGGGATATTTGGAAGCCCATAGACGGCTATGGTGAAAAAGGAAATATCTTCCGTTCAAAACTGGAAAGAAGCTTTCTGAGAAACTGCTCTGTGTTCTGTGAATTCATCTCACAGAGTTACATCTTTCCTTCAAGAAGCCTTTCGCTAAGGCTGTTCTTGTGGAATTGGCAAAGCGATATTTGGAAACCCCTAGAGGGCTATGGTGAAAAAGGAAATATCTTCCGTTCAAAACTGGAAAGAAGCTTTCTGAGAAACTGCTCTGTGTTCTCTTAATTCATCTCACAGAGTTACATCTTTCCCTTCAAGAAGCCTTTCGCTAAGGCTGTTCTTGTGGAATTGGCAAAGGGATATTTGGAAGCCCATAGAGGGCTATGTTGAAAAAGGAAATATCTTCCGTTCAAAACTGGAAAGAAGCTTTCTGAGAAACTGCTCTGTGTTCTGTTAATTCATCTCACAGAGTTACATCTTTCCCTTCAAGAAGCCTTTCGCTAAGACTGTTCTTGTGGAAATGGCAAAGGGATATTTGGAAGCCCATAGACGGCTATGGTGAAAAAGGAAATATCTTCCGTTCAAAACTGGAAAGAAGCTTTCTGAGAAACTGCTCTGTGTTCTGTGAATTCATCTCACAGAGTTACATCTTTCCCTTCAAGAAGCCTTTCGCTAAGGCTGTTCTTGTGGAATTGGCAAAGGGATATTTGGAAGCCCATAGAGGCCTATGGTGAAAAAGGAAATATCTTGCGTTCAAAACTGGAAAGAAGATTTCTGAGAAACTGCTCTGTGTTCTGTGAATTCATCTCACAGAGTTACATCTTTCCCTTCAAGAAGCCTTTCGCTAAGGCTGTTCTTGAGGAATTGGCAAAGGGATATTTGGAAGCCCATAGACGGCTATGGTTAAAAAGGAAATATCTTCCGTTCAAAATTGGAAAGAAGCTTTCTGAGAAACTGCTCTGTGTTCTGTGAATTCATCTCACAGAGTTACATCTTTCCCTTCAAGAAGCCTTTCGCTAAGGCTGTTCTTGTGGAATTGGCAAAGCGATATTTGGAAACCCATAGAGGGCTATCGTGAAAAAGGAAATATCTTCCGTTCAAAACTGGAAAGAAGCTTTCTGAGAAACTGCTCTGTGTTCTGTCAATTCATCTCACAGAGTTACATCTTTCCCTTCAAGAAGCCTTTCGCTAAGGCTGTTCTTGTGGAATTGGCAAAGGGATATTTGGAAGCCCATAGAGGGCTATGGTGAAAAAGGAAATATCTTCCGTTCAAAACTGGAAAGAAGCTTTCTGAGAAACTGCTCTGTGTTCTGTTAATTCATCTCACAGAGTTACATCTTTCCCTTCAAGAAGGCTTTCGCTAAGGCTGTTCTTGTGGAATTTGCAAAGGGATATTTGAAAGCCCATAGAGGCCTACGGTGAAAAAGGAAATATCTTCCGTTCAAAACTGGAAAGAAGCTTTCTGAGAAACTGCTCTGTGTTCCCTGAATTCATCTCACAGAGTTACATCTTTCCCTTCAAGAAGCCTTTCGCTAAGGTTGTTCTTGTGGAATTGGCAAAGGGATATTTGGAAGCCCATAGAGGGCTATGGTGAAAAAGGAAATATCTTCCGTTCAAAACTGCAAAGAAGCTTTCTGAGAAACTGCTCTGTGTTCTGTTAATTCATCTCACAGAGTTACATCTTTCCCTTCAAGAAGCCTTTCGCTAAGACTGTTCTTGTGGAAATGGCAAAGGGATATTTGGAAGCCCATAGACGGCTATGTTGAAAAAGGAAATATCTTCCGTTCAAAACTGGAAAGAAGCTTTCTGAGAAACTGCTCTGTGTTCTGTGAATTCATCTCACAGAGTTACATCTTTCCCTTCAAGAAGCCTTTCGCTAAGGCTGTTCTTGTGGAATTGGCAAAGGGATATTTGGAAGCCCATAGAGGCCTATGGTGAAAAAGGAAATATCTTCCGTTCAAAACTGGAAAGAAGATTTCTGAGAAACTGCTCTGTGTTCTGTGAATTCATCTCACAGAGTTACATCTTTCCCTTCAAGAAGCCTTTGGCTAAGGCTGTTCTTGTGGAATTGGCAAAGGGATATTTGGAAGCCCATAGACGGCTATGGTGAAAAAGGAAATATCTTCCGTTCAAAACTGGAAAGAAGCTTTCTGAGAAACTGCTCTGTGTTCTGTTAATTCATCTCACAGAGTTACATCTTTCCCTTCAAGAAGCCTTTGGCTAAGGCTGTTCTTGTGGAATTGGCAAAGGGATATTTGGAAGCCCATAGAGGCCTATGGTTAAAAAGGAAATATCTTCCGTTGAAAACTGGAAAGAAGCTTTCTGAGAAACTGCTCTGTGTTCTCTGAATTCATCTCACAGAGTTACATCTTTCACTTCAAGAAGCCTTTCGCTAAGGCTGTTCCTGTGGAATTGGCAAAGGGATATTTGGAAGCCCATAGAGGCCTATAGTGAAAAAGGAAATATCTTCCGTTCAAAACTGGAAAGAAGCTTTCTGAGAAACTGCTCTGTGTTCTGTTAATTCATCTCACAGAGTTACATCTTTCCCTTCAAGAAGCCTTTCGCTAAGGCTGCTCTTGAAGAATTGGCAAAGGGATATTTGGAAGCCCATAGACGGCTATGGTTAAAAAGGAAATATCTTCCGTTCAAAACTGGAAAGAAGCTTTCTGAGAAACTGCTCTGTGTTCTGTGAATTCATCTCACAGAGTTACATCTTTCCCTTCAAGAAGCCTTTCGCTAAGGCTGTTCTTGTGGAATTGGCAAAGCGATATTTGGAAACCCATAGAGGGCTATGGTGAAAAAGGAAATATCTTCCGTTCAAAACTGGAAAGAAGCTTTCTGAGAAACTGCTCTGTGTTCTGTTAATTCATCTCACAGAGTTACATCTTTCCCTTCAAGAAGCCTTTCGCTAAGGCTCTTCTTGTGGAATTGGCAAAGGGATATTTGGAAGCCCATAGAGGGCTATGGTGAAAAAGGAAATATCTTCCGTTCAAAACTGGAAAGAAGCTTTCTGAGAAACTGCTCTGTGTTCTGTGAATTCATCTCACAGAGTTACATCTTTCCCTTCAAGAAACCTTTCGCTAAGGCTGTTCTTGTGGAATTGGCAAAGGGATATTTGGAAGCCCATAGAGGCCTATGGTGAAAAAGGAAATATCTTCCTTTCAAAACTGGAAAGAAGCTTTCTGAGAAACTGCTCTGTGTTCTGTTAATTCATCTCACAGAGTTACATCTTTCCCTTCAAGAAGCCTTTCGCTAAGGCTGTTCATGTGGAATTGGCAAAGCGATATTTGGAAGCCCATAGAGGGCTATGGTGAAAAAGGAAATATCTTCCTTTCAAAACTGGAAAGAAGCTTTCTGAGAAACTGCTCTGTGTTCTGTGAATTCATCTCACAGAGTTACATCTTTCCCTTCAAGAAGCCTTTCGCTAAGACTGTTCTTGTGGAAATGGCAAAGGGATATTTGGAAGCCCATAGACGGCTATGGTGAAAAAGGAAATATCTTCCGTTCAAAACTGGAAAGAAGCTTTCTGAGAAACTGCTCTGTTTTCTGTGAATTCATCTCACAGAGTGACATCTTTCCCTTCAAGAAGCCTTTCGCTAAGGCTGTTCTTGTGGAATTGGCATAGGGATATTTGGAAGCCCATAGAGGCCTATGGTGAAAAAGGAAATATCTTCCGTTCAAAACTGGAAAGAAGATTTCTGAGAAACTGCTCTGTGTTCTGTGAATTCATCTCACAGAGTTACATCTTTCCCTTCAAGAAGCCTTTCGCTAAGGCTGTTCTTGAGGAATTGGCAAAGGGATATTTGGAAGCCCATAGACGGCTATGGTTAAAAAGGAAATACCTTTAGTTCAAAATTGGAAAGAAGCTTTCTGAGAAACTGCTCTGTGTTCTGTGAATTCTTCTCACAGAGTTACATCTTTCCCTTCAAGAAGCCTTTCGCTAAGGCTGTTCTTGTGGAATTGGCAAAGGGATATTTGAAAGCCCATAGAGGCCTACAGTGAAAAAGGAAATATCTTCCGTTCAAAACTGGAAAGAAGCTTTCTGAGAAACTGCTCTGTGTTCCCTGAATTCATCTCACAGAGTTACATCTTTCCCTTCAAGAAGCCTTTCGCTAAGGCTGTTCTTGTGGAATTGGCAAAGGGATATTTGGAAGCCCATAGAGGGCTATGGTGAAAAAGGAAATATCTTCCGTTCAAAACTGGAAAGAAGCTTTCTGAGAAACTGCTCTGTGTTCTGTCAATTCATCTCACAGAGTTACATCTTTCCCTTCAAGAAGCCTTTCGCTAAGGCTGTTCTTGTGGAATTGGCAAAGGGATATTTGAAAGCCCATAGAGGCCTACGGTGAAAAAGGAAATATCTTCCGTTCAAAACTGGAAAGAAGCTTTCTGAGAAACTGCTCTGTGTTCCCTGAATTCATCTCACAGAGTTACATCTTTCCCTTCAAGAAGCCTTTCGCTAAGGTTGTTCTTGTGGAATTGGCAAAGGGATATTTGGAAGCCCATAGAGGGCTATGGTGAAAAAGGAAATATCTTCCGTTCAAAACTGCAAAGAAGCTTTCTGAGAAACTGCTCTGTGTTCTGTTAATTCATCTCACAGAGTTACATCTTTCCCTTCAAGAAGCCTTTCGCTAAGACTGTTCTTGTGGAAATGGCAAAGGGATATTTGGAAGCCCATAGACGGCTATGTTGAAAAAGGAAATATCTTCCGTTCAAAACTGGAAAGAAGCTTTCTGAGAAACTGCTCTGTGTTCTGTGAATTCATCTCACAGAGTTACATCTTTCCCTTCAAGAAGCCTTTCGCTAAGGCTGTTCTTGTGGAATTGGCAAAGGGATATTTGGAAGCCCATAGAGGCCTATGGTGAAAAAGGAAATATCTTCCGTTCAAAACTGGAAAGAAGATTTCTGAGAAACTGCTCTGTGTTCTGTGAATTCATCTCACAGAGTTACATCTTTCCCTTCAAGAAGCCTTTGGCTAAGGCTGTTCTTGTGGAATTGGCAAAGGGATATTTGGAAGCCCATAGACGGCTATGGTGAAAAAGGAAATATCTTCCGTTCAAAACTGGAAAGAAGCTTTCTGAGAAACTGCTCTGTGTTCTGTTAATTCATCTCACAGAGTTACATCTTTCCCTTCAAGAAGCCTTTGGCTAAGGCTGTTCTTGTGGAATTGGCAAAGGGATATTTGGAAGCCCATAGAGGCCTATGGTTAAAAAGGAAATATCTTCCGTTGAAAACTGGAAAGAAGCTTTCTGAGAAACTGCTCTGTGTTCTCTGAATTCATCTCACAGAGTTACATCTTTCCCTTCAAGAAGCCTTTCGCTAAGGCTGTTCCTGTGGAATTGGCAAAGGGATATTTGGAAGCCCATAGAGGCCTATAGTGAAAAAGGAAATATCTTCCGTTCAAAACTGGAAAGAAGCTTTCTGAGAAACTGCTCTGTGTTCTGTTAATTCATCTCACAGAGTTACATCTTTCCCTTCAAGAAGCCTTTCGCTAAGGCTGCTCTTGAAGAATTGGCAAAGGGATATTTGGAAGCCCATAGACGGCTATGGTTAAAAAGGAAATATCTTCCGTTCAAAACTGGAAAGAAGCTTTCTGAGAAACTGCTCTGTGTTCTGTGAATTCATCTCACAGAGTTACATCTTTCCCTTCAAGAAGCCTTTCGCTAAGGCTGTTCTTGTGGAATTGGCAAAGCGATATTTGGAAACCCATAGAGGGCTATGGTGAAAAAGGAAATATCTTCCGTTCAAAACTGGAAAGAAGCTTTCTGAGAAACTGCTCTGTGTTCTGTTAATTCATCTCACAGAGTTACATCTTTCCCTTCAAGAAGCCTTTCGCTAAGGCTCTTCTTGTGGAATTGGCAAAGGGATATTTGGAAGCCCATAGAGGGCTATGGTGAAAAAGGAAATATCTTCCGTTCAAAACTGGAAAGAAGCTTTCTGAGAAACTGCTCTGTGTTCTGTGAATTCATCTCACAGAGTTACATCTTTCCCTTCAAGAAGCCTTTCGCTAAGGCTGTTCTTGTGGAATTGGCAAAGGGATATTTGGAAGCCCATAGAGGCCTATGGTGAAAAAGGAAATATCTTCCGTTCAAAACTGGAAAGAAGCTTTCTGAGAAACTGCTCTGTGTTCTGTTAATTCATCTCACAGAGTTACATCTTTCCCTTCAAGAAGCCTTTCGCTAAGGCTGTTCATGTGGAATTGGCAAAGCGATATTTGGAAGCCCATAGAGGGCTATGGTGAAAAAGGAAATATCTTCCTTTCAAAACTGGAAAGAAGCTTTCTGAGAAACTGCTCTGTGTTCTGTGAATTCATCTCACAGACTTACATCTTTCCCTTCAAGAAGCCTTTCGCTAAGACTGTTCTTGTGGAAATGGCAAAGGGATATTTGGAAGCCCATAGACGGCTATGGTGAAAAAGGAAATATCTTCCGTTCAAAACTGGAAAGAAGCTTTCTGAGAAACTGCTCTGTTTTCTGTGAATTCATCTCACAGAGTGACATCTTTCCCTTCAAGAAGCCTTTCGCTAAGGCTGTTCTTGTGGAATTGGCATAGGGATATTTGGAAGCCCATAGAGGCCTATGGTGAAAAAGGAAATATCTTCCGTTCAAAACTGGAAAGAAGATTTCTGAGAAACTGCTCTGTGTTCTGTGAATTCATCTCACAGAGTTACATCTTTCCCTTCAAGAAGCCTTTCGCTAAGGCTGTTCTTGAGGAATTGGCAAAGGGATATTTGGAAGCCCATAGACGGCTATGGTTAAAAAGGAAATACCTTTAGTTCAAAATTGGAAAGAAGCTTTCTGAGAAACTGCTCTGTGTTCTGTGAATTCTTCTCACAGAGTTACATCTTTCCCTTCAAGAAGCCTTTCGCTAAGGCTGTTCTTGTGGAATTGGCAAAGGGATATTTGAAAGCCCATAGAGGCCTACAGTGAAAAAGGAAATATCTTCCGTTCAAAACTGGAAAGAAGCTTTCTGAGAAACTGCTCTGTGTTCCCTGAATTCATCTCACAGAGTTACATCTTTCCCTTCAAGAAGCCTTTCGCTAAGGCTGTTCTTGTGGAATTGGCAAAGGGATATTTGGAAGCCCATAGAGGGCTATGGTGAAAAAGGAAATATCTTCCGTTCAAAACTGCAAAGAAGCTTTCTGAGAAACTGCTCTGTGTTCTGTTAATTCATCTCACAGAGTTACATCTTTCCCTTCAAGAAGCCTTTCGCTAAGACTGTTCTTGTGGAAATGGCAAAGGGATATTTGGAAGCCCATAGACGGCTATGTTGAAAAAGGAAATATCTTCCGTTCAAAACTGGAAAGAAGATTTCTGAGAAACTGCTCTGTGTTCTGTGAATTCATCTCACAGAGTTACATCTTTCCCTTCAAGAAGCCTTTCGCTAAGGGTGTTCTTGTGGAATTGGCAAAGGGATATTTGGAAGCCCATAGAGGCCTATGGTGAAAAAGGAAATATCTTCCGTTCAAAACTCGAAAGAAGATTTCTGAGAAACTGCTCTGTGTTCTGTTAATTCATCTCACAGAGTTACATCTTTCCCTTCAAGAAGGCTTTCGCTAAGGCTGTTCTTATGGAATTGGCAAAGGGATATTTGGAAGCCCATAGACGGCTATGGTGTAAAAGGAAATATCTTCCGTTCAAAACTGGAAAGAAGCTTT
Source organism: Chlorocebus sabaeus (assembly GCF_047675955.1). NCBI lineage: Eukaryota > Metazoa > Chordata > Mammalia > Primates > Cercopithecidae > Chlorocebus > Chlorocebus sabaeus. The sequence goes on from NW_027327604.1 coordinate 132,989, forward strand.
CTGAGAAACTGCTCTGTGTTCTGTGAATTCATCTCACAGAGTTACATCTTTCCCTTCAAGAAGCCTTTCGCTAAGGCTGTTCTTGTGGAATTGGCAAAGGGATATTTGGAAGCCCATAGAGGGCTATGGTGAAAAAGGAAATATCTTCCGTTCAAAACTGGAAAGAAGCTTTCTGAGAAACTGCTCTGTGTTCTGTTAATTCATCTCACAGAGTTACATCTTTCCCTTCAAGAAGCCTTTCGCTAAGACTGTTCTTGTGGAAATGGCAAAGGGATATTTGGAAGCCCATAGACGGCTATGGTGAAAAAGGAAATATCTTCCGTTCAAAACTGGAAAGAAGCTTTCTGAGAAACTGCTCTGTGTTCTGTGAATTCATCTCACAGAGTTACATCTTTCCCTTCAAGAAGCCTTTCGCTAAGGCTGTTCTTGTGGAATTGGCAAAGGGATATTTGGAAGCCCATAGAGGCCTATGGTGAAAAAGGAAATATCTTCCGTTCAAAACTGGAAAGAAGATTTCTGAGAAACTGCTCTGTGTTCTGTGAATTCATCTCACAGAGTTACATCTTTCCCTTCAAGAAGCCTTTCGCTAAGGCTGTTCTTGAGGAATTCGCAAAGGGATATTTGGAAGCCCATAGACGGCTATGGTGAAAAAGGAAATATCTTCCGTTCAAAACTGGAAAGAAGCTTTCTGAGAAACTGCTCTGTGTTCTGTCAATTCATCTCACAGAGTTACATCTTTCCCTTCAAGAAGCCTTTCGCTAAGGCTGTTCTTGTGGAATTGGCAAAGGGATATTTGGAAGCCCATAGAGGGCTATGGTGAAAAAGGAAATATCTTCCGTTCAAAACTGGAAAGAAGCTTTCTGAGAAACTGCTCTGTGTTCTGTTAATTCATCTCACAGAGTTACATCTTTCCCTTCAAGAAGCCTTTCGCTAAGGCTGTTCTTGTGGAATTGGCAAAGGGATATTTGAAAGCCCATAGAGGCCTACGGTGAAAAAGGAAATATCTTCCGTTCAAAACTGGAAAGAAGCTTTCTGAGAAACTGCTCTGTGTTCTGTCAATTCATCTCACAGAGTTACATCTTTCCCTTCAAGAAGCCTTTCGCTAAGGCTGTTCTTGTGGAATTGGCAAAGGGATATTTGGAAGCCCATAGAGGCCTATGGTGAAAAAGGAAATATCTTCCGTTCAAAACTGGAAAGAAGATTTCTGAGAAACTGCTCTGTGTTCTGTGAATTCATCTCACAGAGTTACATCTTTCCCTTCAAGAAGCCTTTCGCTAAGGCTGTTCTTGAGGAATTGGCAAAGGGATATTTGGAAGCCCATAGACGGCTATGGTTAAAAAGGAAATATCTTCCGTTCAAAATTGGAAAGAAGCTTTCTGAGAAACTGCTCTGTGTTCTGTTAATTCATCTCACAGAGTTACATCTTTCCCTTCAAGAAGCCTTTCGCTAAGGCTGTTCTTGTGGAATTGGCAAAGGGATATTTGAAAGCCCATAGAGGCCTACGGTGAAAAAGGAAATATCTTCCGTTCAAAACTGGAAAGAAGCTTTCTGAGAAACTGCTCTGTGTTCCCTGAATTCATCTCACAGAGTTACATCTTTCCCTTCAAGAAGCCTTTCGCTAAGGTTGTTCTTGTGGAATTGGCAAAGGGATATTTGGAAGCCCATAGAGGGCTATGGTGAAAAAGGAAATATCTTCCGTTCAAAACTGCAAAGAAGCTTTCTGAGAAACTGCTCTGTGTTCTGTTAATTCATCTCACAGAGTTACATCTTTCCCTTCAAGAAGCCTTTCGCTAAGACTGTTCTTGTGGAAATGGCAAAGGGATATTTGGAAGCCCATAGACGGCTATGTTGAAAAAGGAAATATCTTCCGTTCAAAACTGGAAAGAAGATTTCTGAGAAACTGCTCTGTGTTCTGTGAATTCATCTCACAGAGTTACATCTTTCCCTTCAAGAAGCCTTTCGCTAAGGGTGTTCTTGTGGAATTGGCAAAGGGATATTTGGAAGCCCATAGAGGCCTATGGTGAAAAAGGAAATATCTTCCGTTCAAAACTGGAAAGAAGATTTCTGAGAAACTGCTCTGTGTTCTGTGAATTCATCTCACAGAGTTACATCTTTCCCTTCAAGAAGGCTTTCGCTAAGGCTGTTCATGTGGAATTGGCAAAGCGATATTTGGAAGCCCATAGAGGGCTATGGTGAAAAAGGAAATATCTTCCTTTCAAAACTGGAAAGAAGCTTTCTGAGAAACTGCTCTGTGTTCTGTTAATTCATCTCACAGAGTTACATCTTTCCCTTCAAGAAGCCTTTCGCTAAGGCTGTTCTTGAGGAATTGGCAAAGGGATATTTGGAAGCCCATAGACGGCTATGGTTAAAAAGGAAATACCTTTAGTTCAAAATTGGAAAGAAGCTTTCTGAGAAACTGCTCTGTGTTCTGTGAATTCTTCTCACAGAGTTACATCTTTCCCTTCAAGAAGCCTTTCGCTAAGGCTGTTCTTGTGGAATTGGCAAAGGGATATTTGAAAGCCCATAGAGGCCTACAGTGAAAAAGGAAATATCTTCCGTTCAAAACTGGAAAGAAGCTTTCTGAGAAACTGCTCTGTGTTCCCTGAATTCATCTCACAGAGTTACATCTTTCCCTTCAAGAAGCCTTTCGCTAAGGCTGTTCTTGTGGAATTGGCAAAGGGATATTTGGAAGCCCATAGAGGCCTATGGTGAAAAAGGAAATATCTTCCGTTCAAAACTGGAAAGAAGCTTTCTGAGAAACTGCTCTGTGTTCTCTGAATTCATCTCACAGAGTTACATCTTTCCCTTCAAGAAGCCTTTCGCTAAGGCTGTTCTTGTGGAATTGGCAAAGGGATATTTGGAAGCCCATAGAGGCCTATGGTGAAAAAGGAAATATCTTCCGTTCAAAACTGGAAAGAAGCTTTCTGAGAAACTGCTCTGTGTTCTGTTAATTCATCTCACAGAGTTACATCTTTCCCTTCAAGAAGCCTTTCGCTAAGGCTGCTCTTGAGGAATTGGCAAAGCGACATTTGGAAGCCCATAGACGGCCATGGTTAAAAAGGAAATATCTTCCGTTCAAAACTGGAAAGAAGCTTTCTGAGAAACTGCTCTGTGTTCTGTGAATTCATCTCACAGAGTTACATCTTTCCCTTCAAGAAGCCTTTCGCTAAGGCTGTTCTTGTGGAATTGGCAAAGCGATATTTGGAAACCCATAGAGGGCTATGGCGAAAAAGGAAATATCTTCCGTTCAAAACTGGAAAGAAGCTTTCTGAGAAACTGCTCTGTGTTCTGTGAATTCATCTCACAGTGTTACATCTTTCCCTTCAAGAAGCCTTTCGCTAAGGCTGTTCTTGCGGAATTGGCAAAGCGATATTTGGAAGCCCATAGAGGGCTATGGTGAAAAAGGAAATATCTTCCGTTCAAAACTGGAAAGAAGCTTTCTGAGAAACTGCTCTGTGTTCTCTGAATTCGTCTCACAGAGTTACATCTTTCCCTTCAAGAAGCCTTTCGCTAAGGCTGTTCTTGTGGAATTGGCAAAGGGATATTTGGAAGCCCTTAGAGGGCTATGGTGAAAGAGGAAATATCTTCCGTTCAAAACTGGAAAGAAGCTTTCTGAGAAACTGCTCTGTGTTCTGTGAATTCATCTCACAGAGTTACATCTTTCCCTTCAAGAAGCCTTTGGCTAAGGCTGTTCTTGAGGAATTGGCAAAGGGATATTTGGAAGCCCATAGACGGCTATGGTTAAAAAGGAAATATCTTCCGTTCAAAACTGGAAAGAAGCTTTCTGAGAAACTGCTCTGTGTTCTGTGAATTCATCTCACAGAGTTACATCTTTCCTTCAAGAAGCCTTTCGCTAAGGCTGTTCTTGTGGAATTGGCAAAGCGATATTTGGAAACCCATAGAGGGCTATGGTGAAAAAGGAAATATCTTCCGTTCAAAACTGGAAAGAAGCTTTCTGAGAAACTGCTCTGTGTTCTGTGAATTCATCTCACAGAGTTACATCTTTCCCTTCAAGAAGCCTTTCGCTAAGGCTGTTCTTTTGGAATTGGCAAAGGGATATTTGGAAGCCCACAGAGGGCTATGGTGAAAAAGGAAATATCTTCCGTTCAAAACTGGAAAGAAGCTTTCTGAGAAACTGCTCTGTGTTCTGTTAATTCATCTCACAGAGTTATATCTTTGCCTTCAAGAAGCCTTTGGCTAAGGCTGTTCTTGTGGAATTGGCAAAGGGATATTTGGAAGCCCATAGACGGCTATGGTGAAAAAGGAAATATCTTCCGTTCAAAACTGGAAAGAAGCTTTCTGAGAAACTGCTCTGTGTTCTGTGAATTCATCTCACAGAGTTACATCTTTCCCTTCAAGAAGCCTTTCGCTAAGGCTGTTCTTGGGGAATTGGCAAAGGGATATTTGGAAGCCCATAGAGGCCTACGGTGAAAAATGAAATATCTTCCGTTCAAAACTGGAAAGAAGCTTTCTGAGAAACTGCTCTGTGTTCTCTGAATTCGTCTCACAGAGTTACATCTTTCCCTTCAAGAAGCCTTTCCCTAAGGCTGTACTTGTGGAATTGGCAAAGGGATATTTGGAAGCCCATAGACGGCTATGGTTAAAAAGGAAATATCTTCCGTTCAAAACTGGAAAGAAGCTTTCTGAGAAACTGCTCTGTGTTCTGTGAATTCATCTCACAGAGTTACATCTTTCCCTTCAAGAAGCCTTTCGCTAAGGCTGTTCTTGTGGAATTGGCAAAGCGATATTTGGAAACCCATAGAGGGCTATGGTGAAAAAGGAAATATCTTCCGTTCAAAACTGGAAAGAAGCTTTCTGAGAAACTGCTCTGTGTTCTGTCAATTCATCTCACAGAGTTACATCTTTCCCTTCAAGAAGCCTTTCGCTAAGGCTGTTCTTGTGGAATTGGCAAAGGGATATTTGGAAGCCCATAGAGGGCTATGGTGAAAAAGGAAATATCTTCCGTTCAAAACTGGAAAGAAGCTTTCTGAGAAACTGCTCTGTGTTCTGTTAATTCATCTCACAGAGTTACATCTTTCCCTTCAAGAAGCCTTTCGCTAAGGCTGTTCTTGTGGAATTGGCAAAGGGATATTTGAAAGCCCATAGAGGCCTATGGTGAAAAAGGAAATATCTTCCGTTCAAAACTGGAAAGAAGCTTTCTGAGAAACTGTTCTGTGTTCCCTGAATTCATCTCGCAGAGTTACATCTTTCCCTTCAAGAAGCCTTTCGCTAAGGCTGTTCTTGTGGAATTGGCAAAGGGATATTTGGAAGCCCATAGACGGCTATGGTGAAAAAGGAAATATCTTCCGTTCAAAACTGGAAAGAAGCTTTCTGAGAAACTGCTCTGTGTTCTGTTAATTCATCTCACAGAGTTACATCTTTCCCTTCAAGATGCCTTTCGCTAAGACTGTTCTTGTGGAAATGGCAAAGGGATATTTGGAAGCCCATAGACGGCTATGTTGAAAAAGGAAATATCTTCCGTTCAAAACTGGAAAGAAGCTTTCTGAGAAACTGCTCTGTGTTCTGTGAATTCATCTCACAGAGTTACATCTTTCCCTTCAAGAAGCCTTTCGCTAAGGCTGTTCTTGTGGAATTGGCAAAGGGATATTTGGAAGCCCATAGAGGCCTATGGTGAAAAAGGAAATATCTTCCGTTCAAAACTGGAAAGAAGCTTTCTGAGAAACTGCTCTGTGTTCTCTTAATTCATCTCACAGAGTTACATCTTTCCCTTCAAGAAGCCTTTGGCTAAGGCTGTTCTTGAGGAATTGGCAAAGGGATATTTGGAAGCCCCTAGAGGGCTATGGTGAAAAAGGAAATATCTTCCGTTCAAAACTGGAAAGAAGATTTCTGAGAAACTGCTCTGTGCTCTGTCAATTCATCTCACAGAGTTACATCTTTCCCTTCAAGAAGCCTTTCGCTAAGACTGTTCTTGTGGAAATGGCAAAGGGATATTTGGAAGCCCATAGACGGCTATGGTGAAAAAGGAAATATCTTCCGTTCAAAACTGGAAAGAAGCTTTCTGAGAAACTGCTCTGTGTTCTGTGAATTCATCTCACAGAGTTACATCTTTCCCTTCAAGAAGCCTTTCGCTAAGGCTGTTCTTGTGGAATTGGCAAAGGGATATTTGGAAGCCCATAGAGGGCTATGGTGAAAAAGGAAATATCTTCCGTTCAAAACTGGAAAGAAGCTTTCTGAGAAACTGCTCTGTGTTCTCTTAATTCATCTCACAGAGTTACATCTTTCCCTTCAAGAAGCCTTTGGCTAAGGCTGTTCTTGAGGAATTGGCAAAGGGATATTTGGAAGCCCATAGACGGCTATGGTTAAAAAGGAAATATCTTCCGTTGAAAACTGGAAAGAAGCTTTCTGAGAAACTGCTCTGTGTTCTGTGAATTCATCTCGCAGAGTTACATCTTTCCCTTCAAGAAGTCTTTCGCTAAGGCTGTTCTTGTGGAATTGGCAAAGCGATATTTGGAAACCCTTAGAGGGCTATGGTGAAAAAGGAAATATCTTCCGTTCAAAACTGGAAAGAAGCTTTCTGAGAAACTGCTCTGTGTTCTGTTAATTCATCTCACAGAGTTACATCTTTCCCTTCAAGAAGCCTTTCGCTAAGGCTGTTCTTTTGGAATTGGCAAAGGGATATTTGGAAGCCCACAGAGGGCTATGGTGAAAAAGGAAATATCTTCCGTTCAAAACTGGAAAGAAGCTTTCTGAGAAACTGCTCTGTGTTCTGTTAATTCCTCTCACAGAGTTACATCTTTGCCTTCAAGAAGCCTTTGGCTAAGGCTGTTCTTGTGGAATTGGCAAAGGGATATTTGGAAGCCCATAGACGGCTATGGTGAAAAAGGAAATATCTTCCGTTCAAAACTGGAAAGAAGCTTTCTGAGAAACTGCTCTGTGTTCTGTGAATTCATCTCACAGAGTTACATCTTTCCCTTCAAGAAGCCTTTCGCTAAGGCTGTTCTTTTGGAATTGGCAAAGAGATATTTGGAAGCCCATAAAGGCCTATGGTGAAAAAGGAAATATCTTCCGTTCAAAACTGGAAAGAAGCTTTCTGAGAAACTGCTCTGTGTTCTCTGAATTCATCTCACAGAGTTACATCTTTCCCTTCAAGAAGCCTTTCGCTAAGGCTGTTCTTGTGGAATTGGCAAAGGGATATTTGGAAGCCCATAGAGGCCTATGGTGAAAAAGGAAATATCTTCCGTTCAAAACTGGAAAGAAGCTTTCTGAGAAACTGCTCTGTGTTCTGTTAATTCATCACACAGAGTTACATCTTTCCCTTCAAGAAGCCTTTCGCTAAGGCTGCTCTTGAGGAATTGGCAAAGGGATATTTGGAAGCCCATAGACGGCTATGGTGAAAAAGGAAATATCTTCCGTTCAAAACTGGAAAGAAGCTTTCTGAGAAACTGCTCTGTGTTCTGCTAATTCATCTCACAGAGTTACATCTTTCCCTTCAAGAAGCCTTTCGCTAAGGCTGTTCTTGTGGAATTGGCAAAGGGATATTTGGAAGCCCATAGAGGCCTATGGTGAAAAAGGAAATATCTTCCGTTCAAAACTGGAAAGAAGCTTTCTGAGAAACTGCTCTGTGTTCTGTTAATTCATCTCACAGTGTTACATCTTTCCCTTCAAGAAGCCTTTCGCTAAGGCTGTTCTTGCGGAATTGGCAAAGCGATATTTGGAAGCCCATAGAGGGCTATGGTGAAAAAGGAAATATCTTCCGTTCAAAACTGGAAAGAAGCTTTCTGAGAAACTGCTCTGTGTTCTCTGAATTCGTCTCACAGAGTTACATCTTTCCCTTCAAGAAGCCTTTCGCTAAGGCTGTTCTTGTGGAATTGGCAAAGGGATATTTGGAAGCCCTTAGAGGGCTATGGTGAAAGAGGAAATATCTTCCGTTCAAAACTGGAAAGAAGCTTTCTGAGAAACTGCTCTGTGTTCTGTGAATTCATCTCACAGAGTTACATCTTTCCCTTCAAGAAGCCTTTGGCTAAGGCTGTTCTTGAGGAATTGGCAAAGGGATATTTGGAAGCCCATAGACGGCTATGGTTAAAAAGGAAATATCTTCCGTTCAAAACTGGAAAGAAGCTTTCTGAGAAACTGCTCTGTGTTCTGTGAATTCATCTCACAGAGTTACATCTTTCCTTCAAGAAGCCTTTCGCTAAGGCTGTTCTTGTGGAATTGGCAAAGCGATATTTGGAAACCCATAGAGGGCTATGGTGAAAAAGGAAATATCTTCCGTTCAAAACTGGAAAGAAGCTTTCTGAGAAACTGCTCTGTGTTCTGTGAATTCATCTCACAGAGTTACATCTTTCCCTTCAAGAAGCCTTTCGCTAAGGCTGTTCTTTTGGAATTGGCAAAGGGATATTTGGAAGCCCACAGAGGGCTATGGTGAAAAAGGAAATATCTTCCGTTCAAAACTGGAAAGAAGCTTTCTGAGAAACTGCTCTGTGTTCTGTTAATTCATCTCACAGAGTTATATCTTTGCCTTCAAGAAGCCTTTGGCTAAGGCTGTTCTTGTGGAATTGGCAAAGGGATATTTGGAAGCCCATAGACGGCTATGGTGAAAAAGGAAATATCTTCCGTTCAAAACTGGAAAGAAGCTTTCTGAGAAACTGCTCTGTGTTCTGTGAATTCATCTCACAGAGTTACATCTTTCCCTTCAAGAAGCCTTTCGCTAAGGCTGTTCTTGGGGAATTGGCAAAGGGATATTTGGAAGCCCATAGAGGCCTACGGTGAAAAATGAAATATCTTCCGTTCAAAACTGGAAAGAAGCTTTCTGAGAAACTGCTCTGTGTTCTCTGAATTCGTCTCACAGAGTTACATCTTTCCCTTCAAGAAGCCTTTCCCTAAGGCTGTTCTTGTGGAATTGGCAAAGGGATATTTGGAAGCCCTTAGAGGGCTATGGTGAAAAAGGAAATATCTTCCGTTCAAAACTGGAAAGAAGCTTTCTGAGAAACTGCTCTGTGTTCTCTTAATTCATCTCACAGAGTTACATCTTTCCCTTCAAGAAGCCTTTGGCTAAGGCTGTTCTTGAGGAATTGGCAAAGGGATATTTGGAAGCCCATAGACGGCTATGGTTAAAAAGGAAATATCTTCCGTTCAAAACTGGAAAGAAGCTTTCTGAGAAACAGCTCTGTGTTCTGTGAATTCATCTCACAGAGTTACATCTTTCCTTCAAGAAGCCTTTCGCTAAGGCTGTTCTTGTGGAATTGGCAAAGCGATATTTGGAAACCCATAGAGGGCTATGGTGAAAAAGGAAATATCTTCCGTTCAAAACTGGAAAGAAGCTTTCTGAGAAACTGCTCTGTGTTCTGTTAATTCATCTCACAGAGTTACATCTTTCCCTTCAAGAAGCCTTTCGCTAAGGCTGTTCTTTTGGAATTGGCAAAGGGATATTTGGAAGCCCACAGAGGGCTATGGTGAAAAAGGAAATATCTTCCGTTCAAAACTGGAAAGAAGCTTTCTGAGAAACTGCTCTGTGTTCTGTTAATTCATCTCACAGAGTTACATCTTTGCCTTCAAGAAGCCTTTGGCTAAGGCTGTTTTGTGGAATTGGCAAAGGGATATTTGGAAGCCCATAGACGGCTATGGTGAAAAAGGAAATATCTTCCGTTCAAAACTGGAAAGAAGCTTTCTGAGAAACTGCTCTATGTTCTGTGAATTCATCTCACAGAGTTACATCTTTCCCTTCAAGAAGCCTTTCGCTAAGGCTGTTCTTGTGGAATTGGCAAAGGGATATTTGGAAGCCCATAGAGGCCTATGGTGAAAAAGGAAATATCTTCCGTTCAAAACTGGGAAGAAGCTTTCTGAGAAACTGCTCTGTGTTCTCTGAATTCATCTCACAGAGTTACATCTTTCCCTTCAAGAAGCCTTTCGCTAAGGCTGTTCTTGTGGAATTGGCAAAGGGATATTTGGAAGCCCATAGAGGGCTATGGTGAAAAAGGAAATATCTTCCGTTCAAAACTGGAAAGAAGCTTTCTGAGAAACTGCTCTGTGTTCTGTGAATTCATCTCACAGAGTTACATCTTTCCCTTCAAGAAGCCTTTCGCTAAGGCTGTTCTTGTGGAATTGGCAAAGCGATATTTCAAAACCCATAGAGGGCTAGGGTGAAAAAGGAAATATCTTCCGTTCAAAACTGGAAAGAAGCTTTCTGAGAAACTGCTCTGTGTTCTGTTAATTCATCTCACAGAGTTACATCTTTCCCTTCAAGAAGCCTTTCGCTAAGGCTGTTCTTGTGGAATTGGCAAAGGGATATTTGAAAGCCCATAGAGGGCTATGGTGAAAAAGGAAATATCTTCCGTTCAAAACTGGAAAGAAGCTTTCTGAGAAACTGCTCTGTGTTCTGTGAATTCATCTCACAGAGTTACATCTTTCCCTTCAAGAAGCCTTTCGCTAAGGCTGTTCTTGTGGTATTGGCAAAGGGATACTTGGAAGCCCATAGAGGCCTATGGTGAAAAAGGAAATATCTTCCGTTCAAAACTGGAAAGAAGCTTTCTGAGAAACTGCTCTGTGTTCTGTTAATTCATCTCACAGAGTTACATCTTTCCCTTCAAGAAGCCTTTCGCTAAGGCTGTTCTTGTGGAATTGGCAAAGGGATATTTGGAAGCCCATAGAGGGCTAGGGTGAAAAAGGAAATATCTTCCTTTCAAAACTGCAAAGAAGCTTTCTGAGAAACTGCTCTGTGTTCTGTTAATTCATCTCACAGAGTTAAATCTTTCCCTTCAAGAAGCCTTTCACTAAGACTGTGCTTGTGGAAATGGCAAAGGGATATTTGGAAGCCCATAGACGGCTATGGTGAAAAAGGAAATATCTTCCGTTCAAAACTGGAAAGAAGCTTTCTGAGAAACTGCTCTGTGTTCTGTTAATTCATCTCACAGAGTTACATCTTTCCCTTCAAGAAGCCTTTCGCTAAGGCTGTTCTTGTGGAATTGGCAAAGGGATATTTGGAAGCCCCTAGAGGGCTATGGTGAAAAAGGAAATATCTTCCGTTCAAAACTGGAAAGAAGCTTTCTGAGAAACTGCTCTGTGTTCTCTTAATTCATCTCACAGAGTTACATCTTTCCCTTCCAGAAGCCTTTGGCTAAGGCTGTTCTTGAGGAATTGGCAAAGGGATATTTGGAAGCCCATAGACGGCTATGGTTAAAAAGGAAATATCTTCCGTTCAAAACTGTAAAGAAGCTTTCTGAGAAACTGCTCGGTGTTCTGTGAATTCATCTCACAGAGTTACATCTTTCCCTTCAAGAAGCCTTTCGCTAAGGCTGTTCTTGTGGAATTGGCAAAGGGATATTTGGAAGCCCATAGAGGCCTATGGTGAAAAAGGAAATATCTTCCGTTCAAAACTGGAAAGAAGCTTTCTGAGAAACTGCTCTGTGTTCTGTTAATTCATCTCACAGAGTTACATCTTTCCCTTCAAGAAGCCTTTCGCTAAGGCTGCTCTTGAGGAATTGGCAAAGCGATATTTGGAAGCCCATAGACGGCCATGGTTAAAAAGGAAATATCTTCCGTTCAAAACTGGAAAGAAGCTTTCTGAGAAACTGCTCTGTGTTCTGTGAATTCATCTCACAGAGTTACATTTTTCCCTTCAAGAAGCCTTTCGCTAAGGCTGTTCTTGTGGAATTGGCAAAGCGATATTTGGAAACCCATAGAGGGCTATGGCGAAAAAGGAAATATCTTCCGTTCAAAACTGGAAAGAAGCTTTCTGAGAAACTGCTCTGTGTTCTGTTAATTCATCTCACAGAGTTACATCTTTCCCTTCAAGAAGCCTTTCGCTAAGGCTGTTCTTGTGGAATTGGCAAAGGGATATTTGGAAGCCCATAGAGGGCTATGGTGAAAAAGGAAATATCTTCCGATCAAAACTGGAAAGAAGCTTTCTGAGAAACTGCTCTGTGTTCTGTGAATTCATCTCACAGAGTTACATCTTTCCCTTCAAGAAGCCTTTCGCTAAGGCTGTTCTTGTGGAATTGGCAAAGGGATATTTGGAAGCCCATAGAGGCCTATGGTGAAAAAGGAAATATCTTCCGTTCAAAACTGGAAAGAAGCTTTCTGAGAAACTTCTCTGTGTTCTGTTAATTCATCTCACAGAGTTACATCTTTCCCTTCAAGAAGCCTTTCGCTAAGGCTGTTCTTGTGGAATTGGCAAAGGGATATTTGGAAGTCCATAGAGGGCTATGTTGAAAAAGGAAATATCTTCCGTTCAAAACTGCAAAGAAGCTTTCTGAGAAACTGCTCTGTGTTCTGTTAATTCATCTCACAGAGTTACATCTTTCCCTTCAAGAAGCCTTTCGCTAAGACTGTTCTTGTGGAAATGGCAAAGGGATATTTGGAAGCCCATAGACGGCTATGGTGAAAAAGGAAATATCTTCCGTTCAAAACTGGAAAGAAGCTTTCTGAGAAACTGCTCTGTGTTCTGTGAATTCATCTCACAGAGTTACATCTTTCCCTTCAAGAAGCCTTTCGCTAAGGCTGTTCTTGTGGAATTGGCAAAGGGATATTTGGAAGCCCATAGAGGCCTATGGTGAAAAAGGAAATATCTTCCGTTCAAAACTGGAAAGAAGCTTTCTCAGAAACTGCTCTGTGTTCTGTTAATTCATCTCACAGAGTTACATCTCTCCCTTCAAGAAGCCTTTCGCTAAGGCTGTTCTTGAGGAATTGGCAAAGGGATATTTGGAAGCCCATAGACGGCTATGGTTAAAAAGGAAATATCTTCCGTTCAAAACTGGAAAGAAGCTTTCTGAGAAACTGCTCTGTGTTCTGTGAATTCATCTCACAGAGTTACATCTTTCCCTTCAAGAAGCCTTTCGCTAAGGCTGTTCTTGTGGAATTGGCAAAGCGATATTTGGAAACCCATAGAGGGCTATGGTGAAAAAGGAAATATCTTCCGTTCAAAACTGGAAAGAAGCTTTCTGAGAAACTGCTCTGTGTTCTGTCAATTCATCTCACAGAGTTACATCTTTCCCTTCAAGAAGCCTTTCGCTAAGGCTGTTCTTGTGGAATTGGCAAAGGGATATTTGGAAGCCCATAGAGGGCTATGGTGAAAAAGGAAATATCTTCCGTTCAAAACTGGAAAGAAGCTTTCTGAGAAACTGCTCTGTGTTCTGTTAATTCATCTCACAGAGTTACATCTTTCCCTTCAAGAAGCCTTTCGCTAAGGCTGTTCTTGTGGAATTGGCAAAGGGATATTTGAAAGCCCATAGAGGCCTATGGTGAAAAAGGAAATATCTTCCGTTCAAAACTGGAAAGAAGCTTTCTGAGAAACTGTTCTGTGTTCCCTGAATTCATCTCACAGAGTTACATCTTTCCCTTCAAGAAGCCTTTCGCTAAGGCTGTTCTTGTGGAATTGGCAAAGGGATATTTGGAAGCCCATAGACGGCTATGGTGAAAAAGGAAATATCTTCCGTTCAAAACTGGAAAGAAGCTTTCTGAGAAACTGCTCTGTGTTCTGTTAATTCATCTCACAGAGTTACATCTTTCCCTTCAAGATGCCTTTCGCTAAGACTGTTCTTGTGGAAATGGCAAAGGGATATTTGGAAGCCCATAGACGGCTATGTTGAAAAAGGAAATATCTTCCGTTCAAAACTGGAAAGAAGCTTTCTGAGAAACTGCTCTGTGTTCTGTGAATTCATCTCACAGAGTTACATCTTTCCCTTCAAGAAGCCTTTCGCTAAGGCTGTTCTTGTGGAATTGGCAAAGGGATATTTGGAAGCCCATAGAGGCCTATGGTGAAAAAGGAAATATCTTCCGTTCAAAACTGGAAAGAAGCTTTCTGAGAAACTGCTCTGTGTTCTCTTAATTCATCTCACAGAGTTACATCTTTCCCTTCAAGAAGCCTTTGGCTAAGGCTGTTCTTGAGGAATTGGCAAAGGGATATTTGGAAGCCCCTAGAGGGCTATGGTGAAAAAGGAAATATCTTCCGTTCAAAACTGGAAAGAAGATTTCTGAGAAACTGCTCTGTGCTCTGTCAATTCATCTCACAGAGTTACATCTTTCCCTTCAAGAAGCCTTTCGCTAAGACTGTTCTTGTGGAAATGGCAAAGGGATATTTGGAAGCCCATAGACGGCTATGGTGAAAAAGGAAATATCTTCCGTTCAAAACTGGAAAGAAGCTTTCTGAGAAACTGCTCTGTGTTCTGTGAATTCATCTCACAGAGTTACATCTTTCCCTTCAAGAAGCCTTTCGCTAAGGCTGTTCTTGTGGAATTGGCAAAGCGATATTTGGAAACCCATAGAGGGCTATGGTGAAAAAGGAAATATCTTCCGTTCAAAACTGGAAAGAAGCTTTCTGAGAAACTGCTCTGTGTTCTGTCAATTCATCTCACAGAGTTACATCTTTCCCTTCAAGAAGCCTTTCGCTAAGGCTGTTCTTGTGGAATTGGCAAAGGGATATTTGGAAGCCCATAGAGGGCTATGGTGAAAAAGGAAATATCTTCCGTTCAAAACTGTAAAGAAGCTTTCTGAGAAACTGCTCTGTGTTCTGTTAATTCATCTCACAGAGTTACATCTTTCCCTTCAAGAAGCCTTTCGCTAAGGCTGTTCTTGTGGAATTGGCAAAGGGATATTTGAAAGCCCATAGAGGCCTATGGTGAAAAAGGAAATATCTTCCGTTCAAAACTGGAAAGAAGCTTTCTGAGAAACTGTTCTGTGTTCCCTGAATTCATCTCACAGAGTTACATCTTTCCCTTCAAGAAGCCTTTCGCTAAGGCTGTTCTTGTGGAATTGGCAAAGGGATATTTGGAAGCCCATAGACGGCTATGGTGAAAAAGGAAATATCTTCCGTTCAAAACTGGAAAGAAGCTTTCTGAGAAACTGCTCTGTGTTCTGTTAATTCATCTCACAGAGTTACATCTTTCCCTTCAAGATGCCTTTCGCTAAGACTGTTCTTGTGGAAATGGCAAAGGGATATTTGGAAGCCCATAGACGGCTATGTTGAAAAAGGAAATATCTTCCGTTCAAAACTGGAAAGAAGCTTTCTGAGAAACTGCTCTGTGTTCTGTGAATTCATCTCACAGAGTTACATCTTTCCCTTCAAGAAGCCTTTCGCTAAGGCTGTTCTTGTGGAATTGGCAAAGGGATATTTGGAAGCCCATAGAGGCCTATGGTGAAAAAGGAAATATCTTCCGTTCAAAACTGGAAAGAAGCTTTCTGAGAAACTGCTCTGTGTTCTCTTAATTCATCTCACAGAGTTACATCTTTCCCTTCAAGAAGCCTTTGGCTAAGGCTGTTCTTGAGGAATTGGCAAAGGGATATTTGGAAGCCCCTAGAGGGCTATGGTGAAAAAGGAAATATCTTCCGTTCAAAACTGGAAAGAAGATTTCTGAGAAACTGCTCTGTGCTCTGTCAATTCATCTCACAGAGTTACATCTTTCCCTTCAAGAAGCCTTTCGCTAAGACTGTTCTTGTGGAAATGGCAAAGGGATATTTGGAAGCCCATAGACGGCTATGGTGAAAAAGGAAATATCTTCCGTTCAAAACTGGAAAGAAGCTTTCTGAGAAACTGCTCTGTGTTCTGTGAATTCATCTCACAGAGTTACATCTTTCCCTTCAAGAAGCCTTTCGCTAAGGCTGTTCTTGTGGAATTGGCAAAGGGATATTTGGAAGCCCATAGAGGGCTATGGTGAAAAAGGAAATATCTTCCGTTCAAAACTGGAAAGAAGCTTTCTGAGAAACTGCTCTGTGTTCTCTTAATTCATCTCACAGAGTTACATCTTTCCCTTCAAGAAGCCTTTGGCTAAGGCTGTTCTTGAGGAATTGGCAAAGGGATATTTGGAAGCCCATAGACGGCTATGGTTAAAAAGGAAATATCTTCCGTTGAAAACTGGAAAGAAGCTTTCTGAGAAACTGCTCTGTGTTCTGTGAATTCATCTCGCAGAGTTACATCTTTCCCTTCAAGAAGTCTTTCGCTAAGGCTGTTCTTGTGGAATTGGCAAAGCGATATTTGGAAACCCTTAGAGGGCTATGGTGAAAAAGGAAATATCTTCCGTTCAAAATTGGAAAGAAGCTTTCTGAGAAACTGCTCTGTGTTCTGTTAATTCATCTCACAGAGTTACATCTTTCCCTTCAAGAAGCCTTTCGCTAAGGCTGTTCTTTTGGAATTGGCAAAGGGATATTTGGAAGCCCACAGAGGGCTATGGTGAAAAAGGAAATATCTTCCGTTCAAAACTGGAAAGAAGCTTTCTGAGAAACTGCTCTGTGTTCTGTTAATTCCTCTCACAGAGTTACATCTTTGCCTTCAAGAAGCCTTTGGCTAAGGCTGTTCTTGTGGAATTGGCAAAGGGATATTTGGAAGCCCATAGACGGCTATGGTGAAAAAGGAAATATCTTCCGTTCAAAACTGGAAAGAAGCTTTCTGAGAAACTGCTCTGTGTTCTGTGAATTCATCTCACAGAGTTACATCTTTCCCTTCAAGAAGCCTTTCGCTAAGGCTGTTCTTTTGGAATTGGCAAAGAGATATTTGGAAGCCCATAAAGGCCTATGGTGAAAAAGGAAATATCTTCCGTTCAAAACTGGAAAGAAGCTTTCTGAGAAACTGCTCTGTGTTCTCTGAATTCATCTCACAGAGTTACATCTTTCCCTTCAAGAAGCCTTTCGCTAAGGCTGTTCTTGTGGAATTGGCAAAGGGATATTTGGAAGCCCATAGAGGCCTATGGTGAAAAAGGAAATATCTTCCGTTCAAAACTGGAAAGAAGCTTTCTGAGAAACTGCTCTGTGTTCTGTTAATTCATCACACAGAGTTACATCTTTCCCTTCAAGAAGCCTTTCGCTAAGGCTGCTCTTGAGGAATTGGCAAAGGGATATTTGGAAGCCCATAGACGGCTATGGTGAAAAAGGAAATATCTTCCGTTCAAAACTGGAAAGAAGCTTTCTGAGAAACTGCTCTGTGTTCTGCTAATTCATCTCACAGAGTTACATCTTTCCCTTCAAGAAGCCTTTCGCTAAGGCTGTTCTTGTGGAATTGGCAAAGGGATATTTGGAAGCCCATAGAGGCCTATGGTGAAAAAGGAAATATCTTCCGTTCAAAACTGGAAAGAAGCTTTCTGAGAAACTGCTCTGTGTTCTGTGAATTCATCTCACAGAGTTACATCTTTCCCTTAAGAAGCCTTTCGCTAAGGCTGTTCTTGTGGAATTGGCAAAGGGATATTTGGAAGCCCATAGAGGCCTATGGTGAAAAAGGAAATATCTTCCGTTCAAAACTGGAAAGAAGCTTTCTGAGAAACTGCTCTGTGTTCTGTGAATTCATCTCACAGAGTTACATCTTTCCCTTCAAGAAGCCTTTCGCTAAGGCTGTTCTTGTGGAATTGGCAAAGGGATATTTGGAAGCCCATAGACGGCTATGGTTAAAAAGGAAATATCTTCAGTTCAAAATTGGAAAGAAGCTTTCTGAGAAACTGCTCTGTGTTCTGTGAATTCATCTCACAGAGTTACATCTTTCCCTTCAAGAAGCCTTTCGCTAAGGCTGTTCCTGTGGAATTGGCAAAGCGATATTTGGAAACCCATAGAGGGCTATGGTGAAAAAGGAAATATCTTCCGTTCAAAACTGGAAAGAAGCTTTCTGAGAAAGTGCTCTGTGTTCTGTGAATTCATCTCACAGAGTTACATCTTTCCCTTCAAGAAGCCTTTCGCTAAGGCTGTTCTTGTGGAATTGGCAAAGGGATATTTGGAAGCCCATAGAGGGCTATGGTGAAAAAGGAAATATCTTCCGTTCAAAACTGGAAAGAAGCTTTCTGAGAAACAGCTCTGTGTTCTGTGAATTCATCTCACAGAGTTACATCTTTCCCTTCAAGAAGCCTTTCGCTAAGGCTGTTCTTGTGGAATTGGCAAAGGGATATTTTAAAGCCCATAGAGGCCTACGGTGAAAAAGGAAATATCTTCCGTTCAAAACTGGAAAGAAGCTTTCTGAGAAACTGCTCTGTGTTCCCTGAATTCATCTCACAGAGTTACATCTTTCCCTTCAAGAAGCCTTTCGCTAAGGCTGTTCTTGTGGAATTGGCAAAGGGATATTTGGAAGCCCATAGAGGGCTATGGTGAAAAAGGAAATATCTTCCGTTCAAAACTGCAAAGAAGCTTTCTGAGAAACTGCTCTGTGTTCTGTTAATTCATCTCACAGAGTTACATCTTTCCCTTCAAGAAGCCTTTCGCTAAGACTGTTCTTGTGGAAATGGCAAAGGGATATTTGGAAGCCCATAGACGGCTATGTTGAAAAAGGAAATATCTTCCGTTCAAAACTGGAAAGAAGCTTTCTGAGAAACTGCTCTGTGTTCTGTGAATTCATCTCACAGAGTTACATCTTTCCCTTCAAGAAGCCTTTCGCTAAGGCTGTTCTTGTGGAATTGGCAAAGGGATATTTGGAAGCCCATAGAGGCCTATGGTGAAAAAGGAAATATCTTCCGTTCAAAACTGGAAAGAAGATTTCTGAGAAACTGCTCTGTGTTCTGTGAATTCATCTCACAGAGTTACATCTTTCCCTTCAAGAAGCCTTTCGCTAAGGCTGTCCTTATGGAATTCGCAAAGGGATATTTGGAAGCCCATAGACGGCTATGGTGTAAAAGGAAATATCTTCCGTTCAAAACTGGAAAGAAGCTTTCTGAGAAACTGCTCTGTGTTCTGTGAATTCATCTCACAGAGTTACATCTTTCCCTTCAAGAACCCTTTCGCTAAGGCTGTTCTTGAGGAATTGGCAAAGGGATATTTGGAAGCCCATAGACGGCTATGGTTAAAAAGGAAATATCTTCCGTTCAAAACTGGAAAGAAGCTTTCTGAGAAACTGCTCTGTGTTCTGTGAATTCATCTCACAGAGTTACATCTTTCCCTTCAAGAAGCCTTTCGCTAAGGCTGTTCTTGTGGAATTGGCAAAGGGATATTTGGAAGCCCATAGACGGCTATGGTTAAAAAGGAAATATCTTCCGTTCAAAACTGGAAAGAAGCTTTCTGAGAAACTGCTCTGTGTTCTGTGAATTCATCTCACAGAGTTACATCTTTCCCTTCAAGAAGCCTTTCGCTAAGGCTGTTCTTGTGGAATTGGCAAAGGGATATTTGAAAGCCCATAGAGGCCTACGGTGAAAAAGGAAATATCTTCCGTTCAAAACTGGAAAGAAGCTTTCTGAGAAACTGTTCTGTGTTCCCTGAATTCATCTCACAGAGTTACATCTTTCCCTTCAAGAAGCCTTTCGCTAAGGCTGTTCTTGTGGAATTGGCAAAGGGATATTTGGAAGCCCATAGACGGCTATGGTGAAAAAGGAAATATCTTCCGTTCAAAACTGCAAAGAAGCTTTCTGAGAAACTGCTCTGTGTTCTGTTAATTCATCTCACAGAGTTACATCTTTCCCTTCAAGATGCCTTTCGCTAAGACTGTTCTTGTGGAAATGGCAAAGGGATATTTGGAAGCCCATAGACGGCTATGGTGAAAAAGGAAATATCTTCCGTTCAAAACTGGAAAGAAGCTTTCTGAGAAACTGCTCTGTGTTCTGTGAATTCATCTCACAGAGTTACATCTTTCCCTTTAAGAAGCCTTTCGCTAAGGCTGTTCTTGTGGAATTGGCAAAGGGATATTTGGAAGCCCATAGAGGCCTATGGTGAAAAAGGAAATATCTTCCGTTCAAAACTGCAAAGAAGCTTTCTGAGAAACTGCTCTGTGTTCTGTTAATTCATCTCACAGAGTTACATCTTTCCCTTCAAGAAGCCTTTCGCTAAGACTGTTCTTGTGGAAATGGCAAAGGGATATTTGGAAGCCCATAGACGGCTATGGTGAAAAAGGAAATATCTTCCGTTCAAAACTGGAAAGAAACTTTCTGAGAAACTGCTCTGTGTTCTGTTAATTCATCTCACAGAGTTACATCTTTCCCTTCAAGAAGCCTTTCGCTAAGGCTGTTCTTGTGGAATTGGCAAAGGGATATTTGGAAGCCCATAGAGGGCTATGGTGAAAAAGGAAATATCTTCCGTTCAAAACTGGAAAGAAGCTTTCTGAGAAACTGCTCTGTGTTCTCTTAATTCATCTCACAGAGTTACATCTTTCCCTTCAAGAAGCCTTTCGCTAAGGCTGTTCTTGTGGAATTGGCAAAGGGATATTTGGAAGCCCATAAAGGCCTATGGTGAAAAAGGAAATATCTTCCGTTCAAAACTGGAAAGAAGCTTTCTGAGAAACTGCTCTGTGTTCTCTTAATTCATCTCACAGAGTTACATCTTTCCCTTCAAGAAGCCTTTCGCTAAGGCTGTTCTTGTGGAATTGGCAAAGGGATATTTGGAAGCCCATAGAGGCCTATGGTGAAAAAGGAAATATCTTCCGTTCAAAACTGGAAAGAAGCTTTCTGAGAAACTGCTCTGTGTTCTCTGAATTTATCTCACAGAGTTACATCTTTCCCTTCAAGAAGCCTTTCGCTAAGGCTGTTCTTGTGGAATTGGCAAAGCGATATTTGGAAGCCCATAGAGGCCTATGGTGAAAAAGGAAATATCTTCCGTTCAAAACTGGAAAGAAGCTTTCTGAGAAACTGCTCTGTGTTCTGTTAATTCATCTCACAGAGTTACATCTTTCCTTTCAAGAAGCCTTTCGCTAAGGCTGCTCTTGAGGAATTGGCAAAGGGATATTTGGAAACCCATAGACGGCTATGGTTAAAAAGGAAATATCTTCCGTTCAAAACTGGAAAGAAGCTTTCTGAGAAACTGCTCTGTGTTCTGTGAATTCATCTCCCAGAGTTATATCTTTCCCTTCAAGAAGCCTTTCGCTAAGGCTGTTCTTGTGGAATTGGCAAAGCGATATTTGGAAACCCATAGAGGGCTATGGTGAAAAAGGAAATATCTTCCGTTCAAAACTGGAAAGAGGCTTTCTGAGAAACTGCTCTGTGTTCTGTTAATTCATCTCACAGAGTTACATCTTTCCCTTCAAGAAGCCTTTCGCTAAGACTGTTCTTGTGGAAATGGCAAAGGGATATTTGGAAGCCCATAGACGGCTATGTTGAAAAAGGAAATATCTTCCGTTCAAAACTGGAAAGAAGCTTTCTGAGAAACTGCTCTGTGTTCTGTGAATTCATCTCACAGAGTTACATCTTTCCCTTCAAGAAGCCTTTCGCTAAGGCTGTTCTTGTGGAATTGGCAAAGGGATATTTGGAAGCCCATAGAGGCCTATGGTGAAAAAGGAAATATCTTCCGTTCAAAACTGGAAAGAAGATTTCTGAGAAACTGCTCTGTGTTCTGTGAATTCATCTCACAGAGTTACATCTTTCCCTTCAAGAAGCCTTTCGCTAAGGCTGTTCTTATGGAATTCGCAAAGGGATATTTGGAAGCCCATAGACGGCTATGGTGTAAAAGGAAATATCTTCCGTTCAAAACTGGAAAGAAGCTTTCTGAGAAACTGCTCTGTGTTCTGTGAATTCATCTCACAGAGTTACATCTTTCCTTTCAATTACCCTTTCGCTAAGGCTGTTCTTGAGGAATTGGCAAAGGGATATTTGGAAGCCCATAGACGGCTATGGTTAAAAAGGAAATATCTTCCGTTCAAAACTGGAAAGAAGCTTTCTGAGAAACTGCTCTGTGTTCTGTGAATTCATCTCACAGAGTTACATCTTTCCCTTCAAGAAGCCTTTCGCTAAGGCTGTTCTTGTGGAATTGGCAAAGCGATATTTGGAAGCCCATAGAGGGCTATGGTGAAAAAGGAAATATCTTCCGTTCAAAACTGGAAAGAAGCTTTCTGAGAAACTGCTCTGTGTTCTCTGAATTCGTCTCACAGAGTTACATCTTTCCCTTCAAGAAGCCTTTCGCTAAGGCTGTTCTTGTGGAATTGGCAAAGGGATATTTGGAAGCCCTTAGAGGCCTATGGTGAAAAAGGAAATATCTTCCGTTCAAAACTGGAAAGAAGCTTTCTGAGAAACTGCTCTGTGTTCTCTTAATTCATCTCACAGAGTTACATCTTTCCCTTCAAGAAGCCTTTGGCTAAGGCTGTTCTTGAGGAATTGGCAAAGGGATATTTGGAAGCCCATAGACGGCTATGGTTAAAAAGGAAATATCTTCTGTTCAAAACTGGAAAGAAGCTTTCTGAGAAACTGCTCTGTGTTCTGTTAATTCATCTCACAGAGTTACATCTTTCCCTTCAAGAAGCCTTTCGCTAAGGCTGTTCTTGTGGAATTGGCAAAGGGATATTTGAAAGCCCATAGAGGCCTACGGTGAAAAAGGAAATATCTTCCGTTCAAAACTGGAAAGAAGCTTTCTGAGAAACTGTTCTGTGTTCCCTGAATTCATCTCACAGAGTTACATCTTTCCCTTCAAGAAGCCTTTCGCTAAGGCTGTTCTTGTGGAATTGGCAAAGGGATATTTGGAAGCCCATAGACGGCTATGGTGAAAAAGGAAATATCTTCCGTTCAAAACTGCAAAGAAGCTTTCTGAGAAACTGCTCTGTGTTCTGTTAATTCATCTCACAGAGTTACATCTTTCCCTTCAAGATGCCTTTCGCTAAGACTGTTCTTGTGGAAATGGCAAAGGGATATTTGGAAGCCCATAGACGGCTATGGTGAAAAAGGAAATATCTTCCGTTCAAAACTGGAAAGAAGCTTTCTGAGAAACTGCTCTGTGTTCTGTGAATTCATCTCACAGAGTTACATCTTTCCCTTCAAGAAGCCTTTCGCTAAGGCTGTTCTTGTGGAATTGGCAAAGGGATATTTGGAAGCCCATAGAGGCCTATGGTGAAAAAGGAAATATCTTCCGTTCAAAACTGCAAAGAAGCTTTCTGAGAAACTGCTCTGTGTTCTCTTAATTCATCTCACAGAGTTACATCTTTCCCTTCAAGAAGCCTTTCGCTAAGGCTGTTCTTGTGGAATTGGCAAAGGGATATTTGGAAGCCCATAGACGGCTATGGTTAAAAAGGAAATATCTTCCGTTCAAAACTGGAAAGAAGCTTTCTGAGAAACTGCTCTGTGTTCTGTTAATTCATCTCACAGAGTTATATCTTTCCCTTCAAGAAGCCTTTCGCTAAGGCTGTTCTTGTGGAATTGGCAAAGCGATATTTGGAAACCCATAGAGGGCTATGGTGAAAAAGGAAATATCTTCCGTTCAAAACTGGAAAGAAGCTTTCTGAGAAACTGCTCTGTGTTCTCTTAATTCATCTCACAGAGTTACATCTTTCCCTTCAAGAAGCCTTTCGCTAAGACTGTTCTTGTGGAAATGGCAAAGGGATATTTGGAAGCCCATAGACGGCTATGTTGAAAAAGGAAATATCTTCCGTTCAAAACTGGAAAGAAGCTTTCTGAGAAACTGCTCTGTGTTCTGTGAATTCATCTCACAGAGTTACATCTTTCCCTTCAAGAAGCCTTTCGCTAAGGCTGTTCTTGTGGAATTGGCAAAGGGATATTTGGAAGCCCATAGAGGCCTATGGTGAAAAAGGAAATATCTTCCGTTCAAAACTGGAAAGAAGATTTCTGAGAAACTGCTCTGTGTTCTGTGAATTCATCTCACAGAGTTACATCTTTCCCTTCAAGAAGCCTTTCGCTAAGGCTGTTCTTATGGAATTCGCATAGGGATATTTGGAAGCCCATAGACGGCTATGGTGTAAAAGGAAATATCTTCCGTTCAAAACTGGAAAGAAGCTTTCTGAGAAACTGCTCTGTGTTCTGTGAATTCATCTCACAGAGTTACATCTTTCCCTTCAATTACCCTTTCGCTAAGGCTGTTCTTGAGGAATTGGCAAAGCGATATTTGGAAGCCCATAGACGGCTATGGTTAAAAAGGAAATATCTTCCGTTCAAAACTGGAAAGAAGCTTTCTGAGAAACAGCTCTGTGTTCTGTGAATTCATCTCACAGAGTTACATCTTTCCCTTCAAGAAGCCTTTCGCTAAGGCTGTTCTTGTGGAATTGGCAAAGCGATATTTGGAAGCCCATAGAGGGCTATGGTGAAAAAGGAAATATCTTCCGTTCAAAACTGGAAAGAAGCTTTCTGAGAAACTGCTCTGTGTTCTCTGAATTCGTCTCACAGAGTTACATCTTTCCCTTCAAGAAGCCTTTCGCTAAGGCTGTTCTTGTGGAATTGGCAAAGGGATATTTGGAAGCCCTTAGAGGCCTATGGTGAAAAAGGAAATATCTTCCGTTCAAAACTGGAAAGAAGCTTTCTGAGAAACTGCTCTGTGTTCTGTTAATTCATCTCACAGAGTTACATCTTTCCCTTCAAGAAGCCTTTCGCTAAGGCTGTTCTTGAGGAATTGGCAAAGGGATATTTGGAAGCCCATAGACGGCTATGGTTAAAAAGGAAATATCTTCCGTTCAAAACTGGAAAGAAGCTTTCTGAGAAACTGCTCTGTGTTCTGTTAATTCATCTCACAGAGTTACATCTTTCCCTTCAAGAAGCCTTTCGCTAAGGCTGTTCTTGTGGAATTGGCAAAGGGATATTTGAAAGCCCATAGAGGCCTACGGTGAAAAAGGAAATATCTTCCGTTCAAAACTGGAAAGAAGGTTTCTGAGAAACTGTTCTGTGTTCCCTGAATTCATCTCACAGAGTTACATCTTTCCCTTCAAGAAGCCTTTCGCTAAGGCTGTTCTTGTGGAATTGGCAAAGGGATATTTGGAAGCCCATAGACGGCTATGGTGAAAAAGGAAATATCTTCCGTTCAAAACTGCAAAGAAGCTTTCTGAGAAACTGCTCTGTGTTCTGTTAATTCATCTCACAGAGTTACATCTTTCCCTTCAAGATGCCTTTCGCTAAGACTGTTCTTGTGGAAATGGCAAAGGGATATTTGGAAGCCCATAGACGGCTATGGTGAAAAAGGAAATATCTTCCGTTCAAAACTGGAAAGAAGCTTTCTGAGAAACTGCTCTGTGTTCTGTGAATTCATCTCACAGAGTTACATCTTTCCCTTCAAGAAGCCTTTCGCTAAGGCTGTTCTTGTGGAATTGGCAAAGGGATATTTGGAAGCCCATAGAGGCCTATGGTGAAAAAGGAAATATCTTCCGTTCAAAACTGCAAAGAAGCTTTCTGAGAAACTGCTCTGTGTTCTCTTAATTCATCTCACAGAGTTACATCTTTCCCTTCAAGAAGCCTTTCGCTAAGGCTGTTCTTGTGGAATTGGCAAAGGGATATTTGGAAGCCCATAGAGGCCTATGGTGAAAAAGGAAATATCTTCCGTTCAAAACTGGAAAGAAGCTTTCTGAGAAACTGCTCTGTGTTCTCTGAATTCATCTCACAGAGTTACATCTTTCCCTTCAAGAAGCCTTTCGCTAAGGCTGTTCTTGTGGAATTGGCAAAGGGATATTTGGAAGCTCATAGAGGCCTATGGTGAAAAAGGAAATATCTTCCGTTCAAAACTGGAAAGAAGCTTTCTGAGAAACTGCTCTGTGTTCTGTTAATTCATCTCACAGAGTTACATCTTTCCTTTCAAGAAGCCTTTCGCTAAGGCTGCTCTTGAGGAATTGCAAAGGGATATTTGGAAGCCCATAGACGGCTATGGTTAAAAAGGAAACATCTTCCGTTCAAAACTGGAAAGAAGCTTTCTGAGAAACTGCTCTGTGTTCTGTGAATTCATCTCACAGAGTTATATCTTTCCCTTCAAGAATCCTTTCGCTAAGGCTGTTCTTGTGGAATTGGCAAAGCGATATTTGGAAACCCATAGAGGGCTATGGTGAAAAAGGAAATATCTTCCGTTCAAAACTGGAAAGAAGCTTTCTGAGAAACTGCTCTGTGATCTGTTAATTCATCTCACAGAGTTACATCTTTCCCTTCAAGAAGCCTTTCGCTAAGACTGTTCTTGTGGAAATGGCAAAGGGATATTTGGAAGCCCATAGACGGCTATGGTGAAAAAGGAAATATCTTCCGTTCAAAACTGGAAAGAAGCTTTCTGAGAAACTGCTCTGTGTTCTGTGAATTCATCTCACAGAGTTACATCTTTCCCTTCAAGAAGCCTTTCGCTAAGGCTGTTCTTGTGGAATTGGCAAAGGGATATTTGGAAGCCCATAGAGGCCTATGGTGAAAAAGGAAATATCTTCCGTTCAAAACTGGAAAGAAGCTTTCTGAGAAACTGCTCTGTGTTCTGTTAATTCATCTCACAGAGTTACATCTCTCCCTTCAAGAAGCCTTTCGCTAAGGCTGTTCTTGAGGAATTGGCAAAGGGATATTTGGAAGCCCATAGACGGCTATGGTTAAAAAGGAAATATCTTCCGTTCAAAACTGGAAAGAAGCTTTCTGAGAAACTGCTCTGTGTTCTGTTAATTCATCTCACAGAGTTACATCTTTCCCTTCAAGAAGCCTTTCGCTAAGGCTGTTCTTGTGGAATTGGCAAAGGGATATTTGGAAGCCCATAGAGGCCTATGGTGAAAAAGGAAATATCTTCCGTTCAAAACTGGAAAGAAGCTTTCTGAGAAACTGCTCTGTGTTCTGTTAATTCATCTCACAGAGTTACATCTTTCCCTTCAAGAAGCCTTTCGCTAAGGCTGTTCTTGTGGAATTGGCAAAGGGATATTTGGAAGTCCATAGAGGGCTATGGTGAAAAAGGAAATATCTTCCGTTCAAAACTGCAAAGAAGCTTTCTGAGAAACTGCTGTGTGTTCTGTTAATTCATCTCACAGAGTTACATCTTTCCCTTCAAGAAGCCTTTCGCTAAGACTGTTCTTGTGGAAATGGCAAAGGGATATTTGGAAGCCCATAGACGGCTATGGTGAAAAAGGAAATATCTTCCGTTCAATACTGGAAAGAAGCTTTCTCAGAAACTGCTCTGTGTTCTGTGAATTCATCTCACAGAGTTACATCTTTCCCTTCAAGAAGCCTTTCGCTAAGGCTGTTCTTGTGGAATTGGCAAAGGGATATTTGGAAGCCCATAGAGGGCTATTTTGTAAAAGGAAATATCTTCCGTTCAAAACTGGAAAGAAGCTTTCTTAGAAACTGCTCTGTGTTCTGTTAATTCATCTCACAGAGTTACATCTTTGCCTTCAAGAAGCCTTTGGCTAAGGCTGTTCTTGTGGAATTGGCAAAGGGATATTTGGAAGCCCATAGACGGCTATGGTGAAAAAGGAAATATCTTCCGTTCAAAACTGCAAAGAAGCTTTCTGAGAAACTGCTCTGTGTTCTGTTAATTCATCTCACAGAGTTACATCTTTCCCTTCAAGAAGCCTTTCGCTAAGACTGTTCTTGTGGAAATGGCAAAGGGATATTTGGAAGCCCATAGACGGCTATGGTGAAAAAGGAAATATCTTCCCTTCAAAACTGGAAAGAAGCTTTCTGAGAAACTGCTCTGTGTTCTGTTAATTCATCTCACAGAGTTACATCTTTCCCTTCATGAAGCCTTTCGCTAAGGCTGTTCTTGTGGAATTGGCAAAGGGATATTTGGAAGCCCTTAGAGGGCTATGGTGAAAAAGGAAATATCTTCCGTTCAAAACTGGAAAGAAGCTTTCTGAGAAACTGCTCTGTGTTCTCTTAATTCATCTCACAGAGTTACATCTTTCCCTTCAAGAAGCCTTTGGCTAAGGCTGTTCTTGAGGAATTGGCAAAGGGATATTTGGAAGCCCATAGACGGCTATGGTAAAAAAGGAAATATCTTCCGTTGAAAACTGGAAAGAAGCTTTCTGAGAAACTGCTCTGTGTTCTGTGAATTCATCTCACAGAGTTACATCTTTCCCTTCAAGAAGCCTTTCGCTAAGGCTGTTCTTGTGGTATTGGCAAAGGGATATTTGGAAGCCCATAGAGGCCTATGGTGAAAAAGGAAATATCTTCCGTTCAAAACTGGAAAGAAGCTTTCTGAGAAACTGCTCTGTGTTCTGTTAATTCATCTCACAGAGTTACATCTTTCCCTTCAAGAAGCCTTTCGCTAAGGCTGTTCTTGTGGAATTGGCAAAGGGATATTTGGAAGCCCATAGAGGGCTATGGTGAAAAAGGAAATATCTTCCTTTCAAAACTGCAAAGAAGCTTTCTGAGAAACTGCTCTGTGTTCTGTTAATTCATCTCACAGAGTTACATCTTTCCCTTCAAGAAGCCTTTCACTAAGACTGTTCTTGTGGAAATGGCAAAGGGATATTTGGAAGCCCATAGACGGCTATGGTGAAAAAGGAAATATCTTCCGTTCAAAACTGGAAAGAAGCTTTCTGAGAAACTGCTCTGTGTTCTGTTAATTCATCTCACAGAGTTACATCTTTCCCTTCAAGAAGCCTTTCGCTAAGGCTGTTCTTGAGGAATTGGCAAAGGGATATTTGGAAGCCCATAGACGGCTATGGTTAAAAAGGAAACATCTTCCATTCAAAACTGGAAAGAAGCTTTCTGAGAAACTGCTCTGTGTTCTGTGAATTCATCTCACAGAGTTATATCTTTCCCTTCAAGAAGCCTTTCGCTAAGGCTGTTCTTGTGGAATTGGCAAAGCGATATTTGGAAACCCATAGAGGGCTATGGTGAAAAAGGAAATATCTTCCGTTCAAAACTGGAAAGAAGCTTTCTGAGAAACTGCTCTGTGATCTGTTAATTCATCTCACAGAGTTACATCTTTCCCTTCAAGAAGCCTTTCGCTAAGGCTGTTCTTGTGGAATTGGCAAAGGGATATTTGGAAGCCCATAGAGGGCTATGGTGAAAAAGGAAATATCTTCCGTTCAAAACTGGAAAGAAGCTTTCTGAGAAACTGCTCTGTGTTCTGTTAATTCATCTCACAGAGTTACATCTTTCCCTTCAAGAAGCCTTTCGCTAAGGCTGTTCTTGTGGAATTGGCAAAGGGATATTTGAAAGCCCATAGAGGCCTACGGTGAAAAAGGAAATATCTTCCGTTCAAAACTGGAAAGAAGCTTTCTGAGAAACTGCTCTGTGTTCCCTGAATTCATCTCACAGAGTTACATCTTTCCCTTCAAGAAGCCTTTCGCTAAGGTTGTTCTTGTGGAATTGGCAAAGGGATATTTGGAAGCCCATAGAGGGCTATGGTGAAAAAGGAAATATCTTCCGTTCAAAACTGCAAAGAAGCTTTCTGAGAAACTGCTCTGTGTTCTGTTAATTCATCTCACAGAGTTACATCTTTCCCTTCAAGAAGCCTTTCGCTAAGACTGTTCTTGTGGAAATGGCAAAGGGATATTTGGAAGCCCATAGACGGCTATGTTGAAAAAGGAAATATCTTCCGTTCAAAACTGGAAAGAAGCTTTCTGAGAAACTGCTCTGTGTTCTGTGAATTCATCTCACAGAGTTACATCTTTCCCTTCAAGAAGCCTTTCGCTAAGGCTGTTCTTGTGGAATTGGCAAAGGGATATTTGGAAGCCCATAGAGGCCTATGGTGAAAAAGGAAATATCTTCCGTTCAAAACTGGAAAGAAGATTTCTGAGAAACTGCTCTGTGTTCTGTGAATTCATCTCACAGAGTTACATCTTTCCCTTCAAGAAGCCTTTGGCTAAGGCTGTTCTTGTGGAATTGGCAAAGGGATATTTGGAAGCCCATAGACGGCTATGGTGAAAAAGGAAATATCTTCCGTTCAAAACTGGAAAGAAGCTTTCTGAGAAACTGCTCTGTGTTCTGTTAATTCATCTCACAGAGTTACATCTTTCCCTTCAAGAAGCCTTTGGCTAAGGCTGTTCTTGTGGAATTGGCAAAGGGATATTTGGAAGCCCATAGAGGCCTATGGTTAAAAAGGAAATATCTTCTGTTGAAAACTGGAAAGAAGCTTTCTGAGAAACTGCTCTGTGTTCTCTGAATTCATCTCACAGAGTTACATCTTTCACTTCAAGAAGCCTTTCGCTAAGGCTGTTCCTGTGGAATTGGCAAAGGGATATTTGGAAGCCCATAGAGGCCTATAGTGAAAAAGGAAATATCTTCCGTTCAAAACTGGAAAGAAGCTTTCTGAGAAACTGCTCTGTGTTCTGTTAATTCATCTCACAGAGTTACATCTTTCCCTTCAAGAAGCCTTTCGCTAAGGCTGCTCTTGAAGAATTGGCAAAGGGATATTTGGAAGCCCATAGACGGCTATAGTTAAAAAGGAAATATCTTCCGTTCAAAACTGGAAAGAAGCTTTCTGAGAAACTGCTCTGTGTTCTGTGAATTCATCTCACAGAGTTACATCTTTCCCTTCAAGAAGCCTTTCGCTAAGGCTGTTCTTGTGGAATTGGCAAAGCGATATTTGGAAACCCATAGAGGGCTATGGTGAAAAAGGAAATATCTTCCGTTCAAAACTGGAAAGAAGCTTTCTGAGAAACTGCTCTGTGTTCTGTTAATTCATCTCACAGAGTTACATCTTTCCCTTCAAGAAGCCTTTCGCTAAGGCTCTTCTTGTGGAATTGGCAAAGGGATATTTGGAAGCCCATAGAGGGCTATGGTGAAAAAGGAAATATCTTCCGTTCAAAACTGGAAAGAAGCTTTCTGAGAAACTGCTCTGTGTTCTGTGAATTCATCTCACAGAGTTACATCTTTCCCTTCAAGAAGCCTTTCGCTAAGGCTGTTCTTGTGGAATTGGCAAAGGGATATTTGGAAGCCCATAGAGGCCTATGGTGAAAAAGGAAATATCTTCCTTTCAAAACTGGAAAGAAGCTTTCTGAGAAACTGCTCTGTGTTCTGTTAATTCATCTCACAGAGTTACATCTTTCCCTTCAAGAAGCCTTTCGCTAAGGCTGTTCATGTGGAATTGGCAAAGCGATATTTGGAAGCCCATAGAGGGCTATGGTGAAAAGGAAATATCTTCCTTTCAAAACTGGAAAGAAGCTTTCTGAGAAACTGCTCTGTGTTCTGTGAATTCATCTCACAGAGTTACATCTTTCCCTTCAAGAAGCCTTTCGCTAAGACTGTTCTTGTGGAAATGGCAAAGGGATATTTGGAAGCCCATAGACGGCTATGGTGAAAAAGGAAATATCTTCCGTTCAAAACTGGAAAGAAGCTTTCTGAGAAACTGCTCTGTTTTCTGTGAATTCATCTCACAGAGTGACATCTTTCCCTTCAAGAAGCCTTTCGCTAAGGCTGTTCTTGTGGAATTGGCATAGGGATATTTGGAAGCCCATAGAGGCCTATGGTGAAAAAGGAAATATCTTCCGTTCAAAACTGGAAAGAAGATTTCTGAGAAACTGCTCTGTGTTCTGTGAATTCATCTCACAGAGTTACATCTTTCCCTTCAAGAAGCCTTTCGCTAAGGCTGTTCTTGAGGAATTGGCAAAGGGATATTTGGAAGCCCATAGACGGCTATGGTTAAAAAGGAAATACCTTTAGTTCAAAATTGGAAAGAAGCTTTCTGAGAAACTGCTCTGTGTTCTGTGAATTCTTCTCACAGAGTTACATCTTTCCCTTCAAGAAGCCTTTCGCTAAGGCTGTTCTTGTGGAATTGGCAAAGGGATATTTGAAAGCCCATAGAGGCCTACAGTGAAAAAGGAAATATCTTCCGTTCAAAACTGGAAAGAAGCTTTCTGAGAAACTGCTCTGTGTTCCCTGAATTCATCTCACAGAGTTACATCTTTCCCTTCAAGAAGCCTTTCGCTAAGGCTGTTCTTGTGGAATTGGCAAAGGGATATTTGGAAGCCCATAGAGGGCTATGGTGAAAAAGGAAATATCTTCCGTTCAAAACTGGAAAGAAGCTTTCTGAGAAACTGCTCTGTGTTCTGTTAATTCATCTCACAGAGTTACATCTTTCCCTTCAAGAAGCCTTTCGCTAAGGCTGTTCTTGTGGAATTGGCAAAGGGATATTTGAAAGCCCATAGAGGCCTACGGTGAAAAAGGAAATATCTTCCGTTCAAAACTGGAAAGAAGCTTTCTGAGAAACTGCTCTGTGTTCCCTGAATTCATCTCACAGAGTTACATCTTTCCCTTCAAGAAGCCTTTCGCTAAGGTTGTTCTTGTGGAATTGGCAAAGGGATATTTGGAAGCCCATAGAGGGCTATGGTGAAAAAGGAAATATCTTCCGTTCAAAACTGCAAAGAAGCTTTCTGAGAAACTGCTCTGTGTTCTGTTAATTCATCTCACAGAGTTACATCTTTCCCTTCAAGAAGCCTTTCGCTAAGACTGTTCTTGTGGAAATGGCAAAGGGATATTTGGAAGCCCATAGACGGCTATGTTGAAAAAGGAAATATCTTCCGTTCAAAACTGGAAAGAAGCTTTCTGAGAAACTGCTCTGTGTTCTGTGAATTCATCTCACAGAGTTACATCTTTCCCTTCAAGAAGCCTTTCGCTAAGGCTGTTCTTGTGGAATTGGCAAAGGGATATTTGGAAGCCCATAGAGGCCTATGGTGAAAAAGGAAATATCTTCCGTTCAAAACTGGAAAGAAGATTTCTGAGAAACTGCTCTGTGTTCTGTGAATTCATCTCACAGAGTTACATCTTTCCCTTCAAGAAGCCTTTGGCTAAGGCTGTTCTTGTGGAATTGGCAAAGGGATATTTGGAAGCCCATAGACGGCTATGGTGAAAAAGGAAATATCTTCCGTTCAAAACTGGAAAGAAGCTTTCTGAGAAACTGCTCTGTGTTCTGTTAATTCATCTCACAGAGTTACATCTTTCCCTTCAAGAAGCCTTTGGCTAAGGCTGTTCTTGTGGAATTGGCAAAGGGATATTTGGAAGCCCATAGAGGCCTATGGTTAAAAAGGAAATATCTTCCGTTGAAAACTGGAAAGAAGCTTTCTGAGAAACTGCTCTGTGTTCTCTGAATTCATCTCACAGAGTTACATCTTTCCCTTCAAGAAGCCTTTCGCTAAGGCTGTTCCTGTGGAATTGGCAAAGGGATATTTGGAAGCCCATAGAGGCCTATAGTGAAAAAGGAAATATCTTCCGTTCAAAACTGGAAAGAAGCTTTCTGAGAAACTGCTCTGTGTTCTGTTAATTCATCTCACAGAGTTACATCTTTCCCTTCAAGAAGCCTTTCGCTAAGGCTGCTCTTGAAGAATTGGCAAAGGGATATTTGGAAGCCCATAGACGGCTATGGTTAAAAAGGAAATATCTTCCGTTCAAAACTGGAAAGAAGCTTTCTGAGAAACTGCTCTGTGTTCTGTGAATTCATCTCACAGAGTTACATCTTTCCCTTCAAGAAGCCTTTCGCTAAGGCTGTTCTTGTGGAATTGGCAAAGGGATATTTGGAAGCCCATAGAGGCCTATGGTGAAAAAGGAAATATCTTCCGTTCAAAACTGGAAAGAAGCTTTCTGAGAAACTGCTCTGTGTTCTGTTAATTCATCTCACAGAGTTACATCTTTCCCTTCAAGAAGCCTTTCGCTAAGGCTGTTCATGTGGAATTGGCAAAGCGATATTTGGAAGCCCATAGAGGGCTATGGTGAAAAAGGAAATATCTTCCTTTCAAAACTGGAAAGAAGCTTTCTGAGAAACTGCTCTGTGTTCTGTGAATTCATCTCACAGACTTACATCTTTCCCTTCAAGAAGCCTTTCGCTAAGACTGTTCTTGTGGAAATGGCAAAGGGATATTTGGAAGCCCATAGACGGCTATGGTGAAAAAGGAAATATCTTCCGTTCAAAACTGGAAAGAAGCTTTCTGAGAAACTGCTCTGTTTTCTGTGAATTCATCTCACAGAGTGACATCTTTCCCTTCAAGAAGCCTTTCGCTAAGGCTGTTCTTGTGGAATTGGCATAGGGATATTTGGAAGCCCATAGAGGCCTATGGTGAAAAAGGAAATATCTTCCGTTCAAAACTGGAAAGAAGATTTCTGAGAAACTGCTCTGTGTTCTGTGAATTCATCTCACAGAGTTACATCTTTCCCTTCAAGAAGCCTTTCGCTAAGGCTGTTCTTGAGGAATTGGCAAAGGGATATTTGGAAGCCCATAGACGGCTATGGTTAAAAAGGAAATACCTTTAGTTCAAAATTGGAAAGAAGCTTTCTGAGAAACTGCTCTGTGTTCTGTGAATTCTTCTCACAGAGTTACATCTTTCCCTTCAAGAAGCCTTTCGCTAAGGCTGTTCTTGTGGAATTGGCAAAGGGATATTTGAAAGCCCATAGAGGCCTACAGTGAAAAAGGAAATATCTTCCGTTCAAAACTGGAAAGAAGCTTTCTGAGAAACTGCTCTGTGTTCCCTGAATTCATCTCACAGAGTTACATCTTTCCCTTCAAGAAGCCTTTCGCTAAGGCTGTTCTTGTGGAATTGGCAAAGGGATATTTGGAAGCCCATAGAGGGCTATGGTGAAAAAGGAAATATCTTCCGTTCAAAACTGCAAAGAAGCTTTCTGAGAAACTGCTCTGTGTTCTGTTAATTCATCTCACAGAGTTACATCTTTCCCTTCAAGAAGCCTTTCGCTAAGACTGTTCTTGTGGAAATGGCAAAGGGATATTTGGAAGCCCATAGACGGCTATGTTGAAAAAGGAAATATCTTCCGTTCAAAACTGGAAAGAAGATTTCTGAGAAACTGCTCTGTGTTCTGTGAATTCATCTCACAGAGTTACATCTTTCCCTTCAAGAAGCCTTTCGCTAAGGGTGTTCTTGTGGAATTGGCAAAGGGATATTTGGAAGCCCATAGAGGCCTATGGTGAAAAAGGAAATATCTTCCGTTCAAAACTCGAAAGAAGATTTCTGAGAAACTGCTCTGTGTTCTGTTAATTCATCTCACAGAGTTACATCTTTCCCTTCAAGAAGGCTTTCGCTAAGGCTGTTCTTATGGAATTGGCAAAGGGATATTTGGAAGCCCATAGACGGCTATGGTGTAAAAGGAAATATCTTCCGTTCAAAACTGGAAAGAAGCTTTCTGAGAAACTGCTCTGTGTTCTGTGAATTCATCTCACAGAGTTACATCTTTCCCTTAAAGAACCCTTTCGCTAAGGCTGTTCTTGAGGAATTGGCAAAGGGATATTTGGAAGCCCATAGACGGCTATGGTTAAAAAGGAAATATCTTCCGTTCAAAACTGGAAAGAAGCTTTCTGAGAAACTGCTCTGTGTTCTATGAATTCATCTCACAGAGTTACATCTTTCCCTTCAAGAAGCCTTTCGCTAAGGCTGTTCTTGTGGAATTGGCAAAGCGATATTTGGAAGCCCATAGAGGGCTATGGTGAAAAAGGAAATATCTTCCGTTCAAAACTGGAAAGAAGCTTTCTGAGAAACTGCTCTGTGTTCTCTGAATTCGTCTCACAGAGTTACATCTTTCCCTTCAAGAAGCCTTTCGCTAAGGCTGTTCTTTTGGAATTGGCAAAGGGATATTTGGAAGCCCTTAGAGGGCTATGGTGAAAAAGGAAATATCTTCCGTTCAAAACTGGAAAGAAGCTTTCTGAGAAACTGCTCTGTGTTCTCTTAATTGATCTCACAGAGTTACATCTTCCCTTCAAGAAGCCTTTGGCTAAGGCTGTTCTTGTGGAATTGGCAAAGGGATATTTGGAAGCCCATAGACGGCTATGGTGAAAAAGGAAATATCTTCCGTTCAAAACTGGAAAGAAGCTTTCTGAGAAACTGCTCTGTGTTCTGTGAATTCATCTCAAAGAGTTACATCTTTCCCTTCAAGAGGCCTTTCGCTAAGGCTGTTCTTGTGGAATTGGCAAAGGGATATTTGGAAGCCCATAGAGGCCTATGGTGAAAAAGGAAATATCTTCCGTTCAAAACTGGGAAGAAGCTTTCTGAGAAACTCCTCTGTGTTCTGTGAATTCATCTCACAGAGTTACATCTTTCCCTTCAAGAAGCCTTTCGCTAAGGCTGTTCTTGTGGAATTGGCAAAGGGATATTTGGAAGCCCATAGAGGCCTATGGTGAAAAAGGAAATATCTTCCGTTCAAAACTGGAAAGAAGCTTTCTGAGAAACTGCTCTGTGTTCTGTTAATTCATCTCACAGAGTTACAACTTTCCCTTCAAGAAGCCTTTCGCTAAGGCTGTTCTTGTGGAATTGGCAAAGGGATATTTGGAAGCCCTTAGAGGGCTATGGTGAAAAAGGAAATATCTTCCGTTCAAAACTGGAAAGAAGCTTTCTGAGAAACTGCTCTGTGTTCTGTGAATTCATCTCACAGAGTTACATCTTTCCCTTCAAGAAGCCTTTGGCTAAGGCTGTTCTTGAGGAATTGGCAAAGGGATATTTGGAAGCCCATAGACGGCTATGGTTAAAAAGGAAATATCTTCCGTTCAAAACTGGAAAGAAGCTTTCTGAGAAACTGCTCTGTGTTCTGTGAATTCATCTCACAGAGTTACATCTTTCCTTCAAGAAGCCTTTCGCTAAGGCTGTTCTTGTGGAATTGGCAAAGCGATATTTGGAAACCCATAGAGGGCTATGGTGAAAAAGGAAATATCTTCCGTTCAAAACTGGAAAGAAGCTTTCTGAGAAACTGCTCTGTGTTCTGTTAATTCATCTCACAGAGTTACATCTTTCCCTTCAAGAAGCCTTTCGCTAAGGCTGTTCTTGTGGAATTGGCAAAGGGATATTTGGAAGCCCATAGAGGGCTATGGTGAAAAAGGAAATATCTTCCGTTCAAAACTGGAAAGAAGCTTTCTGAGAAACTGCTCTGTGTTCTGTTAATTCATCTCACAGAGTTACATCTTTCCCTTCAAGAAGCCTTTCGCTAAGACTGTTCTTGTGGAAATGGCAAAGGGATATTTGGAAGCCCATAGACGGCTATGGTGAAAAAGGAAATATCTTCCGTTCAAAACTGGAAAGAAGCTTTCTGAGAAACTGCTCTGTGTTCTGTGAATTCATCTCACAGAGTTACATCTTTCCCTTCAAGAAGCCTTTCGCTAAGGCTGTTCTTGTGGAATTGGCAAAGGGATATTTGGAAGCCCATAGAGGCCTATGGTGAAAAAGGAAATATCTTCCGTTCAAAACTGGAAAGAAGATTTCTGAGAAACTGCTCTGTGTTCTGTGAATTCATCTCACAGAGTTACATCTTTCCCTTCAAGAAGCCTTTCGCTAAGGCTGTTCTTGAGGAATTCGCAAAGGGATATTTGGAAGCCCATAGACGGCTATGGTGAAAAAGGAAATATCTTCCGTTCAAAACTGGAAAGAAGCTTTCTGAGAAACTGCTCTGTGTTCTGTCAATTCATCTCACAGAGTTACATCTTTCCCTTCAAGAAGCCTTTCGCTAAGGCTGTTCTTGTGGAATTGGCAAAGGGATATTTGGAAGCCCATAGAGGGCTATGGTGAAAAAGGAAATATCTTCCGTTCAAAACTGGAAAGAAGCTTTCTGAGAAACTGCTCTGTGTTCTGTTAATTCATCTCACAGAGTTACATCTTTCCCTTCAAGAAGCCTTTCGCTAAGGCTGTTCTTGTGGAATTGGCAAAGGGATATTTGAAAGCCCATAGAGGCCTACGGTGAAAAAGGAAATATCTTCCGTTCAAAACTGGAAAGAAGCTTTCTGAGAAACTGCTCTGTGTTCTGTCAATTCATCTCACAGAGTTACATCTTTCCCTTCAAGAAGCCTTTCGCTAAGGCTGTTCTTGTGGAATTGGCAAAGGGATATTTGGAAGCCCATAGAGGCCTATGGTGAAAAAGGAAATATCTTCCGTTCAAAACTGGAAAGAAGATTTCTGAGAAACTGCTCTGTGTTCTGTGAATTCATCTCACAGAGTTACATCTTTCCCTTCAAGAAGCCTTTCGCTAAGGCTGTTCTTGAGGAATTGGCAAAGGGATATTTGGAAGCCCATAGACGGCTATGGTTAAAAAGGAAATATCTTCCGTTCAAAATTGGAAAGAAGCTTTCTGAGAAACTGCTCTGTGTTCTGTTAATTCATCTCACAGAGTTACATCTTTCCCTTCAAGAAGCCTTTCGCTAAGGCTGTTCTTGTGGAATTGGCAAAGGGATATTTGAAAGCCCATAGAGGCCTACGGTGAAAAAGGAAATATCTTCCGTTCAAAACTGGAAAGAAGCTTTCTGAGAAACTGCTCTGTGTTCCCTGAATTCATCTCACAGAGTTACATCTTTCCCTTCAAGAAGCCTTTCGCTAAGGTTGTTCTTGTGGAATTGGCAAAGGGATATTTGGAAGCCCATAGAGGGTTATGGTGAAAAAGGAAATATCTTCCGTTCAAAACTGCAAAGAAGCTTTCTGAGAAACTGCTCTGTGTTCTGTGAATTCATCTCACAGAGTTACATCTTTCCCTTCAAGAAGCCTTTCGCTAAGACTGTTCTTGTGGAAATGGCAAAGGGATATTTGGAAGCCCATAGACGGCTATGTTGAAAAAGGAAATATCTTCCGTTCAAAACTGGAAAGAAGATTTCTGAGAAACTGCTCTGTGTTCTGTGAATTCATCTCACAGAGTTACATCTTTCCCTTCAAGAAGCCTTTCGCTAAGGGTGTTCTTGTGGAATTGGCAAAAGGATATTTGGAAGCCCATAGAGGCCTATGGTGAAAAAGGAAATATCTTCCGTTCAAAACTGGAAAGAAGATTTCTGAGAAACTGCTCTGTGTTCTGTGAATTCATCTCACAGAGTTACATCTTTCCCTTCAAGAAGGCTTTCGCTAAGGCTGTTCATGTGGAATTGGCAAAGCGATATTTGGAAGCCCATAGAGGGCTATGGTGAAAAAGGAAATATCTTCCTTTCAAAACTGGAAAGAAGCTTTCTGAGAAACTGCTCTGTGTTCTGTTAATTCATCTCACAGAGTTACATCTTTCCCTTCAAGAAGCCTTTCGCTAAGGCTGTTCTTGAGGAATTGGCAAAGGGATATTTGGAAGCCCATAGACGGCTATGGTTAAAAAGGAAATACCTTTAGTTCAAAATTGGAAAGAAGCTTTCTGAGAAACTGCTCTGTGTTCTGTGAATTCTTCTCACAGAGTTACATCTTTCCCTTCAAGAAGCCTTTCGCTAAGGCTGTTCTTGTGGAATTGGCAAAGGGATATTTGAAAGCCCATAGAGGCCTACAGTGAAAAAGGAAATATCTTCCGTTCAAAACTGGAAAGAAGCTTTCTGAGAAACTGCTCTGTGTTCCCTGAATTCATCTCACAGAGTTACATCTTTCCCTTCAAGAAGCCTTTCGCTAAGGCTGTTCTTGTGGAATTGGCAAAGGGATATTTGGAAGCCCATAGAGGGCTATGGTGAAAAAGGAAATATCTTCCGTTCAAAACTGCAAAGAAGCTTTCTGAGAAACTGCTCTGTGTTCTGTTAATTCATCTCACAGAGTTACATCTTTCCCTTCAAGAAGCCTTTCGCTAAGACTGTTCTTGTGGAAATGGCAAAGGGATATTTGGAAGCCCATAGACGGCTATGTTGAAAAAGGAAATATCTTCCGTTCAAAACTGGAAAGAAGATTTCTGAGAAACTGCTCTGTGTTCTGTGAATTCATCTCACAGAGTTACATCTTTCCCTTCAAGAAGCCTTTCGCTAAGGCTGTTCTTGTGGAATTGGCAAAGGGATATTTGGAAGCCCATAGAGGCCTATGGTGAAAAAGGAAATATCTTCCGTTCAAAACTCGAAAGAAGATTTCTGAGAAACTGCTCTGTGTTCTGTGAATTCATCTCACAGAGTTACATCTTTCCCTTCAAGAAGGCTTTCGCTAAGGCTGTTCTTATGGAATTGGCAAAGGGATATTTGGAAGCCCATAGACGGCTATGGTGTAAAAGGAAATATCTTCCGTTCAAAACTGGAAAGAAGCTTTCTGAGAAACTGCTCTGTGTTCTCTGAATTCGTCTCACAGAGTTACATCTTTCCCTTCAAGAAGCCTTTCGCTAAGGCTGTTCTTGTGGAATTGGCAAAGGGATATTTGGAAGCCCTTAGAGGGCTATGGTGAAAAAGGAAATATCTTCCGTTCAAAACTGGAAAGAAGCTTTCTGAGAAACTGCTCTGTGTTCTCTTAATTGATCTCACAGAGTTACATCTTCCCTTCAAGAAGCCTTTGGCTAAGGCTGTTCTTGAGGAATTGGCAAAGGGATATTTGGAAGCCCATAGACGGCTATGGTTAAAAAGGAAATATCTTCCGTTCAAAACTGGAAAGAAGCTTTCTGAGAAACTGCTCTGTGTTCTGTGAATTCATCTCACAGAGTTACATCTTTCCTTCAAGAAGCCTTTCGCTAAGGCTGTTCTTGTGGAATTGGCAAAGCGATATTTGGAAACCCATAGAGGGCTATGGTGAAAAAGGAAATATCTTCCGTTCAAAACTGGAAAGAAGCTTTCTGAGAAACTGCTCTGTGTTCTGTGAATTCATCTCACAGAGTTACATCTTTCCCTTCAAGAAACCTTTCGCTAAGGCTGTTCTTTTGGAATTGGCAAAGGGATATTTGGAAGCCCACAGAGGGCTGTGGTGAAAAAGGAAATATCTTCCGTTCAAAACTGGAAAGAAGCTTTCTGAGAAACTGCTCTGTGTTCTGTTAATTCATCTCACAGAGTTACATCTTTGCCTTCAAGAAGCCTTTGGCTAAGGCTGTTCTTGTGGAATTGGCAAAGGGATATTTGGAAGCCCATAGACGGCTATGGTGAAAAAGGAAATATCTTCCGTTCAAAACTGGAAAGAAGCTTTCTGAGAAACTGCTCTGTGTTCTGTGAATTCATCTCACAGAGTTACATCTTTCCCTTCAAGAAGCCTTTCGCTAAGGCTGTTCTTGTGGAATTGGCAAAGGGATATTTGGAAGCCCTTAGAGGGCTATGGTGAAAAAGGAAATATCTTCCGTTCAAAACTGGAAAGAAGCTTTCTGAGAAACTGCTCTGTGTTCTGTGAATTCATCTCACAGAGTTACATCTTTCCCTTCAAGAAGCCTTTGGCTAAGGCTGTTCTTGAGGAATTGGCAAAGGGATATTTGGAAGCCCATAGACGGCTATGGTTAAAAAGGAAATATCTTCCGTTCAAAACTGGAAAGAAGCTTTCTGAGAAACTGCTCTGTGTTCTGTGAATTCATCTCACAGAGTTACATCTTTCCTTCAAGAAGCCTTTCGCTAAGGCTGTTCTTGTGGAATTGGCAAAGCGATATTTGGAAACCCATAGAGGGCTATGGTGAAAAAGGAAATATCTTCCGTTCAAAACTGGAAAGAAGCTTTCTGAGAAACTGCTCTGTGTTCTGTGAATTCATCTCACAGAGTTACATCTTTCCCTTCAAGAAGCCTTTCGCTAAGGCTGTTCTTTTGGAATTGGCAAAGGGATATTTGGAAGCCCACAGAGGGCTATGGTGAAAAAGGAAATATCTTCCGTTCAAAACTGGAAAGAAGCTTTCTGAGAAACTGCTCTGTGTTCTGTTAATTCATCTCACAGAGTTACATCTTTGCCTTCAAGAAGCCTTTGGCTAAGGCTGTTCTTGTGGAATTGGCAAAGGGATATTTGGAAGCCCATAGACGGCTATGGTGAAAAAGGAAATATCTTCCGTTCAAAACTGGAAAGAAGCTTTCTGAGAAACTGCTCTGTGTTCTGTGAATTCATCTCACAGAGTTACATCTTTCCTTCAAGAAGCCTTTCGCTAAGGCTGTTCTTGTGGAATTGGCAAAGCGATATTTGGAAACCCATAGAGGGCTATGGTGAAAAAGGAAATATCTTCCGTTCAAAACTGGAAAGAAGCTTTCTGAGAAACTGCTCTGTGTTCTGTTAATTCATCTCACAGAGTTACATCTTTCCCTTCAAGAAGCCTTTCGCTAAGGCTGTTCTTTTGGAATTGGCAAAGGGATATTTGGAAGCCCACAGAGGGCTATGGTGAAAAAGGAAATATCTTCCGTTCAAAACTGGAAAGAAGCTTTCTGAGAAACTGCTCTGTGTTCTGTTAATTCATCTCACAGAGTTACATCTTTGCCTTCAAGAAGCCTTTGGCTAAGGCTGTTTTGTGGAATTGGCAAAGGGATATTTGGAAGCCCATAGACGGCTATGGTGAAAAAGGAAATATCTTCCGTTCAAAACTGGAAAGAAGCTTTCTGAGAAACTGCTCTATGTTCTGTGAATTCATCTCACAGAGTTACATCTTTCCCTTCAAGAAGCCTTTCGCTAAGGCTGTTCTTGTGGAATTGGCAAAGGGATATTTGGAAGCCCATAGAGGCCTATGGTGAAAAAGGAAATATCTTCCGTTCAAAACTGGGAAGAAGCTTTCTGAGAAACTGCTCTGTGTTCTCTGAATTCATCTCACAGAGTTACATCTTTCCCTTCAAGAAGCCTTTCGCTAAGGCTGTTCTTGTGGAATTGGCAAAGGGATATTTGGAAGCCCATAGAGGCCTATGGTGAAAAAGGAAATATCTTCCGTTCAAAACTGGAAAGAAGCTTTCTGAGAAACTGCTCTGTGTTCTGTGAATTCATCTCACAGAGTTACATCTTTCCCTTCAAGAAGCCTTTCGCTAAGGCTGTTCTTGTGGAATTGGCAAAGCGATATTTCAAAACCCATAGAGGGCTAGGGTGAAAAAGGAAATATCTTCCGTTCAAAACTGGAAAGAAGCTTTCTGAGAAACTGCTCTGTGTTCTGTTAATTCATCTCACAGAGTTACATCTTTCCCTTCAAGAAGCCTTTCGCTAAGGCTGTTCTTGTGGAATTGGCAAAGGGATATTTGAAAGCCCATAGAGGGCTATGGTGAAAAAGGAAATATCTTCCGTTCAAAACTGGAAAGAAGCTTTCTGAGAAACTGCTCTGTGTTCTGTGAATTCATCTCACAGAGTTACATCTTTCCCTTCAAGAAGCCTTTCGCTAAGGCTGTTCTTGTGGTATTGGCAAAGGGATACTTGGAAGCCCATAGAGGCCTATGGTGAAAAAGGAAATATCTTCCGTTCAAAACTGGAAAGAAGCTTTCTGAGAAACTGCTCTGTGTTCTGTTAATTCATCTCACAGAGTTACATCTTTCCCTTCAAGAAGCCTTTCGCTAAGGCTGTTCTTGTGGAATTGGCAAAGGGATATTTGGAAGCCCATAGAGGGCTAGGGTGAAAAAGGAAATATCTTCCTTTCAAAACTGCAAAGAAGCTTTCTGAGAAACTGCTCTGTGTTCTGTTAATTCATCTCACAGAGTTAAATCTTTCCCTTCAAGAAGCCTTTCACTAAGACTGTGCTTGTGGAAATGGCAAAGGGATATTTGGAAGCCCATAGACGGCTATGGTGAAAAAGGAAATATCTTCCGTTCAAAACTGGAAAGAAGCTTTCTGAGAAACTGCTCTGTGTTCTGTTAATTCATCTCACAGAGTTACATCTTTCCCTTCAAGAAGCCTTTCGCTAAGGCTGTTCTTGTGGAATTGGCAAAGGGATATTTGGAAGCCCCTAGAGGGCTATGGTGAAAAAGGAAATATCTTCCGTTCAAAACTGGAAAGAAGCTTTCTGAGAAACTGCTCTGTGTTCTCTTAATTCATCTCACAGAGTTACATCTTTCCCTTCCAGAAGCCTTTGGCTAAGGCTGTTCTTGAGGAATTGGCAAAGGGATATTTGGAAGCCCATAGACGGCTATGGTTAAA
The DNA here is from genome assembly GCF_047675955.1 of Chlorocebus sabaeus. Taxonomy (NCBI): domain Eukaryota; kingdom Metazoa; phylum Chordata; class Mammalia; order Primates; family Cercopithecidae; genus Chlorocebus; species Chlorocebus sabaeus. Next base: position 176,109 of record NW_027327604.1, read on the forward strand.
AAGGAAATATCTTCCGTTCAAAACTGTAAAGAAGCTTTCTGAGAAACTGCTCGGTGTTCTGTGAATTCATCTCACAGAGTTACATCTTTCCCTTCAAGAAGCCTTTCGCTAAGGCTGTTCTTGTGGAATTGGCAAAGGGATATTTGGAAGCCCACAGAGGGCTATGGTGAAAAAGGAAATATCTTCCGTTCAAAACTGGAAAGAAGCTTTCTGAGAAACTGCTCTGTGTTCTGTTAATTCATCTCACAGAGTTACATCTTTGCCTTCAAGAAGCCTTTCGCTAAGGCTGTTCTTGTGGAATTGGCAAAGGGATATTTGGAAGCCCATAGACGGCTATGGTGAAAAAGGAAATATCTTCCGTTCAAAACTGGAAAGAAGCTTTCTGAGAAACTGCTCTGTGTTCTGTGAATTCATCTCACAAAGTTACATCTTTCCCTTCAAGAAGCCTTTCGCTAAGGCTGTTCTTGTGGAATTGGCAAAGGGATATTTGGAAGCCCATAGAGGCCTATGGTGAAAAAGGAAATATCTTCCGTTCAAAACTGGAAAGAAGCTTTCTGAGAAACTGCTCTGTGTTCTCTGAATTCATCTCACAGAGTTACATCTTTCCCTTCAAGAAGCCTTTCGCTAAGGCTGTTCTTGTGGAATTGGCAAAGGGATATTTGGAAGCCCATAGAGGCCTATGGTGAAAAAGGAAATATCTTCCGTTCAAAACTGGAAAGAAGCTTTCTGAGAAACTGCTCTGTGTTCTGTTAATTCATCTCACAGAGTTACATCTTTCCCTTCAAGAAGCCTTTCGCTAAGGCTGCTCTTGAGGAATTGGCAAAGCGATATTTGGAAGCCCATAGACGGCCATGGTTAAAAAGGAAATATCTTCCGTTCAAAACTGGAAAGAAGCTTTCTGAGAAACTGCTCTGTGTTCTGTGAATTCATCTCACAGAGTTACATCTTTCCCTTCAAGAAGCCTTTCGCTAAGGCTGTTCTTGTGGAATTGGCAAAGCGATATTTGGAAACCCATAGAGGGCTATGGCGAAAAAGGAAATATCTTCCGTTCAAAACTGGAAAGAAGCTTTCTGAGAAACTGCTCTGTGTTCTGTTAATTCATCTCACAGTGTTACATCTTTCCCTTCAAGAAGCCTTTCGCTAAGGCTGTTCTTGCGGAATTGGCAAAGCGATATTTGGAAGCCCATAGAGGGCTATGGTGAAAAAGGAAATATCTTCCGTTCAAAACTGGAAAGAAGCTTTCTGAGAAACTGCTCTGTGTTCTCTGAATTCGTCTCACAGAGTTACATCTTTCCCTTCAAGAAGCCTTTCGCTAAGGCTGTTCTTGTGGAATTGGCAAAGGGATATTTGGAAGCCCTTAGAGGGCTATGGTGAAAGAGGAAATATCTTCCGTTCAAAACTGGAAAGAAGCTTTCTGAGAAACTGCTCTGTGTTCTGTGAATTCATCTCACAGAGTTACATCTTTCCCTTCAAGAAGCCTTTGGCTAAGGCTGTTCTTGAGGAATTGGCAAAGGGATATTTGGAAGCCCATAGACGGCTATGGTTAAAAAGGAAATATCTTCCGTTCAAAACTGGAAAGAAGCTTTCTGAGAAACTGCTCTGTGTTCTGTGAATTCATCTCACAGAGTTACATCTTTCCTTCAAGAAGCCTTTCGCTAAGGCTGTTCTTGTGGAATTGGCAAAGCGATATTTGGAAACCCATAGAGGGCTATGGTGAAAAAGGAAATATCTTCCGTTCAAAACTGGAAAGAAGCTTTCTGAGAAACTGCTCTGTGTTCTGTGAATTCATCTCACAGAGTTACATCTTTCCCTTCAAGAAGCCTTTCGCTAAGGCTGTTCTTTTGGAATTGGCAAAGGGATATTTGGAAGCCCACAGAGGGCTATGGTGAAAAAGGAAATATCTTCCGTTCAAAACTGGAAAGAAGCTTTCTGAGAAACTGCTCTGTGTTCTGTTAATTCATCTCACAGAGTTACATCTTTGCCTTCAAGAAGCCTTTGGCTAAGGCTGTTCTTGTGGAATTGGCAAAGGGATATTTGGAAGCCCATAGACGGCTATGGTGAAAAAGGAAATATCTTCCGTTCAAAACTGGAAAGAAGCTTTCTGAGAAACTGCTCTGTGTTCTGTGAATTCATCTCACAGAGTTACATCTTTCCCTTCAAGAAGCCTTTCGCTAAGGCTGTTCTTGGGGAATTGGCAAAGGGATATTTGGAAGCCCATAGAGGCCTACGGTGAAAAATGAAATATCTTCCGTTCAAAACTGGAAAGAAGCTTTCTGAGAAACTGCTCTGTGTTCTCTGAATTCGTCTCACAGAGTTACATCTTTCCCTTCAAGAAGCCTTTCCCTAAGGCTGTTCTTGTGGAATTGGCAAAGGGATATTTGGAAGCCCTTAGAGGGCTATGGTGAAAAAGGAAATATCTTCCGTTCAAAACTGGAAAGAAGCTTTCTGAGAAACTGCTCTGTGTTCTCTTAATTCATCTCACAGAGTTACATCTTTCCCTTCAAGAAGCCTTTGGCTAAGGCTGTTCTTGAGGAATTGGCAAAGGGATATTTGGAAGCCCATAGACGGCTATGGTTAAAAAGGAAATATCTTCCGTTCAAAACTGGAAAGAAGCTTTCTGAGAAACAGCTCTGTGTTCTGTGAATTCATCTCACAGAGTTACATCTTTCCTTCAAGAAGCCTTTCGCTAAGGCTGTTCTTGTGGAATTGGCAAAGCGATATTTGGAAACCCATAGAGGGCTATGGTGAAAAAGGAAATATCTTCCGTTCAAAACTGGAAAGAAGCTTTCTGAGAAACTGCTCTGTGTTCTGTTAATTCATCTCACAGAGTTACATCTTTCCCTTCAAGAAGCCTTTCGCTAAGGCTGTTCTTTTGGAATTGGCAAAGGGATATTTGGAAGCCCACAGAGGGCTATGGTGAAAAAGGAAATATCTTCCGTTCAAAACTGGAAAGAAGCTTTCTGAGAAACTGCTCTGTGTTCTGTTAATTCATCTCACAGAGTTACATCTTTGCCTTCAAGAAGCCTTTGGCTAAGGCTGTTTTGTGGAATTGGCAAAGGGATATTTGGAAGCCCATAGACGGCTATGGTGAAAAAGGAAATATCTTCCGTTCAAAACTGGAAAGAAGCTTTCTGAGAAACTGCTCTATGTTCTGTGAATTCATCTCACAGAGTTACATCTTTCCCTTCAAGAAGCCTTTCGCTAAGGCTGTTCTTGTGGAATTGGCAAAGGGATATTTGGAAGCCCATAGAGGCCTATGGTGAAAAAGGAAATATCTTCCGTTCAAAACTGGGAAGAAGCTTTCTGAGAAACTGCTCTGTGTTCTCTGAATTCATCTCACAGAGTTACATCTTTCCCTTCAAGAAGCCTTTCGCTAAGGCTGTTCTTGTGGAATTGGCAAAGGGATATTTGGAAGCCCATAGAGGCCTATGGTGAAAAAGGAAATATCTTCCGTTCAAAACTGGAAAGAAGCTTTCTGAGAAACTGCTCTGTGTTCTGTGAATTCATCTCACAGAGTTACATCTTTCCCTTCAAGAAGCCTTTCGCTAAGGCTGTTCTTGTGGAATTGGCAAAGCGATATTTCAAAACCCATAGAGGGCTAGGGTGAAAAAGGAAATATCTTCCGTTCAAAACTGGAAAGAAGCTTTCTGAGAAACTGCTCTGTGTTCTGTTAATTCATCTCACAGAGTTACATCTTTCCCTTCAAGAAGCCTTTCGCTAAGGCTGTTCTTGTGGAATTGGCAAAGGGATATTTGAAAGCCCATAGAGGGCTATGGTGAAAAAGGAAATATCTTCCGTTCAAAACTGGAAAGAAGCTTTCTGAGAAACTGCTCTGTGTTCTGTGAATTCATCTCACAAAGTTACATCTTTCCCTTCAAGAAGCCTTTCGCTAAGGCTGTTCTTGTGGTATTGGCAAAGGGATACTTGGAAGCCCATAGAGGCCTATGGTGAAAAAGGAAATATCTTCCGTTCAAAACTGGAAAGAAGCTTTCTGAGAAACTGCTCTGTGTTCTGTTAATTCATCTCACAGAGTTACATCTTTCCCTTCAAGAAGCCTTTCGCTAAGGCTGTTCTTGTGGAATTGGCAAAGGGATATTTGGAAGCCCATAGAGGGCTAGGGTGAAAAAGGAAATATCTTCCTTTCAAAACTGCAAAGAAGCTTTCTGAGAAACTGCTCTGTGTTCTGTTAATTCATCTCACAGAGTTAAATCTTTCCCTTCAAGAAGCCTTTCACTAAGACTGTGCTTGTGGAAATGGCAAAGGGATATTTGGAAGCCCATAGAGGGCTATGGTGAAAAAGGAAATATCTTCCGTTCAAAACTGGAAAGAAGCTTTCTGAGAAACTGCTCTGTGTTCTGTTAATTCATCTCACAGAGTTACATCTTTCCCTTCAAGAAGCCTTTCGCTAAGGCTGTTCTTGTGGAATTGGCAAAGGGATATTTGGAAGCCCCTAGAGGGCTATGGTGAAAAAGGAAATATCTTCCGTTCAAAACTGGAAAGAAGCTTTCTGAGAAACTGCTCTGTGTTCTCTTAATTCATCTCACAGAGTTACATTTTTCCCTTCCAGAAGCCTTTGGCTAAGGCTGTTCTTGAGGAATTGGCAAAGGGATATTTGGAAGCCCATAGACGGCTATGGTTAAAAAGGAAATATCTTCCGTTCAAAACTGTAAAGAAGCTTTCTGAGAAACTGCTCGGTGTTCTGTGAATTCATCTCACAGAGTTACATCTTTCCCTTCAAGAAGCCTTTCGCTAAGGCTGTTCTTGTGGAATTGGCAAAGGGATATTTGGAAGCCCATAGAGGCCTATGGTGAAAAAGGAAATATCTTCCGTTCAAAACTGGAAAGAAGCTTTCTGAGAAACTGCTCTGTGTTCTGTTAATTCATCTCACAGAGTTACATCTTTCCCTTCAAGAAGCCTTTCGCTAAGGCTGCTCTTGAGGAATTGGCAAAGCGATATTTGGAAGCCCATAGACGGCCATGGTTAAAAAGGAAATATCTTCCGTTCAAAACTGGAAAGAAGCTTTCTGAGAAACTGCTCTGTGTTCTGTGAATTCATCTCACAGAGTTACATTTTTCCCTTCAAGAAGCCTTTCGCTAAGGCTGTTCTTGTGGAATTGGCAAAGCGATATTTGGAAACCCATAGAGGGCTATGGCGAAAAAGGAAATATCTTCCGTTCAAAACTGGAAAGAAGCTTTCTGAGAAACTGCTCTGTGTTCTGTTAATTCATCTCACAGAGTTACATCTTTCCCTTCAAGAAGCCTTTCGCTAAGGCTGTTCTTGTGGAATTGGCAAAGGGATATTTGGAAGCCCATAGAGGGCTATGGTGAAAAAGGAAATATCTTCCGATCAAAACTGGAAAGAAGCTTTCTGAGAAACTGCTCTGTGTTCTGTGAATTCATCTCACAGAGTTACATCTTTCCCTTCAAGAAGCCTTTCGCTAAGGCTGTTCTTGTGGAATTGGCAAAGGGATATTTGGAAGCCCATAGAGGCCTATGGTGAAAAAGGAAATATCTTCCGTTCAAAACTGGAAAGAAGCTTTCTGAGAAACTGCTCTGTGTTCTGTTAATTCATCTCACAGAGTTACATCTTTCCCTTCAAGAAGCCTTTCGCTAAGGCTGTTCTTGTGGAATTGGCAAAGGGATATTTGGAAGTCCATAGAGGGCTATGTTGAAAAAGGAAATATCTTCCGTTCAAAACTGCAAAGAAGCTTTCTGAGAAACTGCTCTGTGTTCTGTTAATTCATCTCACAGAGTTACATCTTTCCCTTCAAGAAGCCTTTCGCTAAGACTGTTCTTGTGGAAATGGCAAAGGGATATTTGGAAGCCCATAGACGGCTATGGTGAAAAAGGAAATATCTTCCGTTCAAAACTGGAAAGAAGCTTTCTGAGAAACTGCTCTGTGTTCTGTGAATTCATCTCACAGAGTTACATCTTTCCCTTCAAGAAGCCTTTCGCTAAGGCTGTTCTTGTGGAATTGGCAAAGGGATATTTGGAAGCCCATAGAGGCCTATGGTGAAAAAGGAAATATCTTCCGTTCAAAACTGGAAAGAAGCTTTCTCAGAAACTGCTCTGTGTTCTGTTAATTCATCTCACAGAGTTACATCTCTCCCTTCAAGAAGCCTTTCGCTAAGGCTGTTCTTGAGGAATTGGCAAAGGGATATTTGGAAGCCCATAGACGGCTATGGTTAAAAAGGAAATATCTTCCGTTCAAAACTGGAAAGAAGCTTTCTGAGAAACTGCTCTGTGTTCTGTGAATTCATCTCACAGAGTTACATCTTTCCCTTCAAGAAGCCTTTCGCTAAGGCTGTTCTTGTGGAATTGGCAAAGCGATATTTGGAAACCCATAGAGGGCTATGGTGAAAAAGGAAATATCTTCCGTTCAAAACTGGAAAGAAGCTTTCTGAGAAACTGCTCTGTGTTCTGTCAATTCATCTCACAGAGTTACATCTTTCCCTTCAAGAAGCCTTTCGCTAAGGCTGTTCTTGTGGAATTGGCAAAGGGATATTTGGAAGCCCATAGAGGGCTATGGTGAAAAAGGAAATATCTTCCGTTCAAAACTGGAAAGAAGCTTTCTGAGAAACTGCTCTGTGTTCTGTTAATTCATCTCACAGAGTTACATCTTTCCCTTCAAGAAGCCTTTCGCTAAGGCTGTTCTTGTGGAATTGGCAAAGGGATATTTGAAAGCCCATAGAGGCCTATGGTGAAAAAGGAAATATCTTCCGTTCAAAACTGGAAAGAAGCTTTCTGAGAAACTGTTCTGTGTTCCCTGAATTCATCTCACAGAGTTACATCTTTCCCTTCAAGAAGCCTTTCGCTAAGGCTGTTCTTGTGGAATTGGCAAAGGGATATTTGGAAGCCCATAGACGGCTATGGTGAAAAAGGAAATATCTTCCGTTCAAAACTGGAAAGAAGCTTTCTGAGAAACTGCTCTGTGTTCTGTTAATTCATCTCACAGAGTTACATCTTTCCCTTCAAGATGCCTTTCGCTAAGACTGTTCTTGTGGAAATGGCAAAGGGATATTTGGAAGCCCATAGACGGCTATGTTGAAAAAGGAAATATCTTCCGTTCAAAACTGGAAAGAAGCTTTCTGAGAAACTGCTCTGTGTTCTGTGAATTCATCTCACAGAGTTACATCTTTCCCTTCAAGAAGCCTTTCGCTAAGGCTGTTCTTGTGGAATTGGCAAAGGGATATTTGGAAGCCCATAGAGGCCTATGGTGAAAAAGGAAATATCTTCCGTTCAAAACTGGAAAGAAGCTTTCTGAGAAACTGCTCTGTGTTCTCTTAATTCATCTCACAGAGTTACATCTTTCCCTTCAAGAAGCCTTTGGCTAAGGCTGTTCTTGAGGAATTGGCAAAGGGATATTTGGAAGCCCCTAGAGGGCTATGGTGAAAAAGGAAATATCTTCCGTTCAAAACTGGAAAGAAGATTTCTGAGAAACTGCTCTGTGCTCTGTCAATTCATCTCACAGAGTTACATCTTTCCCTTCAAGAAGCCTTTCGCTAAGACTGTTCTTGTGGAAATGGCAAAGGGATATTTGGAAGCCCATAGACGGCTATGGTGAAAAAGGAAATATCTTCCGTTCAAAACTGGAAAGAAGCTTTCTGAGAAACTGCTCTGTGTTCTGTGAATTCATCTCACAGAGTTACATCTTTCCCTTCAAGAAGCCTTTCGCTAAGGCTGTTCTTGTGGAATTGGCAAAGGGATATTTGGAAGCCCATAGAGGGCTATGGTGAAAAAGGAAATATCTTCCGTTCAAAACTGGAAAGAAGCTTTCTGAGAAACTGCTCTGTGTTCTCTTAATTCATCTCACAGAGTTACATCTTTCCCTTCAAGAAGCCTTTGGCTAAGGCTGTTCTTGAGGAATTGGCAAAGGGATATTTGGAAGCCCATAGACGGCTATGGTTAAAAAGGAAATATCTTCCGTTGAAAACTGGAAAGAAGCTTTCTGAGAAACTGCTCTGTGTTCTGTGAATTCATCTCGCAGAGTTACATCTTTCCCTTCAAGAAGTCTTTCGCTAAGGCTGTTCTTGTGGAATTGGCAAAGCGATATTTGGAAACCCTTAGAGGGCTATGGTGAAAAAGGAAATATCTTCCGTTCAAAACTGGAAAGAAGCTTTCTGAGAAACTGCTCTGTGTTCTGTTAATTCATCTCACAGAGTTACATCTTTCCCTTCAAGAAGCCTTTCGCTAAGGCTGTTCTTTTGGAATTGGCAAAGGGATATTTGGAAGCCCACAGAGGGCTATGGTGAAAAAGGAAATATCTTCCGTTCAAAACTGGAAAGAAGCTTTCTGAGAAACTGCTCTGTGTTCTGTTAATTCCTCTCACAGAGTTACATCTTTGCCTTCAAGAAGCCTTTGGCTAAGGCTGTTCTTGTGGAATTGGCAAAGGGATATTTGGAAGCCCATAGACGGCTATGGTGAAAAAGGAAATATCTTCCGTTCAAAACTGGAAAGAAGCTTTCTGAGAAACTGCTCTGTGTTCTGTGAATTCATCTCACAGAGTTACATCTTTCCCTTCAAGAAGCCTTTCGCTAAGGCTGTTCTTTTGGAATTGGCAAAGAGATATTTGGAAGCCCATAAAGGCCTATGGTGAAAAAGGAAATATCTTCCGTTCAAAACTGGAAAGAAGCTTTCTGAGAAACTGCTCTGTGTTCTCTGAATTCATCTCACAGAGTTACATCTTTCCCTTCAAGAAGCCTTTCGCTAAGGCTGTTCTTGTGGAATTGGCAAAGGGATATTTGGAAGCCCATAGAGGCCTATGGTGAAAAAGGAAATATCTTCCGTTCAAAACTGGAAAGAAGCTTTCTGAGAAACTGCTCTGTGTTCTGTTAATTCATCACACAGAGTTACATCTTTCCCTTCAAGAAGCCTTTCGCTAAGGCTGCTCTTGAGGAATTGGCAAAGGGATATTTGGAAGCCCATAGACGGCTATGGTGAAAAAGGAAATATCTTCCGTTCAAAACTGGAAAGAAGCTTTCTGAGAAACTGCTCTGTGTTCTGCTAATTCATCTCACAGAGTTACATCTTTCCCTTCAAGAAGCCTTTCGCTAAGGCTGTTCTTGTGGAATTGGCAAAGGGATATTTGGAAGCCCATAGACGGCTATGGTTAAAAAGGAAATATCTTCCGTTCAAAACTGGAAAGAAGCTTTCTGAGAAACTGCTCTGTGTTCTGTTAATTCATCTCACAGAGTTACATCTTTCCCTTCAAGAAGCCTTTCGCTAAGGCTGTTCTTGTGGAATTGGCAAAGGGATATTTGAAAGCCCATAGAGGCCTACGGTGAAAAAGGAAATATCTTCCGTTCAAAACTGGAAAGAAGCTTTCTGAGAAACTGTTCTGTGTTCCCTGAATTCATCTCACAGAGTTACATCTTTCCCTTCAAGAAGCCTTTCGCTAAGGCTGTTCTTGTGGAATTGGCAAAGGGATATTTGGAAGCCCATAGACGGCTATGGTGAAAAAGGAAATATCTTCCGTTCAAAACTGCAAAGAAGCTTTCTGAGAAACTGCTCTGTGTTCTGTTAATTCATCTCACAGAGTTACATCTTTCCCTTCAAGATGCCTTTCGCTAAGACTGTTCTTGTGGAAATGGCAAAGGGATATTTGGAAGCCCATAGACGGCTATGGTGAAAAAGGAAATATCTTCCGTTCAAAACTGGAAAGAAGCTTTCTGAGAAACTGCTCTGTGTTCTGTGAATTCATCTCACAGAGTTACATCTTTCCCTTTAAGAAGCCTTTCGCTAAGGCTGTTCTTGTGGAATTGGCAAAGGGATATTTGGAAGCCCATAGAGGCCTATGGTGAAAAAGGAAATATCTTCCGTTCAAAACTGCAAAGAAGCTTTCTGAGAAACTGCTCTGTGTTCTGTTAATTCATCTCACAGAGTTACATCTTTCCCTTCAAGAAGCCTTTCGCTAAGACTGTTCTTGTGGAAATGGCAAAGGGATATTTGGAAGCCCATAGACGGCTATGGTGAAAAAGGAAATATCTTCCGTTCAAAACTGGAAAGAAGCTTTCTGAGAAACTGCTCTGTGTTCTGTTAATTCATCTCACAGAGTTACATCTTTCCCTTCAAGAAGCCTTTCGCTAAGGCTGTTCTTGTGGAATTGGCAAAGGGATATTTGGAAGCCCATAGAGGGCTATGGTGAAAAAGGAAATATCTTCCGTTCAAAACTGGAAAGAAGCTTTCTGAGAAACTGCTCTGTGTTCTCTTAATTCATCTCACAGAGTTACATCTTTCCCTTCAAGAAGCCTTTCGCTAAGGCTGTTCTTGTGGAATTGGCAAAGGGATATTTGGAAGCCCATAAAGGCCTATGGTGAAAAAGGAAATATCTTCCGTTCAAAACTGGAAAGAAGCTTTCTGAGAAACTGCTCTGTGTTCTCTTAATTCATCTCACAGAGTTACATCTTTCCCTTCAAGAAGCCTTTCGCTAAGGCTGTTCTTGTGGAATTGGCAAAGGGATATTTGGAAGCCCATAGAGGCCTATGGTGAAAAAGGAAATATCTTCCGTTCAAAACTGGAAAGAAGCTTTCTGAGAAACTGCTCTGTGTTCTCTGAATTCATCTCACAGAGTTACATCTTTCCCTTCAAGAAGCCTTTCGCTAAGGCTGTTCTTGTGGAATTGGCAAAGCGATATTTGGAAGCCCATAGAGGCCTATGGTGAAAAAGGAAATATCTTCCGTTCAAAACTGGAAAGAAGCTTTCTGAGAAACTGCTCTGTGTTCTGTTAATTCATCTCACAGAGTTACATCTTTCCTTTCAAGAAGCCTTTCGCTAAGGCTGCTCTTGAGGAATTGGCAAAGGGATATTTGGAAACCCATAGACGGCTATGGTTAAAAAGGAAATATCTTCCGTTCAAAACTGGAAAGAAGCTTTCTGAGAAACTGCTCTGTGTTCTGTGAATTCATCTCCCAGAGTTATATCTTTCCCTTCAAGAAGCCTTTCGCTAAGGCTGTTCTTGTGGAATTGGCAAAGCGATATTTGGAAACCCATAGAGGGCTATGGTGAAAAAGGAAATATCTTCCGTTCAAAACTGGAAAGAGGCTTTCTGAGAAACTGCTCTGTGTTCTGTTAATTCATCTCACAGAGTTACATCTTTCCCTTCAAGAAGCCTTTCGCTAAGACTGTTCTTGTGGAAATGGCAAAGGGATATTTGGAAGCCCATAGACGGCTATGTTGAAAAAGGAAATATCTTCCGTTCAAAACTGGAAAGAAGCTTTCTGAGAAACTGCTCTGTGTTCTGTGAATTCATCTCACAGAGTTACATCTTTCCCTTCAAGAAGCCTTTCGCTAAGGCTGTTCTTGTGGAATTGGCAAAGGGATATTTGGAAGCCCATAGAGGCCTATGGTGAAAAAGGAAATATCTTCCGTTCAAAACTGGAAAGAAGATTTCTGAGAAACTGCTCTGTGTTCTGTGAATTCATCTCACAGAGTTACATCTTTCCCTTCAAGAAGCCTTTCGCTAAGGCTGTTCTTATGGAATTCGCAAAGGGATATTTGGAAGCCCATAGACGGCTATGGTGTAAAAGGAAATATCTTCCGTTCAAAACTGGAAAGAAGCTTTCTGAGAAACTGCTCTGTGTTCTGTGAATTCATCTCACAGAGTTACATCTTTCCTTTCAATTACCCTTTCGCTAAGGCTGTTCTTGAGGAATTGGCAAAGGGATATTTGAAAGCCCATAGACGGCTATGGTTAAAAAGGAAATATCTTCCGTTCAAAACTGGAAAGAAGCTTTCTGAGAAACTGCTCTGTGTTCTGTGAATTCATCTCACAGAGTTACATCTTTCCCTTCAAGAAGCCTTTCGCTAAGGCTGTTCTTGTGGAATTGGCAAAGCGATATTTGGAAGCCCATAGAGGGCTATGGTGAAAAAGGAAATATCTTCCGTTCAAAACTGGAAAGAAGCTTTCTGAGAAACTGCTCTGTGTTCTCTGAATTCGTCTCACAGAGTTACATCTTTCCCTTCAAGAAGCCTTTCGCTAAGGCTGTTCTTGTGGAATTGGCAAAGGGATATTTGGAAGCCCTTAGAGGCCTATGGTGAAAAAGGAAATATCTTCCGTTCAAAACTGGAAAGAAGCTTTCTGAGAAACTGCTCTGTGTTCTCTTAATTCATCTCACAGAGTTACATCTTTCCCTTCAAGAAGCCTTTGGCTAAGGCTGTTCTTGAGGAATTGGCAAAGGGATATTTGGAAGTCCATAGACGGCTATGGTTAAAAAGGAAATATCTTCTGTTCAAAACTGGAAAGAAGCTTTCTGAGAAACTGCTCTGTGTTCTGTTAATTCATCTCACAGAGTTACATCTTTCCCTTCAAGAAGCCTTTCGCTAAGGCTGTTCTTGTGGAATTGGCAAAGGGATATTTGAAAGCCCATAGAGGCCTACGGTGAAAAAGGAAATATCTTCCGTTCAAAACTGGAAAGAAGCTTTCTGAGAAACTGTTCTGTGTTCCCTGAATTCATCTCACAGAGTTACATCTTTCCCTTCAAGAAGCCTTTCGCTAAGGCTGTTCTTGTGGAATTGGCAAAGGGATATTTGGAAGCCCATAGACGGCTATGGTGAAAAAGGAAATATCTTCCGTTCAAAACTGCAAAGAAGCTTTCTGAGAAACTGCTCTGTGTTCTGTTAATTCATCTCACAGAGTTACATCTTTCCCTTCAAGATGCCTTTCGCTAAGACTGTTCTTGTGGAAATGGCAAAGGGATATTTGGAAGCCCATAGACGGCTATGGTGAAAAAGGAAATATCTTCCGTTCAAAACTGGAAAGAAGCTTTCTGAGAAACTGCTCTGTGTTCTGTGAATTCATCTCACAGAGTTACATCTTTCCCTTCAAGAAGCCTTTCGCTAAGGCTGTTCTTGTGGAATTGGCAAAGGGATATTTGGAAGCCCATAGAGGCCTATGGTGAAAAAGGAAATATCTTCCGTTCAAAACTGCAAAGAAGCTTTCTGAGAAACTGCTCTGTGTTCTCTTAATTCATCTCACAGAGTTACATCTTTCCCTTCAAGAAGCCTTTCGCTAAGGCTGTTCTTGTGGAATTGGCAAAGGGATATTTGGAAGCCCATAGACGGCTATGGTTAAAAAGGAAATATCTTCCGTTCAAAACTGGAAAGAAGCTTTCTGAGAAACTGCTCTGTGTTCTGTTAATTCATCTCACAGAGTTATATCTTTCCCTTCAAGAAGCCTTTCGCTAAGGCTGTTCTTGTGGAATTGGCAAAGCGATATTTGGAAACCCATAGAGGGCTATGGTGAAAAAGGAAATATCTTCCGTTCAAAACTGGAAAGAAGCTTTCTGAGAAACTGCTCTGTGTTCTGTTAATTCATCTCACAGAGTTACATCTTTCCCTTCAAGAAGCCTTTCGCTAAGACTGTTCTTGTGGAAATGGCAAAGGGATATTTGGAAGCCCATAGACGGCTATGTTGAAAAAGGAAATATCTTCCGTTCAAAACTGGAAAGAAGCTTTCTGAGAAACTGCTCTGTGTTCTGTGAATTCATCTCACAGAGTTACATCTTTCCCTTCAAGAAGCCTTTCGCTAAGGCTGTTCTTGTGGAATTGGCAAAGGGATATTTGGAAGCCCATAGAGGCCTATGGTGAAAAAGGAAATATCTTCCGTTCAAAACTGGAAAGAAGATTTCTGAGAAACTGCTCTGTGTTCTGTGAATTCATCTCACAGAGTTACATCTTTCCCTTCAAGAAGCCTTTCGCTAAGGCTGTTCTTATGGAATTCGCATAGGGATATTTGGAAGCCCATAGACGGCTATGGTGTAAAAGGAAATATCTTCCGTTCAAAACTGGAAAGAAGCTTTCTGAGAAACTGCTCTGTGTTCTGTGAATTCATCTCACAGAGTTACATCTTTCCCTTCAATTACCCTTTCGCTAAGGCTGTTCTTGAGGAATTGGCAAAGCGATATTTGGAAGCCCATAGACGGCTATGGTTAAAAAGGAAATATCTTCCGTTCAAAACTGGAAAGAAGCTTTCTGAGAAACAGCTCTGTGTTCTGTGAATTCATCTCACAGAGTTACATCTTTCCCTTCAAGAAGCCTTTCGCTAAGGCTGTTCTTGTGGAATTGGCAAGGCGATATTTGGAAGCCCATAGAGGGCTATGGTGAAAAAGGAAATATCTTCCGTTCAAAACTGGAAAGAAGCTTTCTGAGAAACTGCTCTGTGTTCTGTGAATTCATCTCACAGAGTTATATCTTTCCCTTCAAGAAGCCTTTCGCTAAGGCTGTTCTTGTGGAATTGGCAAAGCGATATTTGGAAACCCATAGAGGGCTATGGTGAAAAAGGAAATATCTTCCGTTCAAAACTGGAAAGAAGCTTTCTGAGAAACTGCTCTGTGATCTGTTAATTCATCTCACAGAGTTACATCTTTCCCTTCAAGAAGCCTTTCGCTAAGACTGTTCTTGTGGAAATGGCAAAGGGATATTTAGAAGCCCATAGACGGCTATGGTGAAAAAGGAAATATCTTCCGTTCAAAACTGGAAAGAAGCTTTCTGAGAAACTGCTCTGTGTTCTGTGAATTCATCTCACAGAGTTACATCTTTCCCTTCAAGAAGCCTTTCGCTAAGGCTGTTCTTGTGGAATTGGCAAAGGGATATTTGGAAGCCCATAGAGGCCTATGGTGAAAAAGGAAATATCTTCCGTTCAAAACTGGAAAGAAGCTTTCTGAGAAACTGCTCTGTGTTCTGTTAATTCATCTCACAGAGTTACATCTCTCCCTTCAAGAAGCCTTTCGCTAAGGCTGTTCTTGAGGAATTGGCAAAGGGATATTTGGAAGCCCATAGACGGCTATGGTTAAAAAGGAAATATCTTCCGTTCAAAACTGGAAAGAAGCTTTCTGAGAAACTGCTCTGTGTTCTGTGAATTCATCTCACAGAGTTACATCTTTCCCTTCAAGAAGCCTTTCGCTAAGGCTGTTCTTGTGGAATTGGCAAAGGGATATTTGGAAGCCCATAGAGGCCTATGGTGAAAAAGGAAATATCTTCCGTTCAAAACTGGAAAGAAGCTTTCTGAGAAACTGCTCTGTGTTCTGTTAATTCATCTCACAGAGTTACATCTTTCCCTTCAAGAAGCCTTTCGCTAAGGCTGTTCTTGTGGAATTGGCAAAGGGATATTTGGAAGTCCATAGAGGGCTATGGTGAAAAAGGAAATATCTTCCGTTGAAAACTGCAAAGAAGCTTTCTGAGAAACTGCTGTGTGTTCTGTTAATTCATCTCACAGAGTTACATCTTTCCCTTCAAGAAGCCTTTCGCTAAGACTGTTCTTGTGGAAATGGCAAAGGGATATTTGGAAGCCCATAGACGGCTATGGTGAAAAAGGAAATATCTTCCGTTCAATACTGGAAAGAAGCTTTCTCAGAAACTGCTCTGTGTTCTGTGAATTCATCTCACAGAGTTACATCTTTCCCTTCAAGAAGCCTTTCGCTAAGGCTGTTCTTGTGGAATTGGCAAAGGGATATTTGGAAGCCCATAGAGGGCTATTTTGTAAAAGGAAATATCTTCCGTTCAAAACTGGAAAGAAGCTTTCTTAGAAACTGCTCTGTGTTCTGTTAATTCATCTCACAGAGTTACATCTTTGCCTTCAAGAAGCCTTTGGCTAAGGCTGTTCTTGTGGAATTGGCAAAGGGATATTTGGAAGCCCATAGACGGCTATGGTGAAAAAGGAAATATCTTCCGTTCAAAACTGCAAAGAAGCTTTCTGAGAAACTGCTCTGTGTTCTGTTAATTCATCTCACAGAGTTACATCTTTCCCTTCAAGAAGCCTTTCGCTAAGACTGTTCTTGTGGAAATGGCAAAGGGATATTTGGAAGCCCATAGACGGCTATGGTGAAAAAGGAAATATCTTCCCTTCAAAACTGGAAAGAAGCTTTCTGAGAAACTGCTCTGTGTTCTGTTAATTCATCTCACAGAGTTACATCTTTCCCTTCATGAAGCCTTTCGCTAAGGCTGTTCTTGTGGAATTGGCAAAGGGATATTTGGAAGCCCTTAGAGGGCTATGGTGAAAAAGGAAATATCTTCCGTTCAAAACTGGAAAGAAGCTTTCTGAGAAACTGCTCTGTGTTCTCTTAATTCATCTCACAGAGTTACATCTTTCCCTTCAAGAAGCCTTTGGCTAAGGCTGTTCTTGAGGAATTGGCAAAGGGATATTTGGAAGCCCATAGACGGCTATGGTAAAAAAGGAAATATCTTCCGTTGAAAACTGGAAAGAAGCTTTCTGAGAAACTGCTCTGTGTTCTGTGAATTCATCTCACACAGTTACATCTTTCCCTTCAAGAAGCCTTTCGCTAAGGCTGTTCTTGTGGTATTGGCAAAGGGATATTTGGAAGCCCATAGAGGCCTATGGTGAAAAAGGAAATATCTTCCGTTCAAAACTGGAAAGAAGCTTTCTGAGAAACTGCTCTGTGTTCTGTTAATTCATCTCACAGAGTTACATCTTTCCCTTCAAGAAGCCTTTCGCTAAGGCTGTTCTTGTGGAATTGGCAAAGGGATATTTGGAAGCCCATAGAGGGCTATGGTGAAAAAGGAAATATCTTCCTTTCAAAACTGCAAAGAAGCTTTCTGAGAAACTGCTCTGTGTTCTGTTAATTCATCTCACAGAGTTACATCTTTCCCTTCAAGAAGCCTTTCACTAAGACTGTTCTTGTGGAAATGGCAAAGGGATATTTGGAAGCCCATAGACGGCTATGGTGAAAAAGGAAATATCTTCCGTTCAAAACTGGAAAGAAGCTTTCTGAGAAACTGCTCTGTGTTCTGTTAATTCATCTCACAGAGTTACATCTTTCCCTTCAAGAAGCCTTTCGCTAAGGCTGTTCTTGTGGAATTGGCAAAGGGATATTTGGAAGCCCATAGAGGGCTATGGTGAAAAAGCAAATATCTTCCGTTCAAAACTGGAAAGAAGCTTTCTGAGAAACTGCTCTGTGTTCTCTTAATTCATCTCACAGAGTTACATCTTTCCCTTCAAGAAGCCTTTCGCTAAGGCTGTTCTTTTGGAATTGGCAAAGGGATATTTGGAAGGCCACAGAGGGCTATGGTGAAAAAGGAAATATCTTCCGTTCAAAACTGGAAAGAAGCTTTCTGAGAAACTGCTCTGTGTTCTGTTAATTCATCTCACAGAGTTACATCTTTGCCTTCAAGAAGCCTTTGGCTAAGGCTGTTCTTGTGGAATTGGCAAAGGGATATTTGGAAGCCCATAGACGGCTATGGTGAAAAAGGAAATATCTTCTGTTCAAAACTGGAAAGAAGCTTTCTGAGAAACTGCTCTGTGTTCTGTGAATTCATCTCACAAAGTTACATCTTTCCCTTCAAGAAGCCTTTCGCTAAGGCTGTTCTTGTGGAATTGGCAAAGGGATATTTGGAAGCCCATAGAGGCCTATGGTGAAAAAGGAAATATCTTCCGTTCAAAACTGGAAAGAAGCTTTCTGAGAAACTGCTCTGTGTTCTGTTAATTCATCTCACAGAGTTACATCTTTCCCTTCAAGAAGCCTTTCGCTAAGGCTGTTCTTGTGGAATTGGCAAAGGGATATTTGGAAGCCCATAGAGGCCTATGGTGAAAAAGGAAATATCTTCCGTTCAAAACTGGAAAGAAGCTTTCTGAGAAACTGCTCTGTGTTCTGTTAGTTCATCTCACAGAGTTACATCTTTCCCTTCAAGAAGCCTTTCGCTAAGGCTGCTCTTGAGGAATTGGCAAAGGGATATTTGGAAGCGCATAGACGGCTATGGTTAAAAAGCAAATATCTTCCGTTCAAAACTGGAAAGAAGCTTTCTGAGAAACTGCTCTGTGTTCTGTGAATTCATCTCACAGAGTTATATCTTTCCCTTCAAGAAGCCTTTCGCTAAGGCTGTTCTTGTGGAATTGGCAAAGCGATATTTGGAAACCCCTAGAGGGCTATGGTGAAAAAGGAAATATCTTCCGTTCAAAACTGGAAAGAAGCTTTCTGAGAAACTGCTCTGTGTTCTGTGAATTCATCTCACAGAGTTACATCTTTCCCTTCAAGAAGCCTTTCGCTAAGGCTGTTCTTGTGGAATTGGCAAAGGGATATTTGGAAGCCCATAGAGGGCTATGGTGAAAAAGGAAATATCTTCCGTTCAAAACTGGAAAGAAGCTTTCTGAGAAACTGCTCTGTGTTCTGTGAATTCATCTCACAGAGTTACATCTTTCCCTTCAAGAAGCCTTTCGCTAAGGCTGTTCTTGTGGAATTGGCAAAGGGATATTTGGAAGCCCATAGAGGCCTATGGTGAAAAAGGAAATATCTTCCGTTCAAAACTGGAAAGAAGCTTTCTGAGAAACTGCTCTGTGTTCTGTTAATTCATCTCACAGAGTTACATCTTTCCCTTCAAGAAGCCTTTCGCTAAGGCTGTTCTTGTGGAATTGGCAAAGGGATATTTGGAAGTCCATAGAGGGCTATGGTGAAAAAGGAAATATCTTCCGTTCAAAACTGCAAAGAAGCTTTCTGAGAAACTGCTCTGTGTTCTGTTAATTCATCTCACAGAGTTACATCTTTCCCTTCAAGAAGCCTTTCGCTAAGACTGTTCTTGTGGAAATGGCAAAGGGATATTTGGAAGCCCAGAGACGGCTATGGTGAAAAAGGAAATATCTTCCGTTCAAAACTGGAAAGAAGCTTTCTGAGAAACTGCTCTGTGTTCTGTGAATTCATCTCACAGAGTTACATCTTTCCCTTCAAGAAGCCTTTCGCTAAGACTGTTCTTGTGGAAATGGCAAAGGGATATTTGGAAGCCCATAGACGGCTATGGTGAAAAAGGAAATATCTTCCGTTCAAAACTGGAAAGAAGCTTTGTGAGAAACTGCTCTGTGTTCTGTGAATTCATCTCACAGAGTTACATCTTTCCCTTCAAGAAGCCTTTCGCTAAGGCTGTTCTTGTGGAATTGGCAAAGGGATATTTGGAAGCCCATAGAGGCCTATGGTGAAAAAGGAAATATCTTCCGTTCAAAACTGCAAAGAAGCTTTCTGAGAAACTGCTCTGTGTTCTGTTAATTCATCTCACAGAGTTACATCTTTCCCTTCAAGAAGCCTTTCGCTAAGAATGTTCTTGTGGAAATGGCAAAGGGATATTTGGAAGCCCATAGACGGCTATGGTGAAAAAGGAAATATCTTCCGTTCAAAACTTGAAAGAAGCTTTCTGAGAAACTGCTCTGTGTTCTGTGAATTCATCTCACAGAGTTACATCTTTCCCTTCAAGAAGCCTTTCGCTAAAGCTGTTCTTGTGGAATTGGCAAAGCGATATTTGGAAACCCATAGAGGGCTATGTTGAAAAAGGAAATAACTTCCGTTCAAAACTGGAAAGAAGCTTTCTGAGAAACTGCTCTGTGTTCTGTGAATTCATCTCACAGAGTTACATCTTTCCCTTCAAGAACCCTTTCGCTAAGGCTGTTCTTTTGGAATTGGCAAAGGGATATTTGGAAGCCCAGAGAGGGCTATGGTGAAAAAGGAAATATCTTCCGTTCAAAACTGGAAAGAAGCTTTCTGAGAAACTGCTCTGTGTTCTGTTAATTCATCTCACAGAGTTACATCTTTGCCTTCATGAAGCCTTTGGCTAAGGCTGTTCTTGTGGAATTGGCAAAGGGATATTTGGAAGCCCATAGACGGCTATGGTGAAAAAGGAAATATCTTCCGTTCAAAACTGGAAAGAAGCTTTCTGAGAAACTGCTCTGTGTTCTTTTAATTCATCTCACAGAGTTACATCTTTACCTTCAAGAAGCCTTTCGCTAAGGCTGCTCTTGAAGAATTGGAAAAGGGATATTTGGAAGCCCATAGACGGCTATGGTTAAAAAGGAAATATCTTCCGTTCAAAACTGGAAAGAAGCTTTCTGAGAAACTGCTCTGTGTTTTGTGAATTCATCTCACAGAGTTATATCTTTCCCTTCAAGAAGCCTTTCGCTAAGGCTGTTCTTGTGGAATTGGCAAAGCCATATTTGGAAACCCATAGAGGGCTATGGTGAAAAAGGAAATATCTTCCGTTCAAAACTGGAAAGAAGCTTTCTGAGAAACTGCTCTGTGTTCTGTTAATTCATCTCACAGAGTTACATCTTTCCCTTCAAGAAGCCTTTCACTAAGGCTGTTTTTGTGGAATTGGCAAAGGGATATTTGGAAGCCCATAGAGGGCTATGGTGAAAAAGGAAATATCTTCCGTTCAAAACTGGAAAGAAGCTTTCTGAGAAACTGCTCTGTGTTATGTGAATTCATCTCACAGAGTTACATCTTTCCCTTCAAGAAGCCTTTCGCTAAGGCTGTTCTTGTGGAATTTGCAAAGGGATATTTGGAAGCCCATAGAGGCCTATGGTGAAAAAGGAAATATCTTCCGTTCAAAACTGGAAAGAAGCTTTCTGAGAAACTGCTCTGTGTTCTGTTAATTCATCTCACAGAGTTACATCTTTCCCTTCAAGAAGCCTTTCGCTAAGGCTGTTCTTGTGGAATTGGCAAAGGGATATTTGGAAGTCCATAGAGGGCTATGGTGAAAAAGGAAATATCTTCCGTTCAAAACTGCAAAGAAGCTTTCTGAGAAACTGCTCTGTGTTCTGTTAATTCATCTCACAGAGTTACATCTTTCCCTTCAAGAAGCCTTTCGCTAAGACTGTTCTTGTGGAAATGGCAAAGGGATATTTGGAAGGCCATAGACGGCTATGGTGAAAAAGGAAATATCTTCCGTTCAAAACTGGAAAGAAGCTTTCTGAGAAACTGCTCTGTGTTCTGTTAATTCATCTCACAGAGTTACATCTTTCCCTTCAAGAAGCCTTTCGCTAAGGCTGTTCTTGTGGAATTGGCAAAGGGATATTTGGAAGCCCATAGAGGCCTATGGTGAAAAAGGAAATATCTTCCGTTCAAAACTGGAAAGAAGCTTTCTGAGAAACTGCTCTGTGTTCTGTTAATTCATCTCACAGAGTTACATCTTTCCCTTCAAGAAGCCTTTCGCTAAGGCTGTTCTTGAGGCATTGGCAAAGGGATATTTGGAAGCCCATAGACGGCTATGGTTAAAAAGGAAATATCTTCCGTTCAAAACTGGAAAGAAGCTTTCTGAGAAACTGCTCTGTGTTCTGTGAATTCATCTCAGAGAGTTACATCTTTCCCTTCAAGAAGCCTTTCGCTAAGGCTGTTCTTGTGGAATTGGCAAAGCGATATTTGGAAACCCATAGAGGGCTATGGTGAAAAAGGAAATATCTTCCGTTCAAAACTGGAAAGAAGCTTTCTGAGAAACTGCTCTGTGTTCTGTCAATTCATCTCACAGAGTTACATCTTTCCCTTCAAGAAGCCTTTCGCTAAGGCTGTTCTTGTGGAATTGGCAAATGGATATTTGAAAGCCCATAGAGGCCTACGGTGAAAAAGGAAATATCTTCCGTTCAAAACTGGAAAGAAGCTTTCTGAGAAACTGCTCTGTGTTCCCTGAATTCATCTCACAGAGTTACATCGTTCCCTTCAAGAAGCCTTTCGTAAGGCTGTTCTTGTGGAATTGGCAAAGGGATATTTGGAAGCCCATAGAGGGCTAGGGTGAAAAAGGAAATATCTTCCGTTCAAAACTGCAAAGAAGCTTTCTGAGAAACTGCTCTGTGTTCTGTTAATTCATCTCACAGAGTTACATCTTTCCCTTCAAGAAGCCTTTCGCTAAGACTGTTCTTGTGGAAATGGCAAAGGGATATTTGGAAGCCCATAGACGGCTATGTTGAAAAAGGAAATATCTTCCGTTCAAAACTGGAAAGAAGCTTTCTGAGAAACTGCTCTGTGTTCTGTGAATTCATCTCACAGAGTTACATCTTTCCCTTCTAGAAGCCTTTCGCTAAGGCTGTTCTTGTGGAATTGGCAAAGGGATATTTGGAAGCCCATAGAGGGCTCTGGTGAAAAAGTAAATATCTTCCGTTCAAAACTGGAAAGAAGATTTCTGAGAAAATGCTCTGTGTTCTGTGAATTCATCTCACAGCGTTACATCTTTCCCTTCAAGAAGCCTTTCGCTAAGTCTGCTCTTATTTAATTGGCAAAGGGATATTTGGAAGCCCATAGACGGCTATGGTGTAAAAGGAAATATCTTCCGTTCAAAACTGGAAAGAAGCTTTCTGAGAAACTGCTCTGTGTTGTGTGAATTCATCTCACAGAGTTACATCTTTCCCTTCAAGAAGCCTTTCGCTAAGGCTGTTCTTGTGGAATTGGCAAAGCGATATTTGGAAGCCCATAGAGGGCTATGGTGAAAAAGGAAATATCTTCCGTTCAAAACTGGAAAGAAGCTTTCTGAGAAACTGCTCTGTGTTCTGTTAATTCATCTCACAGAGTTACATCTTTCCCTTCAAGAAGCCTTTCGCTAAGGCTGTTTTTGTGGAATTGGCAAAGGGATATTTGGAAGCCCATAGAGGGCTATGGTGAAAAAGGAAATATCTTCCGTTCAAAACTGGAAAGAAGCTTTCTGAGAAACTGCTCTGTGTTCTGTTAATTCATCCCACAGAGTTACATCTTTCCCTTCAAGAAGCCTTTCGCTAAGGCTGTTCTTGTGGAATTGGCAAAGCGATACTTGGAAACCCTTAGAGGGCTATGGTGAAAAAGGAAATATCTTCCGTTCAATACTGGAAAGAAGCTTTCTGAGAAACTGCTCTGTGTTCTGTGAATTCATCTCACAGAGTTACATCTTTCCCTTCAAGAAGCCTTTCGCTAAGGCTGTTCTTGTGGAATTGGCAAAGGGATATTTGGAAGCCCATAGAGGGCTATGGTGAAAAAGGAAATATCTTCCGTTCAAAACTGGAAAGAAGCTTTCTGAGAAACTGCTCTGTGTTCTGTGAATTCATCTCACAGAGTTACATCTTTCCCTTCAAGAAGCCTTTCGCTAAGGCTGTTCTTGTGGAATTGGCAAAGCGATATTTGGTAGCTCGTAGACGGCTATGGTGAAAAAGGAAATATCTTCCGTTCAAAACTGGAAAGAAGCTTTCTGAGAAACTGCTCTGTGTTCTGTTAATTCATCTCAAAGAGTTACATCTTTCCCTTGAAGAAGCCTTTCGCTAAGGTTGTTCTTGTGGAATTGGCAAAGCGATATTTGGAAGCCCACAGAGGGCTATGGTGAAAAAGGAAATATCTTCCGTTCAAAACTGGAAAGAAGCTTTCTGAGAAACTGCTCTGTGTTCTGTGAATTCATCTCACAGAGTTACATCTTTCCCTTCAAGAAGCCTTTCGCTAAGGCAGTTCTTGTGGAATTGGCAAAGGGATATTTGGAAGCCCATAGAGGGCTATGGTGAAAAAGGAAATATCTTCCGTTCAAAACTGGAAAGAAGCTTTCTGAGAAACTGCTCTGTGTTCTGTGAATTCATCTCACAGAGTTACATCTTTCCCTTCAAGAAGCCTTTCGCTAAGGCTGTTCTTGTGGAATTGGCAAAGGGATATTTGGAAGCCCATAGAGGGCTATGGTGAAAAAGGAAATATCTTCCGTTCAAAACTGGAAAGAAGCTTTCTGAGAAACTGCTCTGTGTTCTGTTAATTCATCTCACAGAGTTACATCTTTCCCTTCAAGAAGCCTTTCGCTAAGGCTGTTCTTGAGGAATTGGCAAAGGGATATATGGAAGCCCATAGACGACTATGGTTAAAAAGGAAATATCTTCCGTTCAAAACTGGAAAGAAGCTTTCTGAGAAACTGCTCTGTGTTCTCTTAATTCATCTCACAGAGTTACATCTTTCCCTTCAAGAAGCCTTTCGCTAAGGCTGTTCTTGTGGAATTGGCAAAGCGATATTTGGAAACCCATAGAGGGCTATGGTGAAAAAGGAAATATCTTCCGTTCAAAACTGGAAAGAAGCTTTCTGAGAAACTGCTCTGTGTTCTGTGAATTCATCTCACAGAGTTACATCTTTCCCTTCAAGAAGCCTTTCGCTAAGGCTGTTCTTGTGGAATTGGCAAAGCGATATTTGGAAACCCATAGAGGGCTATGGTGAAAGAGGAAATATCTTCCGTTCAAAACTGGAAAGAAGCTTTCTGAGAAACTGCTCTGTGTTCTGTCAATTCATCTCACAGAGTTACATCTTTCCCTTCAAGAAGCCTTTCGCTAAGGCTGTTCTTGTGGAATTGGCAAAGGGATATTTGGAAGCCCATAGAGGGCTATGGTGAAAAAGGAAATATCTTCCGTTCAAAACTGGAAAGAAGCTTTCTGAGAAACTGCTCTGTGTTCTGTGAATTCATCTCACAGAGTTACATCTTTCCCTTCAAGAAGCCTTTCGCTAAGGCTGTTCTTGTGGAATTGGCAAAGGGATATTTGAAAGCCCATAGAGGCCTACGGTGAAAAAGGAAATATCTTCCGTTCAAAACTGGAAAGAAGCTTTCTGAGAAACTGCTCTTTGTTCCCTGAATTCATCTCACAGAGTTACATCTTTCCCTTCAAGAAGCCTTTCGCTAAATCTGTTCTTGTGGAATTGGCAAAGGGATATTTGGAAGCCCATAGAGGGCTATGGTGAAAAAGGAAATATCTTCCGTTCAAAACTGCAAAGAAGCTTTCTGAGAAACTGCTCTGTGTTCTGTTAATTCATCTCACAGAGTTACATCTTTCCCTTAAAGAAGCCTTTCGCTAAGACTGTTCTTGTGGAAATGGCAAAGGGATATTTGGAAGCCCATAGACGGCTATGTTGAAAAAGGAAATATCTTCCGTTCAAAACTGGAAAGAAGCTTTCTGAGAAACTGCTCTGTGTTCTGGGAATTCATCTCACAGAGTTACATCTTTCCCTTCAAGAAGCCTTTCGCTAAGGCTGTTCTTGTGGAACTGGCAAAGCGATATTTGGAAGCCCGTAGAGGCCTATGGTGAAAAAGGAAATATCTTCCGTTCAAAACTGGAAAGAAGCTTTCTGAGAAACTGCTCTGTGTTCTGTTAATTCATCTCACAGAGGTACATCTTTCCCTTCAAGAAGCCTTTCGCTAAGGCTGTTCTTGTGGAATTGGCAAAGGGATATTTGGAAGCTCGTAGAGGGCTATGGTGAAAAAGGAAATATTTTCCGTTCAAAACTGGAAAGAAGCTTTCTGAGAAACTGCTCTGTGTTCTGTTAATTCATCTCACAGAGTTACATCTTTCCCTTCAAGAAGCCTTTCGCTAAGGCTGTTCTTGAGGAACTGGCAAAGGGATATTTGGAAGCCCATAGACGGCTATGGTGAAAAAGGAAATACCTTCCGTTCAAAACTGGAAAGAAGCTTTCTGAGAAACTGCTCTGTGTTCTGTGAATTCAACTCACAGAGTTACATCTTTCCCTTCAAGAAGCCTTTCGCTAAGGCTGTTCTTGTGGAACTGGCAAAGCGATATTTGGAAACCCATAGACGGCTATGGTGAAAAAGGAAATATCTTCCGTTCAAAACTGGAAAGAAGCTTTCTGAGAAACTGCTCTGTGTTCTGTGAATTCATCTCACAGAGTTACATCTTTCCCTTCAAGAAGCCTTTCGCTAAGGCTGTTCTTGTGGAATTGGCAAAGGGATATTTGGAAGCCCCTAGAGGGCTATGGTGAAAAAGGAAATATCTTCCGTTCAAAACTGGAAAGAAGCTTTCTGAGAAACTGATCTGTGTTCTGTTAATTCATCTCACAGAGTTACATCTTTCCCTTCAAGAAGCCTTTCGCTAAGGCTGTTCTTTTGGAATTGGCAAAGGGATATTTGGAAGCCCAGAGAGGGCTATGGTGAAAAAGGAAATATCTTCCGTTCAAAACTGGAAAGAAGCTTTCTGAGAAACTGCTCTGTGTTTTGTTAATTCATCTCACAGAGTTACATCTTTGCCTTCATGAAGCCTTTGGCTAAGGCTGTTCTTGTGGAATTGGCAAAGGGATATTTGGAATCCCATAGACGGCTATGGTGAAAAAGGAAATATCTTCCGTTCAAAACTGGAAAGAAGCTTTCTGAGAAACTGCTCTGTGTTCTGTGAATTCATCTCACAGAGTTACATCTTTCCCTTCAAGAAGCCTTTCGCTAAGGCTGTTCTTGTGGAATTGGCAAAGGGATATTTGGAAGCCCATAGAGGCCTATGGTGAAAAAGGAAATATCTTCCGTTCAAAACTGGAAAGAAGCTTTCTGAGAAACTGCTCTGTGTTCTGTTAATTCATCTCACAGAGTTACATCTTTCCCTTCAAGAAGCCTTTCGCTAAGACTGTTCTTGTGGAAATGGCAAAGGGATATTTGGAAGGCCATAGACGGCTATGGTGAAAAAGGAAATATCTTCCGTTCAAAACTGGAAAGAAGCTTTCTGAGAAACTGCTCTGTGTTCTGTTAATTCATCTCACAGAGTTACATCTTTCCCTTCAAGAAGCCTTTGGCTAAGGCTGTTCTTGTGGAATTGGCAAAGGGATATTTGGAAGCCCATAGAGGCCTATGGTGAAAAAGGAAATATCTTCCGTTCAAAACTGGAAAGAAGCTTTCTGAGAAACTGCTCTGTGTTCTGTTAATTCATCTCACAGAGTTACATCTTTCCCTTCAAGAAGCCTTTCGCTAAGGCTGTTCTTGAGGCATTGGCAAAGGGATATTTGGAAGCCCATAGACGGCTATGGTTAAAAAGGAAATATCTTCCGTTCAAAACTGGAAAGAAGCTTTCTGAGAAACTGCTCTGTGTTCTGTGAATTCATCTCACAGAGTTACATCTTTCCCTTCAAGAAGCCTTTCGCTAAGGCTGTTCTTGTGGAATTGGCAAAGCGATATTTGGAAACCCATAGAGGGCTATGGTGAAAAAGGAAATATCTTCCGTTCAAAACTGGAAAGAAGCTTTCTGAGAAACTGCTCTGTGTTCTGTCAATTCATCTCACAGAGTTACATCTTTCCCTTCAAGAAGCCTTTCGCTAAGGCTGTTCTTGTGGAATTGGCAAAGGTATATTTGGAAGCCCATAGAGGCCTATGGTGAAAAAGGAAATATCTTCCGTTCAAAACTGGAAAGAAGCTTTCTGAGAAACTGCTCTGTGTTCTGTTAATTCATCTCACAGAGTTACATCTTTCCCTTCAAGAAGCCTTTCGCTAAGGCTGTTCTTGTGGAATTGGCAAATGGATATTTGAAAGCCCATAGAGGCCTACGGTGAAAAAGGAAATATCTTCCGTTCAAAACTGGAAAGAAGCTTTCTGAGAAACTGCTCTGTGTTCCCTGAATTCATCTCACAGAGTTACATCGTTCCCTTCAAGAAGCCTTTCGCTAAGGCTGTTCTTGTGGAATTGGCAAAGGGATATTTGGAAGCCCATAGAGGGCTAGGGTGAAAAAGGAAATATCTTCCGTTCAAAACTGCAAAGAAGCTTTCTGAGAAACTGCTCTGTGTTCTGTTAATTCATCTCACAGAGTTACATCTTTCCCTTCAAGAAGCCTTTCGCTAAGACTGTTCTTGTGGAAATGGCAAAGGGATATTTGGAAGCCCATAGACGGCTATGTTGAAAAAGGAAATATCTTCCGTTCAAAACTGGAAAGAAGCTTTCTGAGAAACTGCTCTGTGTTCTGTGAATTCATCTCACAGAGTTACATCTTTCCCTTCAAGAAGCCTTTCGCTAAGGCTGTTCTTGTGGAATTGGCAAAGGGATATTTGGAAGCCCATAGAGGGCTCTGGTGAAAAAGGAAATATCTTCCGTTCAAAACTGGAAAGAAGATTTCTGAGAAACTGCTCTGTGTTCTGTGAATTCATCTCACAGCGTTACATCTTTCCCTTCAAGAAGCCTTTCGCTAAGGCTGTTCTTATGGAATTGGCAAAGGGATATTTGGAAGCCCATAGACGGCTATGGTGTAAAAGGAAATATCTTCCGTTCAAAACTGGGAAGAAGCTTTCTGAGAAACTGCTCTGTGTTGTGTGAATTCATCTCACAGAGTTACATCTTTCCCTTCAAGAAGCCTTTCGCTAAGGCTGTTCTTGTGGAATTGGCAAAGCGATATTTGGAAGCCCATAGAGGGCTATGGTGAAAAAGGAAATATCTTCCGTTCAAAACTGGAAAGAAGCTTTCTGAGAAACTGCTCTGTGTTCTGTTAATTCATCTCCCAGAGTTACATCTTTCCCTTCAAGAAGCCTTTCGCTAAGGCTGTTTTTGTGGAATTGGCAAAGGGATATTTGGAAGCCCATAGAGGGCTATGGTGAAAAAGGAAATATCTTCCGTTCAAAACTGGAAAGAAGCTTTCTGAGAAACTGCTCTGTGTTCTGTTAATTCATCTCACAGAGTTACATCTTTCCCTTCAAGAAGCCTTTCGCTAAGGCTGTTCTTGTGGAATTGGCAAAGCGATACTTGGAAACCCTTAGAGGGCTATGGTGAAAAAGGAAATATCTTCCGTTCAAAACTGGAAAGAAGCTTTCTGAGAAACTGCTCTGTGTTCTGTGAATTCATCTCACAGAGTTACATCTTTCCCTTCAAGGAGCCTTTCGCTAAGGCTGTTCTTGTGGAATTGGCAAAGGGATATTTGGAAGCCCGTAGAGGCCTATGGTGAAAAAGGAAATATCTTCCGTTCAAAACTGGAAAGAAGCTTTCTGAGAAACTGCTCTGTGTTCTGCTAATTCATCTCACAGAGTTACATCTTTCCCTTCAAGAAGCCTTTCGCTAAGGCTGTTCTTGTGGAATTGGCAAAGGGATATTTGGAAGCTCGTAGAGGGCTATGGTGAAAAAGGAAATATTTTCCGTTCAAAACTGGAAAGAAGCTTTCTGAGAAACTGCTCTGTGTTCTGTTAATTCATCTCACAGAGTTACATCTTTCCCTTCAAGAAGCCTTTCGCTAAGGCTGTTCTTGAGGAACTGGCAGAGGGATATTTGGAAGCCCATAGACGGCTATGGTGAAAAAGGAAATACCTTCCGTTCAAAACTGGAAAGAAGCTTTCTGAGAAACTGCTCTGTGTTCTGTGAATTCAACTCACAGAGTTACATCTTTCCCTTCAAGAAGCCTTTCGCTAAGGCTGTTCTTGTGGAACTGGCAAAGCGATATTTGGAAACCCATAGACGGCTATGGTGAAAAAGGAAATATCTTCCGTTCAAAACTGGAAAGAAGCTTTCTGAGAAACTGCTCTGTGTTCTGTGAATTCATCTCACAGAGTTACATCTTTCCCTTCAAGAAGCCTTTCGCTAAGGCTGTTCTTGTGGAATTGGCAAAGGGATATTTGGAAGCCCCTAGAGGGCTATGGTGAAAAAGGAAATATCTTCCGTTCAAAACTGGAAAGAAGCTTTCTGAGAAACTGATCTGTGTTCTGTTAATTCATCTCACAGAGTTACATCTTTCCCTTCAAGAAGCCTTTCGCTAAGGCTGTTCTTTTGGAATTGGCAAAGGGATATTTGGAAGCCCAGAGAGGGCTATGGTGAAAAAGGAAATATCTTCCGTTCAAAACTGGAAAGAAGCTTTCTGAGAAACTGCTCTGTGTTTTGTTAATTCATCTCACAGAGTTACATCTTTGCCTTCATGAAGCCTTTGGCTAAGGCTGTTCTTGTGGAATTGGCAAAGGGATATTTGGAATCCCATAGACGGCTATGGTGAAAAAGGAAATATCTTCCGTTCAAAACTGGAAAGAAGCTTTCTGAGAAACTGCTCTGTGTTCTGTGAATTCATCTCACAGAGTTACATCTTTCCCTTCAAGAAGCCTTTCGCTAAGGCTGTTCTTGTGGAATTGGCAAAGGGATATTTGGAAGCCCATAGAGGCCTATGGTGAAAAAGGAAATATCTTCCGTTCAAAACTGGAAAGAAGCTTTCTGAGAAACTGCTCTGTGTTCTGTTAATTCATCTCACAGAGTTACATCTTTCCCTTCAAGAAGCCTTTCGCTAAGACTGTTCTTGTGGAAATGGCAAAGGGATATTTGGAAGGCCATAGACGGCTATGGTGAAAAAGGAAATATCTTCCGTTCAAAACTGGAAAGAAGCTTTCTGAGAAACTGCTCTGTGTTCTGTTAATTCATCTCACAGAGTTACATCTTTCCCTTCAAGAAGCCTTTGGCTAAGGCTGTTCTTGTGGAATTGGCAAAGGGATATTTGGAAGCCCATAGAGGCCTATGGTGAAAAAGGAAATATCTTCCGTTCAAAACTGGAAAGAAGCTTTCTGAGAAACTGCTCTGTGTTCTGTTAATTCATCTCACAGAGTTACATCTTTCCCTTCAAGAAGCCTTTCGCTAAGGCTGTTCTTGAGGCATTGGCAAAGGGATATTTGGAAGCCCATAGACGGCTATGGTTAAAAAGGAAATATCTTCCGTTCAAAACTGGAAAGAAGCTTTCTGAGAAACTGCTCTGTGTTCTGTGAATTCATCTCACAGAGTTACATCTTTCCCTTCAAGAAGCCTTTCGCTAAGGCTGTTCTTGTGGAATTGGCAAAGCGATATTTGGAAACCCATAGAGGGCTATGGTGAAAAAGGAAATATCTTCCGTTCAAAACTGGAAAGAAGCTTTCTGAGAAACTGCTCTGTGTTCTGTCAATTCATCTCACAGAGTTACATCTTTCCCTTCAAGAAGCCTTTCGCTAAGGCTGTTCTTGTGGAATTGGCAAAGGTATATTTGGAAGCCCATAGAGGCCTATGGTGAAAAAGGAAATATCTTCCGTTCAAAACTGGAAAGAAGCTTTCTGAGAAACTGCTCTGTGTTCTGTTAATTCATCTCACAGAGTTACATCTTTCCCTTCAAGAAGCCTTTCGCTAAGGCTGTTCTTGTGGAATTGGCAAATGGATATTTGAAAGCCCATAGAGGCCTACGGTGAAAAAGGAAATATCTTCCGTTCAAAACTGGAAAGAAGCTTTCTGAGAAACTGCTCTGTGTTCCCTGAATTCATCTCACAGAGTTACATCGTTCCCTTCAAGAAGCCTTTCGCTAAGGCTGTTCTTGTGGAATTGGCAAAGGGATATTTGGAAGCCCATAGAGGGCTAGGGTGAAAAAGGAAATATCTTCCGTTCAAAACTGCAAAGAAGCTTTCTGAGAAACTGCTCTGTGTTCTGTTAATTCATCTCACAGAGTTACATCTTTCCCTTCAAGAAGCCTTTCGCTAAGACTGTTCTTGTGGAAATGGCAAAGGGATATTTGGAAGCCCATAGACGGCTATGTTGAAAAAGGAAATATCTTCCGTTCAAAACTGGAAAGAAGCTTTCTGAGAAACTGCTCTGTGTTCTGTGAATTCATCTCACAGAGTTACATCTTTCCCTTCAAGAAGCCTTTCGCTAAGGCTGTTCTTGTGGAATTGGCAAAGGGATATTTGGAAGCCCATAGAGGGCTCTGGTGAAAAAGGAAATATCTTCCGTTCAAAACTGGAAAGAAGATTTCTGAGAAACTGCTCTGTGTTCTGTGAATTCATCTCACAGCGTTACATCTTTCCCTTCAAGAAGCCTTTCGCTAAGGCTGTTCTTATGGAATTGGCAAAGGGATATTTGGAAGCCCATAGACGGCTATGGTGTAAAAGGAAATATCTTCCGTTCAAAACTGGGAAGAAGCTTTCTGAGAAACTGCTCTGTGTTGTGTGAATTCATCTCACAGAGTTACATCTTTCCCTTCAAGAAGCCTTTCGCTAAGGCTGTTCTTGTGGAATTGGCAAAGCAATATTTGGAAGCCCATAGAGGGCTATGGTGAAAAAGGAAATATCTTCCGTTCAAAACTGGAAAGAAGCTTTCTGAGAAACTGCTCTGTGTTCTGTTAATTCATCTCACAGAGTTACATCTTTCCCTTCAAGAAGCCTTTCGCTAAGGCTGTTTTTGTGGAATTGGCAAAGGGATATTTGGAAGCCCATAGAGGGCTATGGTGAAAAAGGAAATATCTTCCGTTCAAAACTGGAAAGAAGCTTTCTGAGAAACTGCTCTGTGTTCTGTTAATTCATCTCACAGAGTTACATCTTTCCCTTCAAGAAGCCTTTCGCTAAGGCTGTTCTTGTGGAATTGGCAAAGCGATACTTGGAAACCCTTAGAGGGCTATGGTGAAAAAGGAAATATCTTCCGTTCAAAACTGGAAAGAAGCTTTCTGAGAAACTGCTCTGTGTTCTGTGAATTCATCTCACAGAGTTACATCTTTCCCTTCAAGGAGCCTTTCGCTAAGGCTGTTCTTGTGGAATTGGCAAAGGGATATTTGGAAGACCATAGAGGGCTATGGTGAAAAAGGAAATATCTTCCGTTCAAAACTGGAAAGAAGCTTTCTGAGAAACTGCTCTGTGTTCTGTGAATTCATCTCACAGAGTTACATCTTTCCCTTCAAGAAGCCTTTCGCTAAGGCTGTTCTTGTGGAATTGGCAAAGCGATATTTGGTAGCCCGTAGAGGGCTATGGTGAAAAAGGAAATATCTTCCGTTCAAAACTGGAAAGAAGCTTTCTGAGAAACTGCTCTGTGTTCTGTTAATTCATCTCAAAGAGTTACATCTTTCCCTTGAAGAAGCCTTTCGCTAAGGTTGTTCTTGTGGAATTGGCAAAGCGATATTTGGAAGCCCACAGAGGGCTATGGTGAAAAAGGAAATATCTTCCCTTCAAAACTGGAAAGAAGCTTTCTGAGAAACTGCTCTGTGTTCTGTGAATTCATCTCACAGAGTTACATCTTTCCCTTCAAGAAGCCTTTCGCTAAGGTAGTTCTTGTGGAATTGGCAAAGGGATATTTGGAAGCCCATAGAGGGCTATGGTGAAAAAGGAAATATCTTCCGTTCAAAACTGGAAAGAGGCTTTCTGAGAAACTGCTCTGTGTTCTGTGAATTCATCTCACAGAGTTACATCTTTCCCTTCAAGAAGCCTTTCGCTAAGGCTGTTCTTGTGGAATTGGCAAAGGGATATTTGGAAGCCCATAGAGGGCTATGGTGAAAAAGGAAATATCTTCCGTTCAAAAGTGGAAAGAAGCTTTCTGAGAAACTGCTCTGTGTTCTGTTAATTCATCTCACAGAGTTACATCTTTCCCTTCAAGAAGCCTTTCGCTAAGGCTGTTCTTGAGGAATTGGCAAAGGGATATATGGAAGCCCATAGACGACTATGGTTAAAAAGGAAATATATTCCGTTCAAAACTGGAAAGAAGCTTTCTGAGAAACTGCTCTGTGTTCTGTGAATTCATCTCACAGAGTTACATCTTTCCCTTCAAGAAGCCTTTCGCTAAGGCTGTTCTTGTGGAATTGGCAAAGCGATATTTGGAAAGCCATAGAGGGCTATGGTGAAAAAGGAAATATCTTCCGTTCAAAACTGGAAAGAAGCTTTCTGAGAAACTGCTCTGTGTTCTGTGAATTCATCTCAAAGAGTTATATCTTTCCCTTCAAGAAGCCTTTCGCTAAGGCTGTTCTTGTGGAATTGGCAAAGCGATATTTGGAAACCCATAGAGGGCTATGGTGAAAAAGGAAATATCTTCCGTTCAAAACTGGAAAGAAGCTTTCTGAGAAACTGCTCTGTGTTCTGTCAATTCATCTCACAGAGTTACATCTTTCCCTTCAAGAAGCCTTTCGCTAAGGCTGTTCTTGTGGAATTGGCAAAGGGATATTTGGAAGCCCATAGAGGGCTATGGTGAAAAAGGAAATATCTTCCGTTCAAAACTGGAAAGAAGCTTTCTGAGAAACTGCTCTGTGTTCTGTGAATTAATCTCACAGAGTTACATCTTTCCCTTCAAGAAGCCTTTCGCTAAGGCTGTTCTTGTGGAATTGGCAAAGGGATATTTGAAAGCCCATAGAGGCCTACGGTGAAAAAGGAAATATCTTCCGTTCAAAACTGGAAAGAAGCTTTCTGAGAAACTGCTCTGTGTTCCCTGAATTCATCTCACAGAGTTACATCTTTCCCTTCAAGAAGCCTTTCGCTAAGGCTGTTCTTGTGGAATTGGCAAAGGGATATTTGGAAGCCCATAGAGGGCTATGGTGAAAAAGGAAATATCTTCCGTTCAAAACTGCAAAGAAGCTTTCTGAGAAACTGCTCTGTGTTCTGTTAATTCATCTCACAGAGTTACATCTTTCCCTTCAAGAAGCCTTTCGCTAAGACTGTTCTTGTGGAAATGGCAAAGGGATATTTGGAAGCCCATAGACGGCTATGTTGAAAAAGGAAATATCTTCCGTTCAAAACTGGAAAGAAGCTTTCTGAGAAACTGCTCTGTGTTCTGTGAATTCATCTCACAGAGTTACATCTTTCCCTTCAAGAAGCCTTTCGCTAAGGCTGTTCTTGTGGAACTGGCAAAGCGATATTTGGAAACCCATAGAGGCCTATGGTGAAAAAGGAAATATCTTCCGTTCAAAACTGGAAAGATGGTTTCTGAGAAACTGCTCTGTGTTCTGTGAATTCATCTCACAGAGTTACATCTTTCCCTTCAAGAAGCCTTTCGCTAAGGCTGTTCTTGTGGAATTGGCAAAGGGATATTTGGAAGCCCCTAGAGGGCTATGGTGAAAAAGGAAATATCTTCCGTTCAAAACTGGAAAGAAGCTTTCTGAGAAACTGCTCTGTGTTCTGTGAATTCATCTCACAGAGTTACATTTTTCCCTTCAAGAAGCCTTTCGCTAAGACTGTTCTTGTGGAATTGGCAAAGGGATATTTGGAAGCCCATAGAGGGCTATTTTGTAAAAGGAAATATCTTCCGTTTAAAACTGGAAAGAAGCTTTCTGAGAAACTGCTCTGTGTTCTGTTAATTCATCTCACAGAGTTACATCTTTCCCTTCAAGAAGCCTTTCGCTAAGGCTGTTCTTGTGGAATTGGCAAAGGGATATTTGGAAGCCCATAGAGGGCTATGGTGAAAAAGGAAATATCTTCCGTTCAAAACTGGAAAGAAGCTTTCTGAGAAACTGCTCTGTGTTCTGTGAATTCATCTCACAGAGTTACATCTTTCCCTTCAAGAAGCCTTTCGCTAAGGCTGTTCTTGTGGAATTGGCAAAGCGATATTTGGAAGCCCGTAGAGGCCTATGGTGAAAAAGGAAATATCTTCCGTTCAAAACTGGAAAGAAGCTTTCTGAGAAACTGCTCTGTGTTCTGTTAATTCATCTCACAGAGGGACATCTTTCCCTTCAAGAAGCCTTTCGCTAAGGCTGTTCTTGTGGAATTGGCAAAGGGATATTTGGAAGCCCGTAGAGGGCTATGGTGAAAAAGGAAATATTTTCCGTTCAAAACTGGAAAGAAGCTTTCTGAGAAACTGCTCTGTGTTCTGTTAATTCATCTCACAGAGTTACATCTTTCCCTTCAAGAAGCCTTTCGCTAAGGCTGTTCTTGAGGAACTGGCAAAGGGATATTTGGAAGCCCATAGACGGCTATGGTGAAAAAGGAAATACCTTCCGTTCAAAACTGGAAAGAAGCTTTCTGAGAAACTGCTCTGTGTTCTGTGAATTCATCTCACAGAGTTACATCTTTCCCTTCAAGAAGCCTTTCGCTAAGGCTGTTCTTGTGGAACTGGCAAAGCGATATTTGGAAACCCATAGACGGCTATGGTGAAAAAGGAAATATCTTCCGTTCAAAACTGGAAAGAAGCTTTCTGAGAAACTGCTCTGTGTTCTGTTAATTCATCTCACAGAGCTACATCTTTCCCTTCAAGAAGCCTTTCTCTAAGGCTGTTCTTGTTGAATTGGCAAAGGGATATTTGGAAGCCCCTAGAGGGCTATGGTGAAAAAGGAAATATCTTCCGTTCAAAACTGGAAAGAAGCTTTCTGAGAAACTGATCTGTGTTCTGTTAATTCATGTCACAGAGTTACATCTTTCCCTTCAAGAAGCCATTCGCTAAGGCTGTTCTTGTGGAAATGGCAAAGGGATATTTGGAAGCCCATAGAGGCCTATGGTGAAAAAGGAAATATCTTCAGTTCAAAACTGGAAAGAAGCTTTCTGAGAAACTGCTCTGTGTTCTGTGAATTCATCTCACAGAGTTACATCTTTCCCTTCTAGAAGCCTTTCGCTAAGGCTGTTCTTGTGGAATTGGCAAAGGGATATTTGAAAGCCTATAGAGGCCTACGGTGAAAAAGGAAATATCTTCCGTTCAAAACTGGAAAGAAGCTTTCTGAGAAACTGCTCTGTGTTCTGTTAATTCATCTCACAGAGTTACATCTTTCCCTTCAAGAAGCCTTTCGCTAAGGATGTTCTTGTGGAATTGGCAAAGGGATATTTGGAAGCCCATAGAGGGCTATGGTGAAAAAGGAAATATCTTCCGTTCAAAACTGCAAAGAAGCCTTCTGAGAAACTGCTCTGTGTTCTGTTAATTCATCTCACAGAGTTACATCTTTCCCTTCAAGAAGCCTTTCGCTAAGACTGTTCTTGTGGAAATGGCAAAGGGATATTTGGAAGCCCATAGACGGCTATGTTGAAAAAGGAAATATCTTCCGTTCAAAACTGGAAAGAAGCTTTCTGAGAAACTGCTCTGTGTTCTGTGAATTCATCTCACAGAGTTACATCTTTCCCTTCAAGAAGCCTTTCGCTAAGGCTGTTCTTGTGGAACTGGCAAAGCGATATTTGGAAACCCATAGAGGCCTATGGTGAAAAAGGAAATATCTTCCGTTCAAAACTGGAAAGAAGGTTTCTGAGAAACTGCTCTGTGTTCTGTGAATTCATCTCACAGAGTTACATCTTTCCCTTCAAGAAGCCTTTCGCTAAGGCTGTTCTTGTGGAATAGGCAAAGGGATATTTGGAAGCCCCTAGAGGGCTATGGTGAAAAAGGAAATATCTTCCGTTCAAAACTGGAAAGAAGGTTTCTGAGAAACTGCTCTGTGTTCTGTGAATTCATCTCACAGAGTTACATTTTTCCCTTCAAGAAGCCTTTCGCTAAGTCTGTTCTTGTGGAATTGGCAAAGGGATATTTGGAAGCCCATAGAGGCCTATGGTGAAAAAGGAAATATCTTCCGTTCAAAACTGGAAAGAAGCTTTCTGAGAAACTGCTCTGTGTTCTGTGAATTCATCTCACAGAGTTACATCTTTCCCTTCAAGAAGCCTTTCGCTAAGGCTGTTCTTGTGGAATTGGCAAAGCGATATTTGGAAGCCCGTAGAGGCCTATGGTGAAAAAGGAAATATCTTCCGTTCAAAACTGGAAAGAAGCTTTCTGAGAAACTGCTCTGTGTTCTGTTAATTCATCTCACAGAGGTACATCTTTCCCTTCAAGAAGCCTTTCGCTAAGGCTGTTCTTGTTGAATTGGCAAAGGGATATTTGGAAGCCCGTAGAGGGCTATGGTGAAAAAGGAAATATTTTCCGTTCAAAACTGGAAAGAAGCTTTCTGAGAAACTGCTCTGTGTTCTGTTAATTCATCTCACAGAGTTATAGCATCCCTTCAAGAAGCCTTTCGCTAAGGCTGTTCTTGAGGAACTGGCAAAGGGATATTTGGAAGCCCATAGACGGCTATGGTGAAAAAGGAAATACCTTCCGTTCAAAACTGGAAAGAAGCTTTCTGAGAAACTTCTCTGTGTTCTGTGAATTCATCTCACAGAGTTACATCTTTCCCTTCAAGAAGCCTTTCGCTAAGGCTGTTCTTGTGGAACTGGCAAAGCGATATTTGGAAACCCATAGACTCCTATGGTGAAAAAGGAAATATCTTCCGTTCAAAACTGGAAAGAAGCTTTCTGAGAAACTGCTCTGTGTTCTGTGAATTCATCTCACAGAGTTACATCTTTCCCTTCAAGAAGCCTTTCGCTAAGGCTGTTCTTGTGGAATTGGCAAAGGGATATTTGGAAGCCCCTAGAGGGCTATGGTGAAAAAGGAAATATCTTCCGTTCAAAACTGGAAAGAAGCTTTCTGAGAAACTGCTCTGTGTTCTGTGAATTCATCTCACAGAGTTACATCTTTCCCTTCAAGAAGCCATTCGCTAAGGCTGTTCTTGTGGAAATGGCAAAGGGATATTTGGAAGCCCATAGAGGCCTATGGTGAAAAAGGAAATATCTTCCGTTCAAAACTGGAAAGAAGCTTTCTGAGAAACTGCTCTGTGTTCTGTGAATTCATCTCACAGAGTTACATCTTTCCCTTCAAGAAGCCTTTCGCTAAGGCTGTTCTTGTGGAATTGGCAAAGGGATATTTGGAAGCCCATAGAGGCCTATGGTGAAAAAGGAAATATCTTCCGTTCAAAACTGGAAAGAAGCTTTCTGAGAAACTGCTCTGTGTTCTGTGAATTCATCTCACAGAGTTACATCTTTCCCTTCAAGAAGCCTTTCGCTAAGGCTGTGCTTGTGGAATTGGCAAAGGGATATTTGGAAGCCCATAGAGGCCTATGGTGAAAAAGGAAATATCTTCCGTTCAAAACTGGAAAGAAGCTTTCTGAGAAACTGCTCTTTGTTCTCTGAATTCATCTCACAGTGTTACATCATTCCCTTCAAGAAGCCTTTCTCTAAGGCTGTTCTTGTGGAATTGGCAAAGGGATATTTGCAAGCCCATAGACGGCTATGGTGAAAAAGGAAATATCTTCAGTTCAAAACTGGAAAGAAGCTTTCTGAGAAGCTGCTCTGTGTTCTGTGAATTCATCTCACAGAGTTACATCTTTCCCTTCAAGAAGCCTTTCGCTAAGGCTGTTCTTGTGGAATTGGCAAAGGGATATTTGGAAGCCCATAGAGGCCTATGGTGAAAAAGGAAATATCTTACGTTCAAAACTGGAAAGAAGCTTTCTGAGAAACTGCTCTGTGTTCTGTGAATTCATCTCACAGAGTTACATCTTTCCCTT
Source organism: Chlorocebus sabaeus (assembly GCF_047675955.1). Lineage (NCBI taxonomy): Eukaryota > Metazoa > Chordata > Mammalia > Primates > Cercopithecidae > Chlorocebus > Chlorocebus sabaeus. Next base: position 214,554 of record NW_027327604.1, read on the forward strand.
CAATAAGCCTTTCGATAAGGCTGTTCTTGTGGAATTGGCAAAAGGATATTTGGAAGCCCATAGAGGGCTATGGTGAAAAAGGAAATATCTTCCGTTCAAAACTGGAAAGAAGCTTTCTGAGAAACTGCTCTGTGTTCTGTGAATTCATCTCACAGAGTTACATCTTTCCCTTCAAGAAGCCTTTCGCTAAGGCTGTTCTTCTGGAATTGGCAAAGGGATATTTGGAAGCCCATAGAGGGCTCTGATGAAAAAGGAAATATCTTCCGTTCAAAACTGGAAAGAAGCTTTCTGAGAAACTGCTCTGTGTTCTGTTAATTCATCTCACAGAGTTACATCTTTCCCTTCAAGAAGCCTTTCGCTAAGGCTGTTCTTGTGGAATTGGCAAACGGATATTTGGAAGCCCATAGACGGCTATGGTGAAAAAGGAAATATCTTCCGTTCAAAACTGGAAAGAAGCTTTCTGAGAAACTGCTCTGTGTTCTGTGAATTCATCTCACAGAGTTACATCTTTCCCTTCAAGAAGCCTTTCGCTAAGGCTGTTCTTGTGGAATTGGCAAAGGGATATTTGGAAGCCCATAGAGGCCTATGGGGAATAAGGAAATATCTTCCGTTCAAAACTGGAAAGAAGCTTTCTGAGAAACTGCTCAGTGTTCTCTGAATTCATCTCACAGAGTTACATCTTTCCCTTCAAGAAGCCTTTCGCTAAGGCTGTTCTTGTGGAATTGGCAAAGGGATATTTGGAAGCCCATAGAGGGCTATCTTGAAAAAGGAAATATCTTCCGTTGAAAACTGGAAAGAAGCTTTCTGAGAAACTGCTCTGTGTTCTGTTAATTCATCTCACAGAGTTACATCTTGCCCTTCAAGAAGCCTTTCGCTAAGGCTGTTTTTGTGGAATTGGCAAAGCGATATTTGGAAGCCCGTAGAGGGCTATGGTGAAAAAGGAAATATCTTCCGTTCAAAACTGGAAAGAAGCTTCCTGAGAAACTGCTCTGTGTTCTGTGAATTCATCTCACAGAGTTACATCTTTCCCTTCAAGAAGCCTTTCGCTAAGGCTGTTCTTGTGGAATTGGGAAAGGGATATGTGGAAGCCCATAGAGGGCTATGGTGAAAAAGGAAATATCTTCCGTTCAAAACTGGAAAGAAGCTTTCTGAGAAACTGCTCTGTGTTCTGTTAATTCATCTCACAGAGTTACATCTTTCCCTTCAAGAAGCCTTTCGCTAAGGCTGTTCTTGAGGAATTGGCAAAGGGATATTTGGAAGCCCATAGAGGGCTATGGTGAAAAAGGAAATATCTTCCGTTCAAAACTGGAAAGAAGCTTTCTGAGAAACTGCTCTGTGTTCTGTGAATTCACCTCACAGAGTTCCATCTTTCCCTTCAAGAAGCCTTTCGCTAAGGCTGTTCTTGTGGAATTGGCAAAGCGATATTTGGAAACCCATAGAGGGCAATGGTGAAAAAGGAAATATCTTCCTTTCAAAATTGGAAAGAAGCTTTCTGAGAAACTGCTCTGTGTTCTGTTAATTCATCTCACAGAGTTACATCTTTCCCTTCAAGAAGCCTTTCGCTAAGGCTGTTCTTGTGGAATTGGCAAAGGGATATTTGGAAGCCCATAGAGGGCTATGGTGAAAAAGGAAATATCTTCCGTTCAAAACTGGAAAGAAGCTTTCTGAGAAACTGCTCTGTGTTCTGTGAATTCATCTCACAGAGTTACATCTTTCCCTTCAAGAAGCCTTTCGCTAAGGCTGTTCTTGTGGAATTGGCAAAGGGATATTTGGAAGCCCGTAGAGGGCTACGGTGAAAAAGGAAATATCTTCCTTTCAAAACTGGAAAGAAGCTTTCTGAGAAACTGCTCTGTGTTCTGTTAATTCATCTCACAGAGTTACATCTTTCCCTTCAAGAAGCCTTTCGCTAAGGCTGTTCTTGTGGAAATGGCAAAGGGATATTTGGAAGCCCATAGACTGCTATGGTGAAAAAGGAAATATCTTCAGTTCAAAACTGTAAAGAAGCTTTCTGAGAAACTGCTCTGTGTTCTGTGAATTCATCTCACAGAGTTACATCTTTCCCTTCAAGAAGCCTTTCGCTAAGTCTGTTCTTGTGGAATTGGCAAAGGGATGTTTTGAAGCCCATAGAGGCCTATGGACAAAAAGGAAATATCTTCCGTTCAAAACTGGAAAGAAGCTTTCTGAGAAACTGATCTGTGTTCTGTGAATTCATCTCACAGAGTTACATTTTTCCCTTCAAGAAGCCTTTCGCTAAGGCTGTTCTTGTGGAATTGGCAAAGGGATATTTGGAAGCCCATAGAGGGCTGTTTTGTAAAAGGAAATATCTTCCGTACAAAACTGGAAAGAAGCTTTCTGAGAAACTGCTCTCTGTTCTGTTAATTCATCTCACAGAGTTACATCTTTCCCTTCAAGAAGCCTTTCGCTAAGGCTGTTCTTGTGGAATTCGCAAAGGGATATTTGCAAGCCCATAGACGGCTATGGTGAAAAAGGAAATATCTTCAGTTCAAAACTGGAAAGAAGCTTTCTGAGAAGCTGCTCTGTGTTCTGTGAATTCATCTCACAGAGTTACATCTTTCCCTTCAAGAAGCCTTTCGCTAAGGCTGTTCTTGTGGAATTGGCAAAGGGATATTTGGAAGCCCTTTGAGGGCTATGGTGAAAAAGGAAATATTTTCCGTTCAAAACTGGAAAGAAGCTTTCTGAGAAACTGCTCCGTGTTCTGTGAATTCATCTCACAGAGTTACATATTTCCCTTCAAGAAGCCTTTCGCTAAGGCTGTTCTTGTGGAATTGGCAAAGGGATATTTGGAAGCCCATAGAGGCCTATGGTGAAAAAGGAAATATCTTCCGTTCAAAACTGGAAAGAAGCTTTCTGAGAAACTGCTCTGTGTTCTGTGAATTCATCTCACAGAGTTACATTTTTCCCTTCAAGAAGCCTTTCGCTAAGTCTGTTCTTGTGGAATTGGCAAAGGGATATTTGGAAGCCCATAGAGGGCTATTTTGTAAAAGGAAATATCTTCCGTTCAAAACTGGAAAGAAGCTTTCTGAGAAACTGCTCTGTGTTCTGTTAATTCATCTCACAGAGTTACATCTTTCCCTTCAAGAAGCCTTTCGCTAAGGCTGTTCTTGTGGAATTGGCAAACGGATATTTGGAAGCCCATAGACGCCTATGGTGAAAAAGGAAATATCTTCCGTTCAAAACTGGAAAGAAGCTTTCTGAGAAACTGCTCTGTGTTCTGTGAATTCATCTCACAGAGTTACATCTTTCCCTTCAAGAAGCCTTTCGCTAAGGCTGTTCTTGTGGAATTGGCAAAGGGATATTTGGAAGCCCATAGAGGCCTATGGTGAAAAAGGAAATATCTTCCGTTCAAAACTGGAAAGAAGCTTTCTGAGAAACTGCTCTGTGTTCTGTTAATTCATCTCACAGAGTTACATCTTTCCCTTCATAAGCCTTTCGCTAAGGCTGTTCTTTTGGAATTGGCAAAGGGATATTTGGAAGCCCATAGAGGGCTATGGTGAAAAAGGAAATATCTTCCGTTCAAAACTGGAAAGAAGCTTTCTGAGAAACTGCTCTGTGTTCTGTCAATTCATCTCACAGAGTTACATCTTTCCCTTCAAGAAGCCTTTCGCTAAGTCTGTTCTTGTGGAATTGGTAAAGCGATATTTGGAAGCCCGTAGAGGCCTATGGTGAAAAAGAAAATACCTTCCGTTCAAAACTGGAAAGAAGCTTTCTGAGAAACTGCTCTGTGTTCTGTTAATTCATCTCACAGAGGTACATCTTTCCCTTCAAGAAGGCTTTCGCTAAGGCTGTTCTTGTGGAACTGGCAAAGCGATATTTGGAAACCCATAGAGGCCTATGGTGAAAAAGGAAATATCTTCCGTTCAAAACTGGAAAGAAGCTTTCTGAGAAACTGCTCTGTGTTCTGTGAATTCATCTCACAGAGTTACATCTTTCCCTTCAAGAAGCCTTTCGCTAAGGCTGTTCTTGTGGAATTGCCAAAGGGATATTTGGAAGCCCCTAGAGGGCTATGGTGAAAAAGGAAATATCTTCCGTTCAAAACTAGAAAGAAGCTTTCTGAGAAACTGATCTGTGTTCTGTGAATTCATCTCACAGAGTTACATCTTTCCCTTCAAGAAGCCATTCGCTAAGGCTGTTCTTGTGGAAATAGCAAAGGGATATTTGGAAGCCCATAGAGGCCTATGGTGAAAAAGGAAATATCTTCCGTTCAAAACTGGAAATAAGCTTTGTGAGAAACTGCTCTGTGTTCTGTGAATTCATCTCACAGAGTTGCATCTTTCCCTTCAAGAAGCCTTTCGCTAAGGCTGTTCTTGTGGAATTGGCAAAGCGATATTTGGAAGCCCCTAGAGGCCTATGGTGAAAAAGGAAATATCTTCCGTTCAAAACTGGAAAGAAGCTTTCTGAGAAACTGCTCTGTGTTCTGTGAATTCATCTCACAGACTTACATCTTTCCCTTCAAGAAGCCTTTCGCTAAGGCTGTTCTTGTGGAATTGGCAAAGGGATATTTGGAAGCCCTTTGAGGGCTATGGTGAAAAAGGAAATATTTTCCGTTCAAAACTGGAAAGAAGCTTTCTGAGAAACTGCTCCGTGTTCTGTGAATTCATCTCACAGAGTTACATATTTCCCTTCAAGAAGCCTTTCGCTAAGGCTGTTCTTGTGGAATTGGCAAAGGGATATTTGGAAGCCCATAGAGGCCTATGGTGAAAAAGGAAATATCTTCCGTTCAAAACTGGAAAGAAGCTTTCTGAGAAACTGCTCTGTGTTCTGTTAATTCATCTCACAGAGTTACATCTTTCCCTTCAAGAAGCCTTTCGCTAAGGCTGTTCTTGTGGAATTGGCAAAGCGATATTTGGAAACCCATAGAATCCTATGGTGAAAAAGGAAATATCTTCCGTTCAAAACTGGAAAGAGGCTTTCTGAGAAACTGCTCTGTGTTCTGTGAATTCATCTCACAGAGTTACATCTTTCCCTTCAAGAAGCCTTTCGCTAAGGCTGTTCTTGTGGAATTGGGAAAGGGATATGTGGAAGCCCATAGAGGGCTTTGGTGAAAAAGGAAATATCTTCCGTTCAAAACTGGAAAGAAGCTTTCTGAGAAACTGCTCTGTGTGCTGTTAATTCATCTCACAGAGTTACATCTTTCCCTTGAAGAAGCCTTTCGCTAAGGCTGTTCTTGAGGAATTGGCAAAGGGATATTTGGAAGCCCATAGAGGGATATGGTGAAAAAGGAAATATCTTCCGTTCAAAACTGGAAAGAAGCTTTCTGAGAAACTGCTCTGTGTTCTGTGAATTCATCTCACAGAGTTACATCTTTCCCTTCAAGAAGCCTTTCGCTAAGGCTGTTCTTGTGGAATTGGCAAAGGGATATTTGGAAGCCCGTAGAGGGCTATGGTGAAAAAGGAAATATCTTCCTTTCAAAACTGGAAAGAAGCTTTCTGAGAAACTGCTCTGTGTTCTGTTAATTCATCTCACAGAGTTACATCTTTCCCTTCAAAAAGCCTTTCGCTAAGGCTGTTCTTGTGGAAATGGCAAAGGGATATTTGGAAGCCCATAGACTGCTATGGTGAAAAAGGAAATATCTTCCGTTCAAAACTGGAAAGAAGCTTTCTGAGAAACTGCTCTGTGTTCTGTGAATTCATCTCACAGAGTTACATCTTTCCCTTCAAGAAGCCTTTCGCTAAGGCTGTTCTTGTGGAATTGGCAAAGGGATATTTGGAAGCCCATAGAGGGTTGTGGTGAAAAAGGAAATATCTTCCGTTCAAAACTGGAAAGAAGCTTTCTGAGAAACTGCTCTGTGTTCTGTTAATTCATCTCACAGAGTTACATCTTTCCCTTCAAGAAGCCTTTCGCTAAGGCTGTTCTTGTGGAATTGGCAAAGCGATATTTGGAAGCCCGTAGAGGGCTATGGTGAAAAAGGAAATATCTTCCGTTCAAAACTGGAAAGAAGCTTTCTGAGAAACTGCTCTGTGTTCTGTTAATTCATCTCACAGAGTTACATCTTTCCCTTCAAGAAGCCTTTCGCTAAGGCTGTTCTTGTGGAATTGGCAAAGGGATATTTGGAAGCCCGTAGAGGGCTGTGGTGAAAAAGGAAATATCTTCCGTTCAAAACTGGAAAGAAGCTTTCTGAGAAACTGCTCTGTGTTCTGTGAATTCATCTCACAGAGTTACATCTTTCCCTTCAAGAAGCCTTTCGCTAAGGCTGTTCTTGTGGAATTGGTAAAGGGATATTTGGAAGCCCATAGAGGCCTATGGTGAAAAAGGAAATATCTTCCGTTCAAAACTGGAAAGAGGCTTTCTGAGAAACTGCTCTGTGTTCTGTTAATTCATCTCACAGAGTTACATCTTTCCCTTCAAGAAGCCTTTCGCTAAGGCTGTTCTTGTGGAATTGGCAAAGGGATATTTGGAAGCCCATAGACGGCTATGGTGAAAAAGGAAATATCTTCCGTTCAAAACTGGAAAGAAGCTTTCTGAGAAACTGCTCTGTGTTCTGTGAATTCATCTCACAGAGTTACATCTTTCCCTTCAAGAAGCCTTTCGCTAAGGCTGTTCTTGTGGAATTGGCAAAGCGATATTTGGAAGCCCATAGAGGGCTATGGTGAAAAAGGAAATATCTTCCGTTCAAAACTGGAAAGAAGCTTTCTGAGAAACTGCTCTGTGTTCTGTTAATTCATCTCACTGAGTTACATCTTTCCCTTCAAGAAGCCTTTCGCTAAGGCTGATCTTGTGGAATTGGCAAAGGGATATTTGGAAGCCCATAGAGGGCTATGGTGAAAAAGGAAATATCTTCCGTTCAAAACTGGAAAGAAGCTTTCTGAGAAACTGCTCTATGTTCTGTTAATTCATCTCACAGAGTTTCATCTTTCCCTTGAAGAAGCCTTTCGCTAAGGTTGTTCTTGTGGAATTGGCAAAGCGATATTTGGAAGCCCATAGAGGGCTATGGTGAAAAAGGAAATATCTTCCGTTCAAAACTGGAAAGAAGCTTTCTGAGAATCTACTCTGTGTTCTGTGAATTCATCTCACAGAGTTACATCTTTCCCTTCAAGAAGCCTTTCGCTAAGGCTGTTCTTGTGGAATTGGGAAAGGGATATTTGGAAGCCCATAGACGGCTATGGTGAAAAAGGAAATATCTTCCGTTCAAAACTGGAAAGAAGCTTTCTGAGAAACTGCTCTGTGTTCTGTGAATTCATCTCACAGAGTTACATCTTTCCCTTCAAGAAGCCTTTCGCTAAGGCTGTTCTTGTGTAATTGGCAAAGGGATATTTGGAAGCCCTTAGAGGCCTATGGGGAAAAAGGAAATATCTTCCGTTCAAAACTGGAAAGAAGCTTTCTGAGAAACTGCTCTGTGTTCTGTTAATTCATCTCACAGAGGTACATCTTTCCCTTCAAGAAGCCTTTCGCTAAGGCTGTTCTTGTGGAATTGGCAAAGGGATATTTGGAAGCCCATAGACGGCTATGGTGAAAAAGGAAATATCTTCCGTTCAAAACTGGAAAGAAGCTTTCTGAGAAACTGCTCTGTGTTCTGTGAATTCATCTCACAGAGTTACATCTTTCCCTTCAAGAAGCCTTTCGCTAAGACTGTTCTTGTGGAAATGGCTAAGGGATATTTGGAAGCCCATAGACGGCTATGTTGAAAAAGGAAATATCTTCCGTTCAAAACTGGAAAGAAGCTTTCTGAGAAACTGCTCTGTGTTCTGTGAATTCATCTCACAGAGTTACATCTTTCCCTTCTAGAAGCCTTTCGCTAAGGCTGTTCTTGTGGAATTGGCAAAGGGATATTTGGAAGCCCATAGAGGGCTCTGGTGAAAAAGTAAATATCTTCCGTTCAAAACTGGAAAGAAGATTTCTGAGAAACTGCTCTGTGTTCTGTGAATTCATCTCACAGCGTTACATCTTTCCCTTCAAGAAGCCTTTCGCTAAGGCTGTTCTTATTTAATTGGCAAAGGGATATTTGGAAGCCCATAGACGGCTATGGTGTAAAAGGAAATATCTTCCGTTCAAAACTGGAAAGAAGCTTTCTGAGAAACTGCTCTGTGTTCTGTGAATTCATCTCACAGAGTTACATCTTTCCCTTCAAGAAGCCTTTCGCTAAGGCTGTTCTTGTGGAATTGGCAAAGCGATATTTGGAAGCCCATAGAGGGCTATGGTGAAAAAGGAAATATCTTCCGTTCAAAACTGGAAAGAAGCTTTCTGAGAAACTGCTCTGTGTTCTGTTAATTCATCTCACAGAGTTACATCTTTCCCTTCAAGAAGCCTTTCGCTAAGGCTGTTTTTGTGGAATTGGCAAAGGGATATTTGGAAGCCCATAGAGGGCTATGGTGAAAAAGGAAATATCTTCCGTTCAAAACTGGAAAGAAGCTTTCTGAGAAACTGCTCTGTGTTCTGTTAATTCATCCCACAGAGTTACATCTTTCCCTTCAAGAAGCCTTTCGCTAAGGCTGTTCTTGTGGAATTGGCAAAGCGATACTTGGAAACCCTTAGAGGGCTATGGTGAAAAAGGAAATATCTTCCGTTCAATACTGGAAAGAAGCTTTCTGAGAAACTGCTCTGTGTTCTGTGAATTCATCTCACAGAGTTACATCTTTCCCTTCAAGAAGCCTTTCGCTAAGGCTGTTCTTGTGGAATTGGCAAAGGGATATTTGGAAGCCCATAGAGGGCTATGGTGAAAAAGGAAATATCTTCCGTTCAAAACTGGAAAGAAGCTTTCTGAGAAACTGCTCTGTGTTCTGTGAATTCATCTCACAGAGTTACATCTTTCCCTTCAAGAAGCCTTTCGCTAAGGCTGTTCTTGTGGAATTGGCAAAGCGATATTTGGTAGCCCGTAGAGGGCTATGGTGAAAAAGGAAATATCTTCCGTTCAAAACTGGAAAGAAGCTTTCTGAGAAACTGCTCTGTGTTCTGTTAATTCATCTCAAAGAGTTACATCTTTCCCTTGAAGAAGCCTTTCGCTAAGGTTGTTCTTGTGGAATTGGCAAAGCGATATTTGGAAGCCCACAGAGGGCTATGGTGAAAAAGGAAATATCTTCCCTTCAAAACTGGAAAGAAGCTTTCTGAGAAACTGCTCTGTGTTCTGTGAATTCATCTCACAGAGTTACATCTTTCCCTTCAAGAAGCCTTTCGCTAAGGCTGTTCTTGTGGAATTGGCAAAGCGATATTTGGAAACCCATAGAGGGCTATGGTGAAAGAGGAAATATCTTCCGTTCAAAACTGGAAAGAAGCTTTCTGAGAAACTGCTCTGTGTTCTGTCAATTCATCTCACAGAGTTACATCTTTCCCTTCAAGAAGCCTTTCGCTAAGGCTGTTCTTGTGGAATTGGCAAAGGGATATTTGGAAGCCCATAGAGGGCTATGGTGAAAAAGGAAATATCTTCCGTTCAAAACTGGAAAGAAGCTTTCTGAGAAACTGCTCTGTGTTCTGTTAATTCATCTCACAGAGTTACATCTTTCCCTTCAAGAAGCCTTTCGCTAAGGCTGTTCTTGTGGAATTGGCAAAGGGATATTTGAAAGCCCATAGAGGCCTACGGTGAAAAAGGAAATATCTTCCGTTCAAAACTGGAAAGAAGCTTTCTGAGAAACTGCTCTGTGTTCCCTGAATTCATCTCACAGAGTTACATCTTTCCCTTCAAGAAGCCTTTCGCTAAATCTGTTCTTGTGGAATTGGCAAAGGGATATTTGGAAGCCCATAGAGGGCTATGGTGAAAAAGGAAATATCTTCCGTTCAAAACTGCAAAGAAGCTTTCTGAGAAACTGCTCTGTGTTCTGTTAATTCATCTCACAGAGTTACATCTTTCCCTTCAAGAAGCCTTTCGCTAAGACTGTTCTTGTGGAAATGGCAAAGGGATATTTGGAAGCCCATAGACGGCTATGTTGAAAAAGGAAATATCTTCCGTACAAAACTGGAAAGAAGCTTTCTGAGAAACTGCTCTGTGTTCTGTGAATTCATCTCACAGAGTTACATCTTTCCCTTCAAGAAGCCTTTCGCTAAGGCTGTTCTTGTGGAACTGGCAAAGCGATATTTGGAAGCCCGTAGAGGCCTATGGTGAAAAAGGAAATATCTTCCGTTCAAAACTGGAAAGAAGCTTTCTGAGAAACTGCTCTGTGTTCTGTTAATTCATCTCACAGAGGTACATCTTTCCCTTCAAGAAGCCTTTCGCTAAGGCTGTTCTTGTGGAATTGGCAAAGGGATATTTGGAAGCTCGTAGAGGGCTATGGTGAAAAAGGAAATATTTTCCGTTCAAAACTGGAAAGAAGCTTTCTGAGAAACTCCTCTGTGTTCTGTTAATTCATCTCACAGAGTTACATCTTTCCCTTCAAGAAGCCTTTCGCTAAGGCTGTTCTTGAGGAACTGCCAAAGGGATATTTGGAAGCCCATAGACGGCTATGGTGAAAAAGGAAATACCTTCCGTTCAAAACTGGAAAGAAGCTTTCTGAGAAACTGCTCTGTGTTCTGTGAATTCAACTCACAGAGTTACATCTTTCCCTTCAAGAAGCCTTTCGCTAAGGCTGTTCTTGTGGAACTGGCAAAGCGATATTTGGAAACCCATAGACGGCTATGGTGAAAAAGGAAATATCTTCCGTTCAAAACTGGAAAGAAGCTTTCTGAGAAACTGCTCTGTGTTCTGTGAATTCATCTCACAGAGTTACATCTTTCCCTTCAAGAAGCCTTTCGCTAAGGCTGTTCTTGTTGAATTGGCAAAGGGATATTTGGAAGCCCCTAGAGGGCTATGGTGAAAAAGGAAATATCTTCCGTTCAAAACTGGAAAGAAGCTTTCTGAGAAACTGATCTGTGTTCTGTTAATTCATCTCACAGAGTTACATCTTTCCCTTCAAGAAGCCTTTCGCTAAGGCTGTTCTTTTGGAATTGGCAAAGGGATATTTGGAAGCCCAGAGAGGGCTATGGTGAAAAAGGAAATATCTTCCGTTCAAAACTGGAAAGAAGCTTTCTGAGAAACTGCTCTGTGTTCTGTTAATTCATCTCACAGAGTTACATCTTTGCCTTCATGAAGCCTTTGGCTAAGGCTGTTCTTGTGGAATTGGCAAAGGGATATTTGGAAGCCCATAGACGGCTATGGTGAAAAAGGAAATATCTTCCGTTCAAAACTGGAAAGAAGCTTTCTGAGAAACTGCTCTGTGTTCTGTGAATTCATCTCACAGAGTTACATCTTTCCCTTCAAGAAGCCTTTCGCTAAGGCTGTTTTTGTGGAATTGGCAAAGGGATATTTGGAAGCCCATAGAGGCCTATGGTGAAAAAGGAAATATCTTCCGTTCAAAACTGGAAAGAAGCTTTCTGAGAAACTGCTCTGTGTTCTGTTAATTCATCTCACAGAGTTACATCTTTCCCTTCAAGAAGCCTTTCGCTAAGACTGTTCTTGTGGAAATGGCAAAGGGATATTTGGAAGGCCATAGACGGCTATGGTGAAAAAGGAAATATCTTCCGTTCAAAACTGGAAAGAAGCTTTCTGAGAAACTGCTCTGTGTTCTGTTAATTCATCTCACAGAGTTACATCTTTCCCTTCAAGAAGCCTTTCGCTAAGGCTGTTCTTGTGGAATTGGCAAAGGGATATTTGGAAGCCCATAGAGGCCTATGGTGAAAAAGGAAATATCTTCCGTTCAAAACTGGAAAGAAGCTTTCTGAGAAACTGCTCTGTGTTCTGTTAATTCATCTCACAGAGTTACATCTTTCCCTTCAAGAAGCCTTTCGCTAAGGCTGTTCTTGAGGCATTGGCAAAGGGATATTTGGAAGCCCATAGACGGCTATGGTTTAAAAGGAAATATCTTCCGTTCAAAACTGGAAAGAAGCTTTCTGAGAAACTGCTCTGTGTTCTGTGAATTCATCTCACAGAGTTACATCTTTCCCTTCAAGAAGCCTTTCGCTAAGGCTGTTCTTGTGGAATTGGCAAAGCGATATTTGGAAACCCATAGAGGGCTATGGTGAAAAAGGAAATATCTTCCGTTCAAAACTGGAAAGAAGCTTTCTGAGAAACTGCTCTGTGTTCTGTCAATTCATCTCACAGAGTTACATCTTTCCCTTCAAGAAGCCTTTCGCTAAGGCTGTTCTTGTGGAATTGGCAAAGGGATATTTGGAAGCCCATAGAGGCCTATGGTGAAAAAGGAAATATCTTCCGTTCAAAACTGGAAAGAAGCTTTCTGAGAAACTGCTCTGTGTTCTGTTAATTCATCTCACAGAGTTACATCTTTCCCTTCAAGAAGCCTTTCGCTAAGGCTGTTCTTGTGGAATTGGCAAATGGATATTTGAAAGCCCATAGAGGCCTACGGTGAAAAAGGAAATATCTTCCGTTCAAAACTGGAAAGAAGCTTTCTGAGAAACTGCTCTGTGTTCCCTGAATTCATCTCACAGAGTTACATCGTTCCCTTCAAGAAGCCTTTCGCTAAGGCTGTTCTTGTGGAATTGGCAAAGGGATATTTGGAAGCCCATAGAGGGCTAGGGTGAAAAAGGAAATATCTTCCGTTCAAAACTGCAAAGAAGCTTTCTGAGAAACTGCTCTGTGGTCTGTTAATTCATCTCAGAGAGTTACATCTTTCCCTTCAAGAAGCCTTTCGCTAAGACTGTTCTTGTGGAAATGGCAAAGGGATATTTGGAAGCCCATAGACGGCTATGTTGAAAAAGGAAATATCTTCCGTTCAAAACTGGAAAGAAGCTTTGTGAGAAACTGCTCTGTGTTCTGTGAATTCATCTCACAGAGTTACATCTTTCCCTTCAAGAAGCCTTTCGCTAAGGCTGTTCTTGTGGAATTGGCAAAGGGATATTTGGAAGCCCATAGAGGGCTCTGGTGAAAAAGGAAATATCTTCCGTTCAAAACTGGAAAGAAGATTTCTGAGAAACTGCTCTGTGTTCTGTGAATTCATCTCACAGCGTTACATCTTTCCCTTCAAGAAGCCTTTCGCTAAGGCTGTTCTTATGGAATTGGCAAAGGGATATTTGGAAGCCCATAGACGGCTATGGTGTAAAAGGAAATATCTTCCGTTCAAAACTGGAAAGAAGCTTTCTGAGAAACTGCTCTGTGTTGTGTGAATTCATCTCACAGAGTTACATCTTTCCCTTCAAGAAGCCTTTCGCTAAGGCTGTTCTTGTGGAATTGGCAAAGCGATATTTGGAAGCCCATAGAGGGCTATGGTGAAAAAGGAAATATCTTCCGTTCAAAACTGGAAAGAAGCTTTCTGAGAAACTGCTCTGTGTTCTGTTAATTCATCTCACAGAGTTACATCTTTCCCTTCAAGAAGCCTTTCGCTAAGGCTGTTTTTGTGGAATTGGCAAAGGGATATTTGTAAGCCCATAGAGGGCTATGGTGAAAAAGGAAATATCTTCCGTTCAAAACTGGAAAGAAGCTTTCTGAGAAACTGCTCTGTGTTCTGTGAATTCATCTCACAGAGTTACATCTTTCCCTTCAAGAAGCCTTTCGCTAAGGCTGTTCTTGAGGAATTGGCAAAGGGATATATGGAAGCCCATAGACGACTATGGTTAAAAAGGAAATATATTCCGTTCAAAACTGGAAAGAAGCTTTCTGAGAAACTGCTCTGTGTTCTGTGAATTCATCTCACAGAGTTACATCTTTCCCTTCAAGAAGCCTTTCGCTAAGGCTGTTCTTGTGGAATTGGCAAAGCGATATTTGGAAACCCATAGAGGGCTATGGTGAAAAAGGAAATATCTTCCGTTCAAAACTGGAAAGAAGCTTTCTGAGAAACTGCTCTGTGTTCTGTGAATTCATCTCAAAGAGTTATATCTTTCCCTTCAAGAAGCCTTTCGCTAAGGCTGTTCTTGTGGAATTGGCAAAGCGATATTTGGAAACCCCTAGAGGGCTATGGTGAAAAAGGAAATATCTTCCGTTCAAAACTGGAAAGAAGCTTTCTGAGAAACTGCTCTGTGTTCTGTCAATTCATCTCACAGAGTTACATCTTTCCCTTCAAGAAGCCTTTCGCTAAGGCTGTTCTTGTGGAATTGGCAAAGGGATATTTGGAAGCCCATAGAGGGCTATGGTGAAAAAGGAAATATCTTCCGTTCAAAACTGGAAAGAAGCTTTCTGAGAAACTGCTCTGTGTTCTGTGAATTCATCTCACAGAGTTACATCTTTCCCTTCAAGAAGCCTTTCGCTAAGGCTGTTCTTGTGGAATTGGCAAAGGGATATTTGAAAGCCCTTAGAGGCCTACGGTGAAAAAGGAAATATCTTCCGTTCAAAACTGGAAAGAAGCTTTCTGAGAAACTGCTCTGTGTTCCCTGAATTCATCTCACAGAGTTACATCTTTCCCTTCAAGAAGCCTTTCGCTAAGGCTGTTCTTGTGGAATTGGCAAAGCGATATTTGGAAGCCCGTAGAGGGCTATGGTGAAAAAGAAAATACCTTCCGTTCAAAACTGGAAAGAAGCTTTCTGAGAAACTGCTCTGTGTTCTGTTAATTCATCTCACAGAGGTACATCTTTCCCTTCAAGAAGGCTTTCGCTAAGGCTGTTCTTGTGGAATTGGCAAAGGGATATTTGGAAGCCCGTAGAGGGCTATGGTGAAAAAGGAAATATCTTCCGTTCAAAACTGGAAAGAAGCTTTCTGAGAAACTGCTCTGTGTTCTGTTAATTCATCTCACAGAGTTACATCTTTCCCTTCAAGAAGCCTTTCGCTAAGGCTGTTCTTGTGGAATTGGCAAAGGGATATTTGGAAGCCCATAGAGGGTTGTGGTGAAAAAGGAAATATCTTCCGTTCAAAACTGGAAAGAAGCTTTCTGAGAAACTGCTCTGTGTTCTGTTAATTCATCTCACAGAGTTACATCTTTCCCTTCAAGAAGCCTTTCGCTAAGGCTGTTCTTGTGGAATTGGCAAAGCGATATTTGGAAGCCCGTAGAGGGCTATGGTGAAAAAGGAAATATCTTCCGTTCAAAACTGGAAAGAAGCTTTCTGAGAAACTGCTCTGTGTTCTGTTAATTCATCTCACAGAGTTACATCTTTCCCTTCAAGAAGCCTTTCGCTAAGGCTGTTCTTGTGGAATTGGCAAAGGGATATTTGGAAGCCCGTAGAGGGCTGTGGTGAAAAAGGAAATATCTTCCGTTCAAAACTGGAAAGAAGCTTTCTGAGAAACTGCTCTGTGTTCTGTGAATTCATCTCACAGAGTTACATCTTTCCCTTCAAGAAGCCTTTCGCTAAGGCTGTTCTTGTGGAATTGGTAAAGGGATATTTGGAAGCCCATAGAGGCCTATGGTGAAAAAGGAAATATCTTCCGTTCAAAACTGGAAAGAGGCTTTCTGAGAAACTGCTCTGTGTTCTGTTAATTCATCTCACAGAGTTACATCTTTCCCTTCAAGAAGCCTTTCGCTAAGGCTGTTCTTGTGGAATTGGCAAAGGGATATTTGGAAGCCCATAGAGGGCTATGGTGAAAAAGGAAATATCTTCCGTTCAAAACTGGAAAGAAGCTTTCTGAGAAACTGCTCTGTGTTGTGTGAATTCATCTCACAGAGTTACATCTTTCCCTTCAAGAAGCCTTTCGCTAAGGCTGTTCTTGTGGAATTGGCAAAGCGATATTTGGAAGCCCATAGAGGGCTATGGTGAAAAAGGAAATATCTTCCGTTCAAAACTGGAAAGAAGCTTTCTGAGAAACTGCTCTGTGTTCTGTTAATTCATCTCACTGAGTTACATCTTTCCCTTCAAGAAGCCTTTCGCTAAGGCTGATCTTGTGGAATTGGCAAAGGGATATTTGGAAGCCCATAGAGGGCTATGGTGAAAAAGGAAATATCTTCCGTTCAAAACTGGAAAGAAGCTTTCTGAGAAACTGCTCTATGTTCTGTTAATTCATCTCACAGAGTTTCATCTTTCCCTTGAAGAAGCCTTTCGCTAAGGTTGTTCTTGTGGAATTGGCAAAGCGATATTTGGAAGCCCATAGAGGGCTATGGTGAAAAAGGAAATATCTTCCGTTCAAAACTGGAAAGAAGCTTTCTGAGAAACTGCTCTGTGTTCTGTGAATTCATCTCACAGAGTTACATCTTTCCCTTCAAGAAGCCTTTCGCTAAGGCTGTTCTTGTGGAATTGGCAAAGGGATATTTGAAAGCCCTTAGAGGCCTACGGTGAAAAAGGAAATATCTTCCGTTCAAAACTGGAAAGAAGCTTTCTGAGAAACTGCTCTGTGTTCCCTGAATTCATCTCACAGAGTTACATCTTTCCCTTCAAGAAGCCTTTCGCTAAGGCTGTTCTTGTGGAATTGGCAAAGCGATATTTGGAAGCCCGTAGAGGCCTATGGTGAAAAAGAAAATACCTTCCGTTCAAAACTGGAAAGAAGCTTTCTGAGAAACTGCTCTGTGTTCTGTTAATTCATCTCACAGAGGTACATCTTTCCCTTCAAGAAGGCTTTCGCTAAGGCTGTTCTTGTGGAATTGGCAAAGGGATATTTGGAAGCCCTTAGAGGGCTATGGTGAAAAAGGAAATATCTTCCGTTCAAAACTGGAAAGAAGCTTTCTGAGAAACTGCTCTGTGTTCTGTTAATTCATCTCACAGAGTTACATCTTTCCCTTCAAGAAGCCTTTCGCTAAGGCTGTTCTTGTGGAATTGGCAAAGCGATATTTGGAAACCCATAGAGGCCTATGGTGAAAAAGGAAATATCTTCCGTTCAAAACTGGAAAGAGGCTTTCTGAGAAACTGCTCTGTGTTCTGTGAATTCATCTCACAGAGTTACATCTTTCCCTTCAAGAAGCCTTTCGCTAAGGCTGTTCTTGTGGAATTGGGAAAGGGATATGTGGAAGCCCATAGAGGGCTTTGGTGAAAAAGGAAATATCTTCCGTTCAAAACTGGAAAGAAGCTTTCTGAGAAACTGCTCTGTGTTCTGTTAATTCATCTCACAGAGTTACATCTTTCCCTTCAAGAAGCCTTTCGCTAAGGCTGTTCTTGAGGAATTGGCAAAGGGATATTTGGAAGCCCATAGAGGGATATGGTGAAAAAGGAAATATCTTCCGTTCAAAACTGGAAAGAAGCTTTCTGAGAAACTGCTCTGTGTTGTGTGAATTCATCTCACAGAGTTACATCTTTCCCTTCAAGACGCCTTTCGCTAAGGCTGTTCTTGTGGAATTGGCAAAGGGATATTTGGAAGCCCGTAGAGGGCTATGGTGAAAAAGGAAATATCTTCCTTTCAAAACTGGAAAGAAGCTTTCTGAGAAACTGCTCTGTGTTCTGTTAATTCATCTCACAGAGTTACATCTTTCCCTTCAAAAAGCCTTTCGCTAAGGCTGTTCTTGTGGAAATGGCAAAGGGATATTTGGAAGCCCATAGACTGCTATGGTGAAAAAGGAAATATCTTCCGTTCAAAACTGGAAAGAAGCTTTCTGAGAAACTGCTCTGTGTTCTGTGAATTCATCTCACAGAGTTACATCTTTCCCTTCAAGAAGCCTTTCGCTAAGGCTGTTCTTGTGGAATTGGCAAAGGGATATTTGGAAGCCCATAGAGGGTTGTGGTGAAAAAGGAAATATCTTCCGTTCAAAACTGGAAAGAAGCTTTCTGAGAAACTGCTCTGTGTTCTGTTAATTCATCTCACAGAGTTACATCTTTCCCTTCAAGAAGCCTTTCGCTAAGGCTGTTCTTGTGGAATTGGCAAAGCGATATTTGGAAGCCCGTAGAGGGCTATGGTGAAAAAGGAAATATCTTCCGTTCAAAACTGGAAAGAAGCTTTTGAGAAACTGCTCTGTGTTCTGTTAATTCATCTCACAGAGTTACATCTTTCCCTTCAAGAAGCCTTTCGCTAAGGCTGTTCTTGTGGAATTGGCAAAGGGATATTTGGAAGCCCGTAGAGGGCTGTGGTGAAAAAGGAAATATCTTCCGTTCAAAACTGGAAAGAAGCTTTCTGAGAAACTGCTCTGTGTTCTGTGAATTCATCTCACAGAGTTACATCTTTCCCTTCAAGAAGCCTTTCGCTAAGGCTGTTCTTGTGGAATTGGTAAAGGGATATTTGGAAGCCCATAGAGGCCTATGGTGAAAAAGGAAATATCTTCCGTTCAAAACTGGAAAGAGGCTTTCTGAGAAACTGCTCTGTGTTCTGTTAATTCATCTCACAGAGTTACATCTTTCCCTTCAAGAAGCCTTTCGCTAAGGCTGTTCTTGTGGAATTGGCAAAGGGATATTTGGAAGCCCATAGAGGGCTATGGTGAAAAAGGAAATATCTTCCGTTCAAAACTGGAAAGAAGCTATCTGAGAAACTGCTCTGTGTTGTGTGAATTCATCTCACAGAGTTACATCTTTCCCTTCAAGAAGCCTTTCGCTAAGGCTGTTCTTGTGGAATTGGCAAAGCGATATTTGGAAGCCCATAGAGGGCTATGGTGAAAAAGGAAATATCTTCCGTTCAAAACTGGAAAGAAGCTTTCTGAGAAACTGCTCTGTGTTCTGTTAATTCATCTCACTGAGTTACATCTTTCCCTTCAAGAAGCCTTTCGCTAAGGCTGATCTTGTGGAATTGGCAAAGGGATATTTGGAAGCCCATAGAGGGCTATGGTGAAAAAGGAAATATCTTCCGTTCAAAACTGGAAAGAAGCTTTCTGAGAAACTGCTCTATGTTCTGTTAATTCATCTCACAGAGTTTCATCTTTCCCTTGAAGAAGCCTTTCGCTAAGGTTGTTCTTGTGGAATTGGCAAAGCGATATTTGGAAGCCCATAGAGGGCTATGGTGAAAAAGGAAATATCTTCCGTTCAAAACTGGAAAGAAGCTTTCTGAGAATCTACTCTGTGTTCTGTGAATTCATCTCACAGAGTTACATCTTTCCCTTCAAGAAGCCTTTCGCTAAGGCTGTTCTTGTGGAATTGGGAAAGGGATATTTGGAAGCCCATAGACGGCTATGGTGAAAAAGGAAATATCTTCCGTTCAAAACTGGAAAGAAGCTTTCTGAGAAACTGCTCTGTGTTCTGTGAATTCATCTCACAGAGTTACATCTTTCCCTTCAAGAAGCCTTTCGCTAAGGCTGTTCTTGTGGAATTGGCAAAGGGATATTTGGAAGCCCATAGAGGCCTATGGGGAAAAAGGAAATATCTTCCGTTCAAAACTGAAAGAAGCTTTCTGAGAAACTGCTCTGTGTTCTGTTAATTCATCTCACAGAGTTACATCTTTCCCTTCAAGAAGCCTTTCGCTAAGGCTGTTCTTGAGGAATTGGCAAAGGGATATTTGGAAGCCCATAGAGGGATATGGTGAAAAAGGAAATATCTTCCGTTCAAAACTGGAAAGAAGCTTTCTGAGAAACTGCTCTGTGTTGTGTGAATTCATCTCACAGAGTTACATCTTTCCCTTCAAGACGCCTTTCGCTAAGGCTGTTCTTGTGGAATTGGCAAAGGGATATTTGGAAGCCCGTAGAGGGCTATGGTGAAAAAGGAAATATCTTCCTTTCAAAACTGGAAAGAAGCTTTCTGAGAAACTGCTCTGTGTTCTGTTAATTCATCTCACAGAGTTACATCTTTCCCTTCAAAAAGCCTTTCGCTAAGGCTGTTCTTGTGGAAATGGCAAAGGGATATTTGGAAGCCCATAGACTGCTATGGTGAAAAAGGAAATATCTTCCGTTCAAAACTGGAAAGAAGCTTTCTGAGAAACTGCTCTGTGTTCTGTGAATTCATCTCACAGAGTTACATCTTTCCCTTCAAGAAGCCTTTCGCTAAGGCTGTTCTTGTGGAATTGGCAAAGGGATATTTGGAAGCCCATAGAGGGTTGTGGTGAAAAAGGAAATATCTTCCGTTCAAAACTGGAAAGAAGCTTTCTGAGAAACTGCTCTGTGTTCTGTTAATTCATCTCACAGAGTTACATCTTTCCCTTCAAGAAGCCTTTCGCTAAGGCTGTTCTTGTGGAATTGGCAAAGCGATATTTGGAAGCCCGTAGAGGGCTATGGTGAAAAAGAAAATATCTTCCGTTCAAAACTGGAAAGAAGCTTTCTGAGAAACTGCTCTGTGTTCTGTTAATTCATCTCACAGAGTTACATCTTTCCCTTCAAGAAGCCTTTCGCTAAGGCTGTTCTTGTGGAATTGGCAAAGGGATATTTGGAAGCCCGTAGAGGGCTGTGGTGAAAAAGGAAATATCTTCCGTTCAAAACTGGAAAGAAGCTTTCTGAGAAACTGCTCTGTGTTCTGTGAATTCATCTCACAGAGTTACATCTTTCCCTTCAAGAAGCCTTTCGCTAAGGCTGTTCTTGTGGAATTGGTAAAGGGATATTTGGAAGCCCATAGAGGCCTATGGTGAAAAAGGAAATATCTTCCGTTCAAAACTGGAAAGAGGCTTTCTGAGAAACTGCTCTGTGTTCTGTTAATTCATCTCACAGAGTTACATCTTTCCCTTCAAGAAGCCTTTCGCTAAGGCTGTTCTTGTGGAATTGGCAAAGGGATATTTGGAAGCCCATAGACGGCTATGGTGAAAAAGGAAATATCTTCCGTTCAAAACTGGAAAGAAGCTTTCTGAGAAACTGCTCTGTGTTGTGTGAATTCATCTCACAGAGTTACATCTTTCCCTTCAAGAAGCCTTTCGCTAAGGCTGTTCTTGTGGAATTGGCAAAGCGATATTTGGAAGCCCATAGAGGGCTATGGTGAAAAAGGAAATATCTTCCGTTCAAAACTGGAAAGAAGCTTTCTGAGAAACTGCTCTGTGTTCTGTTAATTCATCTCACTGAGTTACATCTTTCCCTTCAAGAAGCCTTTCGCTAAGGCTGATCTTGTGGAATTGGCTAAGGGATATTTGGAAGCCCATAGAGGGCTATGGTGAAAAAGGAAATATCTTCCGTTCAAAACTGGAAAGAAGCTTTCTGAGAAACTGCTCTATGTTCTGTTAATTCATCTCACAGAGTTTCATCTTTCCCTTGAAGAAGCCTTTCGCTAAGGTTGTTCTTGTGGAATTGGCAAAGCGATATTTGGAAGCCCATAGAGGGCTATGGTGAAAAAGGAAATATCTTCCGTTCAAAACTGGAAAGAAGCTTTCTGAGAATCTACTCTGTGTTCTGTGAATTCATCTCACAGAGTTACATCTTTCCCTTCAAGAAGCCTTTCGCTAAGGCTGTTCTTGTGGAATTGGGAAAGGGATATTTGGAAGCCCATAGACGGCTATGGTGAAAAAGGAAATATCTTCCGTTCAAAACTGGAAAGAAGCTTTCTGAGAAACTGCTCTGTGTTCTGTGAATTCATCTCACAGAGTTACATCTTTCCCTTCAAGAAGCCTTTCGCTAAGGCTGTTCTTGTGGAATTGGCAAAGGGATATTTGGAAGCCCATAGAGGCCTATGGGGAAAAAGGAAATATCTTCCGTTCAAAACTGAAAGAAGCTTTCTGAGAAACTGCTCTGTGTTCTGTTAATTCATCTCACAGAGATACATCTTTCCCTTCAAGAAGCCTTTCGCTAAGGCTGTTCTTGTGGAATTGGCAAAGGGATATTTGGAAGCCCATAGACGGCTATGGTGAAAAAGGAAATATCTTCCGTTCAAAACTGGAAAGAAGCTTTCTGAGAAACTGCTCTGTGTTCTGTGAATTCATCTCACAGAGTTACATCTTTCCCTTCAAGAAGCCTTTCGCTAAGACTGTTCTTGTGGAAATGGCAAAGGGATATTTGGAAGCCCATAGACGGCTATGTTGAAAAAGGAAATATCTTCCGTTCAAAACTGGAAAGAAGCTTTCTGAGAAACTGCTCTGTGTTGTGTGAATTCATCTCACAGAGTTACATCTTTCCCTTCAAGAAGCCTTTCGCTAAGGCTGTTCTTGTGGAACTGGCAAAGCGATATTTGGAAGCCCGTAGAGGCCTATGGTGAAAAAGGAAATATCTTCCGTTCAAAACTGGAAAGAAGCTTTCTGAGAAACTGCTCTGTGTTCTGTTAATTCATCTCACAGAGGTACATCTTTCCCTTCAAGAAGCCTTTCGCTAAGGCTGTTCTTGTGGAATTGGCAAAGGGATATTTGGAAGCTCGTAGAGGGCTATGGTGAAAAAGGAAATATTTTCCGTTCAAAACTGGAAAGAAGCTTTCTGAGAAACTGCTCTGTGTTCTGTTAATTCATCTCACAGAGTTACATCTTTCCCTTCAAGAAGCCTTTCGCTAAGGCTGTTCTTGAGGAACTGGCAAAGGGATATTTGGAAGCCCATAGACGGCTATGGTGAAAAAGGAAATACCTTCCGTTCAAAACTGGAAAGAAGCTTTCTGAGAAACTGCTCTGTGTTCTGTGAATTCAACTCACAGAGTTACATCTTTCCCTTCAAGAAGCCTTTCGCTAAGGCTGTTCTTGTGGAACTGGCAAAGCGATATTTGGAAACCCATAGACGGCTATGGTGAAAAAGGAAATATCTTCCGTTCAAAACTGGAAAGAAGCTTTCTGAGAAACTGCTCTGTGTTCTGTGAATTCATCTCACAGAGTTACATCTTTCCCTTCAAGAAGCCTTTCGCTAAGGCTGTTCTTGTTGAATTGGCAAAGGGATATTTGGAAGCCCCTAGAGGGCTATGGTGAAAAAGGAAATATCTTCCGTTCAAAACTGGAAAGAAGCTTTCTGAGAAACTGATCTGTGTTCTGTTAATTCATCTCACAGAGTTACATCTTTCCCTTCAAGAAGCCTTTCGCTAAGGCTGTTCTTTTGGAATTGGCAAAGGGATATTTGGAAGCCCAGAGAGGGCTATGGTGAAAAAGGAAATATCTTCCGTTCAAAACTGGAAAGAAGCTTTCTGAGAAACTGCTCTGTGTTCTGTTAATTCATCTCACAGAGTTACATCTTTGCCATCATGAAGCCTTTGGCTAAGGCTGTTCTTGTGGAATTGGCAAAGGGATATTTGGAAGCCCATAGACGGCTATGGTGAAAAAGGAAATATCTTCCGTTCAAAACTGGAAAGAAGCTTTCTGAGAAACTGCTCTGTGTTCTGTGAATTCATCTCACAGAGTTACATCTTTCCCTTCAAGAAGCCTTTCGCTAAGGCTGTTTTTGTGGAATTGGCAAAGGGATATTTGGAAGCCCATAGAGGCCTATGGTGAAAAAGGAAATATCTTCCGTTCAAAACTGGAAAGAAGCTTTCTGAGAAACTGCTCTGTGTTCTGTTAATTCATCTCACAGAGTTACATCTTTCCCTTCAAGAAGCCTTTCGCTAAGACTGTTCTTGTGGAAATGGCAAAGGGATATTTGGAAGGCCATAGACGGCTATGGTGAAAAAGGAAATATCTTCCGTTCAAAACTGGAAAGAAGCTTTCTGAGAAACTGCTCTGTGTTCTGTTAATTCATCTCACAGAGTTACATCTTTCCCTTCAAGAAGCCTTTCGCTAAGGCTGTTCTTGTGGAATTGGCAAAGGGATATTTGGAAGCCCATAGAGGCCTATGGTGAAAAAGGAAATATCTTCCGTTCAAAACTGGAAAGAAGCTTTCTGAGAAACTGCTCTGTGTTCTGTTAATTCATCTCACAGAGTTACATCTTTCCCTTCAAGAAGCCTTTCGCTAAGGCTGTTCTTGAGGCATTGGCAAAGGGATATTTGGAAGCCCATAGACGGCTATGGTTAAAAAGGAAATATCTTCCGTTCAAAACTGGAAAGAAGCTTTCTGAGAAACTGCTCTGTGTTCTGTGAATTCATCTCACAGAGTTACATCTTTCCCTTCAAGAAGCCTTTCGCTAAGGCTGTTCTTGTGGAATTGGCAAAGCGATATTTGGAAACCCATAGAGGGCTATGGTGAAAAAGGAAATATCTTCCGTTCAAAACTGGAAAGAAGCTTTCTGAGAAACTGCTCTGTGTTCTGTCAATTCATCTCACAGAGTTACATCTTTCCCTTCAAGAAGCCTTTCGCTAAGGCTGTTCTTGTGGAATTGGCAAAGGGATATTTGGAAGCCCATAGAGGCCTACGGTGAAAAAGGAAATATCTTCCGTTCAAAACTGGAAAGAAGCTTTCTGAGAAACTGCTCTGTGTTCTGTTAATTCATCTCACAGAGTTACATCTTTCCCTTCAAGAAGCCTTTCGCTAAGGATGTTCTTGTGGAATTGGCAAATGGATATTTGAAAGCCCATAGAGGCCTACGGTGAAAAAGGAAATATCTTCCGTTCAAAACTGGAAAGAAGCTTTCTGAGAAACTGCTCTGTGTTCCCTGAATTCATCTCACAGAGTTACATCGTTCCCTTCAAGAAGCCTTTCGCTAAGGCTGTTCTTGTGGAATTGGCAAAGGGATATTTGGAAGCCCATAGAGGGCTAGGGTGAAAAAGGAAATATCTTCCGTTCAAAACTGCAAAGAAGCTTTCTGAGAAACTGCTCTGTGGTCTGATAATTCATCTCAGAGAGTTACATCTTTCCCTTCAAGAAGCCTTTCGCTAAGACTGTTCTTGTGGAAATGGCAAAGGGATATTTGGAAGCCCATAGACGGCTATGTTGAAAAAGGAAATATCTTCCGTTCAAAACTGGAAAGAAGCTTTGTGAGAAACTGCTCTGTGTTCTGTGAATTCATCTCACAGAGTTACATCTTTCCCTTCAAGAAGCCTTTCGCTAAGGCTGTTCTTGTGGAATTGGCAAAGGGATATTTGGAAGCCCATAGAGGGCTCTGGTGAAAAAGGAAATATCTTCCGTTCAAAACTGGAAAGAAGATTTCTGAGAAACTGCTCTGTGTTCTGTGAATTCATCTCACAGCGTTACATCTTTCCCTTCAAGAAGCCTTTCGCTAAGGCTGTTCTTATGGAATTGGCAAAGGGATATTTGGAAGCCCATAGACGGCTATGGTGTAAAAGGAAATATCTTCCGTTCAAAACTGGAAAGAAGCTTTCTGAGAAACTGCTCTGTGTTGTGTGAATTCATCTCACAGAGTTACATCTTTCCCTTCAAGAAGCCTTTCGCTAAGGCTGTTCTTGTGGAATTGGCAAAGCGATATTTGGAAGCCCATAGAGGGCTATGGTGAAAAAGGAAATATCTTCCGTTCAAAACTGGAAAGAAGCTTTCTGAGAAACTGCTCTGTGTTCTGTTAATTCATCTCACAGAGTTACATCTTTCCCTTCAAGAAGCCTTTCGCTAAGGCTGTTTTTGTGGAATTGGCAAAGGGATATTTGGAAGCCCATAGAGGGCTATGGTGAAAAAGGAAATATCTTCCGTTCAAAACTGGAAAGAAGCTTTCTGAGAAACTGCTCTGTGTTCTGTGAATTCATCTCACAGAGTTACATCTTTCCCTTCAAGAAGCCTTTCGCTAAGGCTGTTCTTGAGGAATTGGCAAAGGGATATATGGAAGCCCATAGACGACTATGGTTAAAAAGGAAATATCTTCCGTTCAAAACTGGAAAGAAGCTTTCTGAGAAACTGCTCTGTGTTCTGTGAATTCATCTCACAGAGTTACATCTTTCCCTTCAAGAAGCCTTTCGCTAAGGCTGTTCTTGTGGAATTGGAAAAGGGATATTTGGAAGCCCATAGAGGGCTATGGTGAAAAAGGAAATATCTTCCGTTCAAAACTGGAAAGAAGCTTTCTGAGAAACTGCTCTGTGTTCTGTGAATTCATCTCACAGAGTTACATCTTTCCCTTCAAGAAGCCTTTCGCTAAGGCTGTTCTTGTGGAATTGGCAAAGGGATATTTGAAAGCCCTTAGAGGCCTACGGTGAAAAAGGAAATATCTTCCGTTCAAAACTGGAAAGAAGCTTTCTGAGAAACTGCTCTGTGTTCCCTGAATTCATCTCACAGAGTTACATCTTTCCCTTCAAGAAGCCTTTCGCTAAGGCTGTTCTTGTGGAATTGGCAAAGGGATATTTGGAAGCCCATAGAGGGCTATGGTGAAAAAGGAAATATCTTCCGTTCAAAACTGCAAAGAAGCTTTCTGAGAAACTGCTCTGTGTTCTGTTAATTCATCTCACAGAGTTACATCTTTCCCTTCAAGAAGCCTTTCGCTAAGACTGTTCTTGTGGAAATGGCAAAGGGATATTTGGAAGCCCATAGACGGCTATGTTGAAAAAGGAATTATCTTCCGTTCAAAACTGGAAAGAAGCTTTCTGAGAAACTGCTCTGTGTTCTGTGAATTCATCTCACAGAGTTACATCTTTCCCTTCAAGAAGCCTTTCGCTAAGGCTGTTCTTGTGGAACTGGCAAAGCGATATTTGGAAACCCATAGAGGCCTATGGTGAAAAAGGAAATATCTTCCGTTCAAAACTGGAAAGAAGGTTTCTGAGAAACTGCTCTGTGTTCTGTGAATTCATCTCACAGAGTTACATCTTTCCCTTCAAGAAGCCTTTCGCTAAGGCTGTTCTTGTGGAATTGGCAAAGGGATATTTGGAAGCCCCTAGAGGGCTATGGTGAAAAAGGAAATATCTTCCGTTCAAAACTGGAAAGAAGCTTTCTGAGAAACTGCTCTGTGTTCTGTGAATTCATCTCTCAGAGTTACATCTTTCCCTTCAAAAGCCTTTCGCTAAGGCTGTTCTTGTGGAATTGGCAAAGGGATATTTGGAAGCCCATAGAGGCCTATGGTGAAAAAGGAAATATCTTCCGTTCAAAACTGGAAAGAAGCTTTCTGAGAAACTGCTCTGTGTTCTGTGAATTCATCTCACAGAGTTACATTTTTCCCTTCAAGAAGCCTTTCGCTAAGTCTGTTCTTGTGGAATTGGCAAAGGGATATTTGGAAGCCCATAGAGGGCTATTTTGTAAAAGGAAATATCTTCCGTTCAAAACTGGAAAGAAGCTTTCTGAGAAACTGCTCTGTGTTCTGTTAATTCATCTCACAGAGTTACATCTTTCCCTTCAAGAAGCCTTTCGCTAAGGCTGTTCTTGTGGAATTGGCAAAGGGATATTTGGAAGCCCATAGAGGGCTATGGTGAAAAAGGAAATATCTTCCGTTCAAAACTGGAAAGAAGCTTTCTGAGAAACTGCTCTGTGTTCTGTGAATTCATCTCACAGAGTTACATCTTTCCCTTCAAGAAGCCTTTCGCTAAGGCTGTTCTTGTGGAATTGGCAAAGCGATATTTTGAAGCCCGTAGAGGCCTATGGTGAAAAAGGAAATATCTTCCGTTCAAAACTGGAAAGAAGCTTTCTGAGAAACTGCTCTGTGTTCTGTTAATTCATCTCACAGAGGGACATCTTTCCCTTCAAGAAGCCTTTCGCTAAGGCTGTTCTTGTGGAATTGGCAAAGGGATATTTGGAAGCCCGTAGAGGGCTATGGTGAAAAAGGAAATATTTTCCGTTCAAAACTGGAAAGAAGCTTTCTGAGAAACTGCTCTGTGTTCTGTTAATTCATCTCACAGAGTTACATCTTTCCCTTCAAGAAGCCTTTCGCTAAGGCTGTTCTTGAGGAACTGGCAAAGGGATATTTGGAAGCCCATAGACGGCTATGGTGAAAAAGGAAATACCTTCCGTTCAAAACTGGAAAGAAGCTTTCTGAGAAACTGCTCTGTGTTCTGTGAATTCATCTCACAGAGTTACATCTTTCCCTTCAAGAAGCCTTTCGCTAAGGCTGTTCCTGTGGAATTGGCAAAGCGATATTTGGAAACCCATAGAGGGCTATGGTGAAAAAGGAAATATCTTCCGTTCAAAACTGGAAAGAAGCTTTCTGAGAAAGTGCTCTGTGTTCTGTGAATTCATCTCACAGAGTTACATCTTTCCCTTCAAGAAGCCTTTCGCTAAGGCTGTTCTTGTGGAATTGGCAAAGGGATATTTGGAAGCCCATAGAGGGCTATGGTGAAAAAGGAAATATCTTCCGTTCAAAACTGGAAAGAAGCTTTCTGAGAAACAGCTCTGTGTTCTGTGAATTCATCTCACAGAGTTACATCTTTCCCTTCAAGAAGCCTTTCGCTAAGGCTGTTCTTGTGGAATTGGCAAAGGGATATTTTAAAGCCCATAGAGGCCTACGGTGAAAAAGGAAATATCTTCCGTTCAAAACTGGAAAGAAGCTTTCTGAGAAACTGCTCTGTGTTCCCTGAATTCATCTCACAGAGTTACATCTTTCCCTTCAAGAAGCCTTTCGCTAAGGCTGTTCTTGTGGAATTGGCAAAGGGATATTTGGAAGCCCATAGAGGGCTATGGTGAAAAAGGAAATATCTTCCGTTCAAAACTGCAAAGAAGCTTTCTGAGAAACTGCTCTGTGTTCTGTTAATTCATCTCACAGAGTTACATCTTTCCCTTCAAGAAGCCTTTCGCTAAGACTGTTCTTGTGGAAATGGCAAAGGGATATTTGGAAGCCCATAGACGGCTATGTTGAAAAAGGAAATATCTTCCGTTCAAAACTGGAAAGAAGCTTTCTGAGAAACTGCTCTGTGTTCTGTGAATTCATCTCACAGAGTTACATCTTTCCCTTCAAGAAGCCTTTCGCTAAGGCTGTTCTTGTGGAATTGGCAAAGGGATATTTGGAAGCCCATAGAGGCCTATGGTGAAAAAGGAAATATCTTCCGTTCAAAACTGGAAAGAAGATTTCTGAGAAACTGCTCTGTGTTCTGTGAATTCATCTCACAGAGTTACATCTTTCCCTTCAAGAAGCCTTTCGCTAAGGCTGTCCTTATGGAATTCGCAAAGGGATATTTGGAAGCCCATAGACGGCTATGGTGTAAAAGGAAATATCTTCCGTTCAAAACTGGAAAGAAGCTTTCTGAGAAACTGCTCTGTGTTCTGTGAATTCATCTCACAGAGTTACATCTTTCCCTTCAAGAACCCTTTCGCTAAGGCTGTTCTTGAGGAATTGGCAAAGGGATATTTGGAAGCCCATAGACGGCTATGGTTAAAAAGGAAATATCTTCCGTTCAAAACTGGAAAGAAGCTTTCTGAGAAACTGCTCTGTGTTCTCTGAATTCATCTCACAGAGTTACATCTTTCCCTTCAAGAAGCCTTTCGCTAAGGCTGTTCTTGTGGAATTGGCAAAGGGATATTTGGAAGCCCATAGACGGCTATGGTTAAAAAGGAAATATCTTCCGTTCAAAACTGGAAAGAAGCTTTCTGAGAAACTGCTCTGTGTTCTGTTAATTCATCTCACAGAGTTACATCTTTCCCTTCAAGAAGCCTTTCGCTAAGGCTGTTCTTGTGGAATTGGCAAAGGGATATTTGAAAGCCCATAGAGGCCTACGGTGAAAAAGGAAATATCTTCCGTTCAAAACTGGAAAGAAGCTTTCTGAGAAACTGTTCTGTGTTCCCTGAATTCATCTCACAGAGTTACATCTTTCCCTTCAAGAAGCCTTTCGCTAAGGCTGTTCTTGTGGAATTGGCAAAGGGATATTTGGAAGCCCATAGACGGCTATGGTGAAAAAGGAAATATCTTCCGTTCAAAACTGCAAAGAAGCTTTCTGAGAAACTGCTCTGTGTTCTGTTAATTCATCTCACAGAGTTACATCTTTCCCTTCAAGATGCCTTTCGCTAAGACTGTTCTTGTGGAAATGGCAAAGGGATATTTGGAAGCCCATAGACGGCTATGGTGAAAAAGGAAATATCTTCCGTTCAAAACTGGAAAGAAGCTTTCTGAGAAACTGCTCTGTGTTCTGTGAATTCATCTCACAGAGTTACATCTTTCCCTTTAAGAAGCCTTTCGCTAAGGCTGTTCTTGTGGAATTGGCAAAGGGATATTTGGAAGCCCATAGAGGCCTATGGTGAAAAAGGAAATATCTTCCGTTCAAAACTGCAAAGAAGCTTTCTGAGAAACTGCTCTGTGTTCTGTTAATTCATCTCACAGAGTTACATCTTTCCCTTCAAGAAGCCTTTCGCTAAGACTGTTCTTGTGGAAATGGCAAAGGGATATTTGGAAGCCCATAGACGGCTATGGTGAAAAAGGAAATATCTTCCGTTCAAAACTGGAAAGAAGCTTTCTGAGAAACTGCTCTGTGTTCTGTTAATTCATCTCACAGAGTTACATCTTTCCCTTCAAGAAGCCTTTCGCTAAGGCTGTTCTTGTGGAATTGGCAAAGGGATATTTGGAAGCCCATAGAGGGCTATGGTGAAAAAGGAAATATCTTCCGTTCAAAACTGGAAAGAAGCTTTCTGAGAAACTGCTCTGTGTTCTCTTAATTCATCTCACAGAGTTACATCTTTCCCTTCAAGAAGCCTTTCGCTAAGGCTGTTCTTGTGGAATTGGCAAAGGGATATTTGGAAGCCCATAAAGGCCTATGGTGAAAAAGGAAATATCTTCCGTTCAAAACTGGAAAGAAGCTTTCTGAGAAACTGCTCTGTGTTCTCTTAATTCATCTCACAGAGTTACATCTTTCCCTTCAAGAAGCCTTTCGCTAAGGCTGTTCTTGTGGAATTGGCAAAGGGATATTTGGAAGCCCATAGAGGCCTATGGTGAAAAAGGAAATATCTTCCGTTCAAAACTGGAAAGAAGCTTTCTGAGAAACTGCTCTGTGTTCTCTGAATTCATCTCACAGAGTTACATCTTTCCCTTCAAGAAGCCTTTCGCTAAGGCTGTTCTTGTGGAATTGGCAAAGCGATATTTGGAAGCCCATAGAGGCCTATGGTGAAAAAGGAAATATCTTCCGTTCAAAACTGGAAAGAAGCTTTCTGAGAAACTGCTCTGTGTTCTGTTAATTCATCTCACAGAGTTACATCTTTCCTTTCAAGAAGCCTTTCGCTAAGGCTGCTCTTGAGGAATTGGCAAAGGGATATTTGGAAACCCATAGACGGCTATGGTTAAAAAGGAAATATCTTCCGTTCAAAACTGGAAAGAAGCTTTCTGAGAAACTGCTCTGTGTTCTGTGAATTCATCTCCCAGAGTTATATCTTTCCCTTCAAGAAGCCTTTCGCTAAGGCTGTTCTTGTGGAATTGGCAAAGCGATATTTGGAAACCCATAGAGGGCTATGGTGAAAAAGGAAATATCTTCCGTTCAAAACTGGAAAGAGGCTTTCTGAGAAACTGCTCTGTGTTCTGTTAATTCATCTCACAGAGTTACATCTTTCCCTTCAAGAAGCCTTTCGCTAAGACTGTTCTTGTGGAAATGGCAAAGGGATATTTGGAAGCCCATAGACGGCTATGTTGAAAAAGGAAATATCTTCCGTTCAAAACTGGAAAGAAGCTTTCTGAGAAACTGCTCTGTGTTCTGTGAATTCATCTCACAGAGTTACATCTTTCCCTTCAAGAAGCCTTTCGCTAAGGCTGTTCTTGTGGAATTGGCAAAGGGATATTTGGAAGCCCATAGAGGCCTATGGTGAAAAAGGAAATATCTTCCGTTCAAAACTGGAAAGAAGATTTCTGAGAAACTGCTCTGTGTTCTGTGAATTCATCTCACAGAGTTACATCTTTCCCTTCAAGAAGCCTTTCGCTAAGGCTGTTCTTATGGAATTCGCAAAGGGATATTTGGAAGCCCATAGACGGCTATGGTGTAAAAGGAAATATCTTCCGTTCAAAACTGGAAAGAAGCTTTCTGAGAAACTGCTCTGTGTTCTGTGAATTCATCTCACAGAGTTACATCTTTCCTTTCAATTACCCTTTCGCTAAGGCTGTTCTTGAGGAATTGGCAAAGGGATATTTGGAAGCCCATAGACGGCTATGGTTAAAAAGGAAATATCTTCCGTTCAAAACTGGAAAGAAGCTTTCTGAGAAACTGCTCTGTGTTCTGTGAATTCATCTCACAGAGTTACATCTTTCCCTTCAAGAAGCCTTTCGCTAAGGCTGTTCTTGTGGAATTGGCAAAGCGATATTTGGAAGCCCATAGAGGGCTATGGTGAAAAAGGAAATATCTTCCGTTCAAAACTGGAAAGAAGCTTTCTGAGAAACTGCTCTGTGTTCTCTGAATTCGTCTCACAGAGTTACATCTTTCCCTTCAAGAAGCCTTTCGCTAAGGCTGTTCTTGTGGAATTGGCAAAGGGATATTTGGAAGCCCTTAGAGGCCTATGGTGAAAAAGGAAATATCTTCCGTTCAAAACTGGAAAGAAGCTTTCTGAGAAACTGCTCTGTGTTCTCTTAATTCATCTCACAGAGTTACATCTTTCCCTTCAAGAAGCCTTTGGCTAAGGCTGTTCTTGAGGAATTGGCAAAGGGATATTTGGAAGCCCATAGACGGCTATGGTTAAAAAGGAAATATCTTCTGTTCAAAACTGGAAAGAAGCTTTCTGAGAAACTGCTCTGTGTTCTGTTAATTCATCTCACAGAGTTACATCTTTCCCTTCAAGAAGCCTTTCGCTAAGGCTGTTCTTGTGGAATTGGCAAAGGGATATTTGAAAGCCCATAGAGGCCTACGGTGAAAAAGGAAATATCTTCCGTTCAAAACTGGAAAGAAGCTTTCTGAGAAACTGTTCTGTGTTCCCTGAATTCATCTCACAGAGTTACATCTTTCCCTTCAAGAAGCCTTTCGCTAAGGCTGTTCTTGTGGAATTGGCAAAGGGATATTTGGAAGCCCATAGACGGCTATGGTGAAAAAGGAAATATCTTCCGTTCAAAACTGCAAAGAAGCTTTCTGAGAAACTGCTCTGTGTTCTGTTAATTCATCTCACAGAGTTACATCTTTCCCTTCAAGATGCCTTTCGCTAAGACTGTTCTTGTGGAAATGGCAAAGGGATATTTGGAAGCCCATAGACGGCTATGGTGAAAAAGGAAATATCTTCCGTTCAAAACTGGAAAGAAGCTTTCTGAGAAACTGCTCTGTGTTCTGTGAATTCATCTCACAGAGTTACATCTTTCCCTTCAAGAAGCCTTTCGCTAAGGCTGTTCTTGTGGAATTGGCAAAGGGATATTTGGAAGCCCATAGAGGCCTATGGTGAAAAAGGAAATATCTTCCGTTCAAAACTGCAAAGAAGCTTTCTGAGAAACTGCTCTGTGTTCTCTTAATTCATCTCACAGAGTTACATCTTTCCCTTCAAGAAGCCTTTCGCTAAGGCTGTTCTTGTGGAATTGGCAAAGGGATATTTGGAAGCCCATAGACGGCTATGGTTAAAAAGGAAATATCTTCCGTTCAAAACTGGAAAGAAGCTTTCTGAGAAACTGCTCTGTGTTCTGTTAATTCATCTCACAGAGTTATATCTTTCCCTTCAAGAAGCCTTTCGCTAAGGCTGTTCTTGTGGAATTGGCAAAGCGATATTTGGAAACCCATAGAGGGCTATGGTGAAAAAGGAAATATCTTCCGTTCAAAACTGGAAAGAAGCTTTCTGAGAAACTGCTCTGTGTTCTGTTAATTCATCTCACAGAGTTACATCTTTCCCTTCAAGAAGCCTTTCGCTAAGACTGTTCTTGTGGAAATGGCAAAGGGATATTTGGAAGCCCATAGACGGCTATGTTGAAAAAGGAAATATCTTCCGTTCAAAACTGGAAAGAAGCTTTCTGAGAAACTGCTCTGTGTTCTGTGAATTCATCTCACAGAGTTACATCTTTCCCTTCAAGAAGCCTTTCGCTAAGGCTGTTCTTGTGGAATTGGCAAAGGGATATTTGGAAGCCCATAGAGGCCTATGGTGAAAAAGGAAATATCTTCCGTTCAAAACTGGAAAGAAGATTTCTGAGAAACTGCTCTGTGTTCTGTGAATTCATCTCACAGAGTTACATCTTTCCCTTCAAGAAGCCTTTCGCTAAGGCTGTTCTTATGGAATTCGCATAGGGATATTTGGAAGCCCATAGACGGCTATGGTGTAAAAGGAAATATCTTCCGTTCAAAACTGGAAAGAAGCTTTCTGAGAAACTGCTCTGTGTTCTGTGAATTCATCTCACAGAGTTACATCTTTCCCTTCAATTACCCTTTCGCTAAGGCTGTTCTTGAGGAATTGGCAAAGCGATATTTGGAAGCCCATAGACGGCTATGGTTAAAAAGGAAATATCTTCCGTTCAAAACTGGAAAGAAGCTTTCTGAGAAACAGCTCTGTGTTCTGTGAATTCATCTCACAGAGTTACATCTTTCCCTTCAAGAAGCCTTTCGCTAAGGCTGTTCTTGTGGAATTGGCAAGGCG
The DNA here is from genome assembly GCF_047675955.1 of Chlorocebus sabaeus. NCBI lineage: Eukaryota > Metazoa > Chordata > Mammalia > Primates > Cercopithecidae > Chlorocebus > Chlorocebus sabaeus. The sequence continues at coordinate 248,306 of NW_027327604.1, forward strand.
ATATTTGGAAGCCCATAGAGGGCTATGGTGAAAAAGGAAATATCTTCCGTTCAAAACTGGAAAGAAGCTTTCTGAGAAACTGCTCTGTGTTCTCTGAATTCGTCTCACAGAGTTACATCTTTCCCTTCAAGAAGCCTTTCGCTAAGGCTGTTCTTGTGGAATTGGCAAAGGGATATTTGGAAGCCCTTAGAGGCCTATGGTGAAAAAGGAAATATCTTCCGTTCAAAACTGGAAAGAAGCTTTCTGAGAAACTGCTCTGTGTTCTGTTAATTCATCTCACAGAGTTACATCTTTCCCTTCAAGAAGCCTTTGGCTAAGGCTGTTCTTGAGGAATTGGCAAAGGGATATTTGGAAGCCCATAGACGGCTATGGTTAAAAAGGAAATATCTTCCGTTCAAAACTGGAAAGAAGCTTTCTGAGAAACTGCTCTGTGTTCTGTTAATTCATCTCACAGAGTTACATCTTTCCCTTCAAGAAGCCTTTCGCTAAGGCTGTTCTTGTGGAATTGGCAAAGGGATATTTGAAAGCCCATAGAGGCCTACGGTGAAAAAGGAAATATCTTCCGTTCAAAATTGGAAAGAAGGTTTCTGAGAAACTGTTCTGTGTTCCCTGAATTCATCTCACAGAGTTACATCTTTCCCTTCAAGAAGCCTTTCGCTAAGGCTGTTCTTGTGGAATTGGCAAAGGGATATTTGGAAGCCCATAGACGGCTATGGTGAAAAAGGAAATATCTTCCGTTCAAAACTGCAAAGAAGCTTTCTGAGAAACTGCTCTGTGTTCTGTTAATTCATCTCACAGAGTTACATCTTTCCCTTCAAGATGCCTTTCGCTAAGACTGTTCTTGTGGAAATGGCAAAGGGATATTTGGAAGCCCATAGACGGCTATGGTGAAAAAGGAAATATCTTCCGTTCAAAACTGGAAAGAAGCTTTCTGAGAAACTGCTCTGTGTTCTGTGAATTCATCTCACAGAGTTACATCTTTCCCTTCAAGAAGCCTTTCGCTAAGGCTGTTCTTGTGGAATTGGCAAAGGGATATTTGGAAGCCCATAGAGGCCTATGGTGAAAAAGGAAATATCTTCCGTTCAAAACTGCAAAGAAGCTTTCTGAGAAACTGCTCTGTGTTCTCTTAATTCATCTCACAGAGTTACATCTTTCCCTTCAAGAAGCCTTTCGCTAAGGCTGTTCTTGTGGAATTGGCAAAGGGATATTTGGAAGCCCATAGAGGCCTATGGTGAAAAAGGAAATATCTTCCGTTCAAAACTGGAAAGAAGCTTTCTGAGAAACTGCTCTGTGTTCTCTGAATTCATCTCACAGAGTTACATCTTTCCCTTCAAGAAGCCTTTCGCTAAGGCTGTTCTTGTGGAATTGGCAAAGGGATATTTGGAAGTCCATAGAGGGCTATGGTGAAAAAGGAAATATCTTCCGTTGAAAACTGCAAAGAAGCTTTCTGAGAAACTGCTGTGTGTTCTGTTAATTCATCTCACAGAGTTACATCTTTCCCTTCAAGAAGCCTTTCGCTAAGACTGTTCTTGTGGAAATGGCAAAGGGATATTTGGAAGCCCATAGACGGCTATGGTGAAAAAGGAAATATCTTCCGTTCAATACTGGAAAGAAGCTTTCTCAGAAACTGCTCTGTGTTCTGTGAATTCATCTCACAGAGTTACATCTTTCCCTTCAAGAAGCCTTTCGCTAAGGCTGTTCTTGTGGAATTGGCAAAGGGATATTTGGAAGCCCATAGAGGGCTATTTTGTAAAAGGAAATATCTTCCGTTCAAAACTGGAAAGAAGCTTTCTTAGAAACTGCTCTGTGTTCTGTTAATTCATCTCACAGAGTTACATCTTTGCCTTCAAGAAGCCTTTGGCTAAGGCTGTTCTTGTGGAATTGGCAAAGGGATATTTGGAAGCCCATAGACGGCTATGGTGAAAAAGGAAATATCTTCCGTTCAAAACTGCAAAGAAGCTTTCTGAGAAACTGCTCTGTGTTCTGTTAATTCATCTCACAGAGTTACATCTTTCCCTTCAAGAAGCCTTTCGCTAAGACTGTTCTTGTGGAAATGGCAAAGGGATATTTGGAAGCCCATAGACGGCTATGGTGAAAAAGGAAATATCTTCCCTTCAAAACTGGAAAGAAGCTTTCTGAGAAACTGCTCTGTGTTCTGTTAATTCATCTCACAGAGTTACATCTTTCCCTTCATGAAGCCTTTCGCTAAGGCTGTTCTTGTGGAATTGGCAAAGGGATATTTGGAAGCCCTTAGAGGGCTATGGTGAAAAAGGAAATATCTTCCGTTCAAAACTGGAAAGAAGCTTTCTGAGAAACTGCTCTGTGTTCTCTTAATTCATCTCACAGAGTTACATCTTTCCCTTCAAGAAGCCTTTGGCTAAGGCTGTTCTTGAGGAATTGGCAAAGGGATATTTGGAAGCCCATAGACGGCTATGGTAAAAAAGGAAATATCTTCCGTTGAAAACTGGAAAGAAGCTTTCTGAGAAACTGCTCTGTGTTCTGTGAATTCATCTCACAGAGTTACATCTTTCCCTTCAAGAAGCCTTTCGCTAAGGCTGTTCTTGTGGTATTGGCAAAGGGATATTTGGAAGCCCATAGAGGCCTATGGTGAAAAAGGAAATATCTTCCGTTCAAAACTGGAAAGAAGCTTTCTGAGAAACTGCTCTGTGTTCTGTTAATTCATCTCACAGAGTTACATCTTTCCCTTCAAGAAGCCTTTCGCTAAGGCTGTTCTTGTGGAATTGGCAAAGGGATATTTGGAAGCCCATAGAGGGCTATGGTGAAAAAGGAAATATCTTCCTTTCAAAACTGCAAAGAAGCTTTCTGAGAAACTGCTCTGTGTTCTGTTAATTCATCTCACAGAGTTACATCTTTCCCTTCAAGAAGCCTTTCACTAAGACTGTTCTTGTGGAAATGGCAAAGGGATATTTGGAAGCCCATAGACGGCTATGGTGAAAAAGGAAATATCTTCCGTTCAAAACTGGAAAGAAGCTTTCTGAGAAACTGCTCTGTGTTCTGTTAATTCATCTCACAGAGTTACATCTTTCCCTTCAAGAAGCCTTTCGCTAAGGCTGTTCTTGAGGAATTGGCAAAGGGATATTTGGAAGCCCATAGACGGCTATGGTTAAAAAGGAAACATCTTCCGTTCAAAACTGGAAAGAAGCTTTCTGAGAAACTGCTCTGTGTTCTGTGAATTCATCTCACAGAGTTATATCTTTCCCTTCAAGAAGCCTTTCGCTAAGGCTGTTCTTGTGGAATTGGCAAAGCGATATTTGGAAACCCATAGAGGGCTATGGTGAAAAAGGAAATATCTTCCGTTCAAAACTGGAAAGAAGCTTTCTGAGAAACTGCTCTGTGATCTGTTAATTCATCTCACAGAGTTACATCTTTCCCTTCAAGAAGCCTTTCGCTAAGACTGTTCTTGTGGAAATGGCAAAGGGATATTTAGAAGCCCATAGACGGCTATGGTGAAAAAGGAAATATCTTCCGTTCAAAACTGGAAAGAAGCTTTCTGAGAAACTGCTCTGTGTTCTGTGAATTCATCTCACAGAGTTACATCTTTCCCTTCAAGAAGCCTTTCGCTAAGGCTGTTCTTGTGGAATTGGCAAAGGGATATTTGGAAGCCCATAGAGGCCTATGGTGAAAAAGGAAATATCTTCCGTTCAAAACTGGAAAGAAGCTTTCTGAGAAACTGCTCTGTGTTCTGTTAATTCATCTCACAGAGTTACATCTCTCCCTTCAAGAAGCCTTTCGCTAAGGCTGTTCTTGAGGAATTGGCAAAGGGATATTTGGAAGCCCATAGACGGCTATGGTTAAAAAGGAAATATCTTCCGTTCAAAACTGGAAAGAAGCTTTCTGAGAAACTGCTCTGTGTTCTGTGAATTCATCTCACAGAGTTACATCTTTCCCTTCAAGAAGCCTTTCGCTAAGGCTGTTCTTGTGGAATTGGCAAAGGGATATTTGGAAGCCCATAGAGGCCTATGGTGAAAAAGGAAATATCTTCCGTTCAAAACTGGAAAGAAGCTTTCTGAGAAACTGCTCTGTTTTCTGTTAATTCATCTCACAGAGTTACATCTTTCCCTTCAAGAAGCCTTTCGCTAAGGCTGTTCTTGTGGAATTGGCAAAGGGATATTTGGAAGTCCATAGAGGGCTATGGTGAAAAAGGAAATATCTTCCGTTGAAAACTGCAAAGAAGCTTTCTGAGAAACTGCTGTGTGTTCTGTTAATTCATCTCACAGAGTTACATCTTTCCCTTCAAGAAGCCTTTCGCTAAGACTGTTCTTGTGGAAATGGCAAAGGGATATTTGGAAGCCCATAGACGGCTATGGTGAAAAAGGAAATATCTTCCGTTCAATACTGGAAAGAAGCTTTCTCAGAAACTGCTCTGTGTTCTGTGAATTCATCTCACAGAGTTACATCTTTCCCTTCAAGAAGCCCTTCGCTAAGGCTGTTCTTGTGGAATTGGCAAAGGGATATTTGGAAGCCCATAGAGGGCTATTTTGTAAAAGGAAATATCTTCCGTTCAAAACTGGAAAGAAGCTTTCTTAGAAACTGCTCTGTGTTCTGTTAATTCATCTCACAGAGTTACATCTTTGCCTTCAAGAAGCCTTTGGCTAAGGCTGTTCTTGTGGAATTGGCAAAGGGATATTTGGAAGCCCATAGACGGCTATGGTGAAAAAGGAAATATCTTCCGTTCAAAACTGCAAAGAAGCTTTCTGAGAAACTGCTCTGTGTTCTGTTAATTCATCTCACAGAGTTACATCTTTCCCTTCAAGAAGCCTTTCGCTAAGACTGTTCTTGTGGAAATGGCAAAGGGATATTTGGAAGCCCATAGACGGCTATGGTGAAAAAGGAAATATCTTCCCTTCAAAACTGGAAAGAAGCTTTCTGAGAAACTGCTCTGTGTTCTGTTAATTCATCTCACAGAGTTACATCTTTCCCTTCATGAAGCCTTTCGCTAAGGCTGTTCTTGTGGAATTGGCAAAGGGATATTTGGAAGCCCTTAGAGGGCTATGGTGAAAAAGGAAATATCTTCCGTTCAAAACTGGAAAGAAGCTTTCTGAGAAACTGCTCTGTGTTCTCTTAATTCATCTCACAGAGTTACATCTTTCCCTTCAAGAAGCCTTTGGCTAAGGCTGTTCTTGAGGAATTGGCAAAGGGATATTTGGAAGCCCATAGACGGCTATGGTAAAAAAGGAAATATCTTCCGTTGAAAACTGGAAAGAAGCTTTCTGAGAAACTGCTCTGTGTTCTGTGAATTCATCTCACACAGTTACATCTTTCCCTTCAAGAAGCCTTTCGCTAAGGCTGTTCTTGTGGTATTGGCAAAGGGATATTTGGAAGCCCATAGAGGCCTATGGTGAAAAAGGAAATATCTTCCGTTCAAAACTGGAAAGAAGCTTTCTGAGAAACTGCTCTGTGTTCTGTTAATTCATCTCACAGAGTTACATCTTTCCCTTCAAGAAGCCTTTCGCTAAGGCTGTTCTTGTGGAATTGGCAAAGGGATATTTGGAAGCCCATAGAGGGCTATGGTGAAAAAGGAAATATCTTCCTTTCAAAACTGCAAAGAAGCTTTCTGAGAAACTGCTCTGTGTTCTGTTAATTCATCTCACAGAGTTACATCTTTCCCTTCAAGAAGCCTTTCACTAAGACTGTTCTTGTGGAAATGGCAAAGGGATATTTGGAAGCCCATAGACGGCTATGGTGAAAAAGGAAATATCTTCCGTTCAAAACTGGAAAGAAGCTTTCTGAGAAACTGCTCTGTGTTCTGTTAATTCATCTCACAGAGTTACATCTTTCCCTTCAAGAAGCCTTTCGCTAAGGCTGTTCTTGTGGAATTGGCAAAGGGATATTTGGAAGCCCATAGAGGGCTATGGTGAAAAAGCAAATATCTTCCGTTCAAAACTGGAAAGAAGCTTTCTGAGAAACTGCTCTGTGTTCTCTTAATTCATCTCACAGAGTTACATCTTTCCCTTCAAGAAGCCTTTCGCTAAGGCTGTTCTTTTGGAATTGGCAAAGGGATATTTGGAAGGCCACAGAGGGCTATGGTGAAAAAGGAAATATCTTCCGTTCAAAACTGGAAAGAAGCTTTCTGAGAAACTGCTCTGTGTTCTGTTAATTCATCTCACAGAGTTACATCTTTGCCTTCAAGAAGCCTTTGGCTAAGGCTGTTCTTGTGGAATTGGCAAAGGGATATTTGGAAGCCCATAGACGGCTATGGTGAAAAAGGAAATATCTTCTGTTCAAAACTGGAAAGAAGCTTTCTGAGAAACTGCTCTGTGTTCTGTGAATTCATCTCACAAAGTTACATCTTTCCCTTCAAGAAGCCTTTCGCTAAGGCTGTTCTTGTGGAATTGGCAAAGGGATATTTGGAAGCCCATAGAGGCCTATGGTGAAAAAGGAAATATCTTCCGTTCAAAACTGGAAAGAAGCTTTCTGAGAAACTGCTCTGTGTTCTGTTAATTCATCTCACAGAGTTACATCTTTCCCTTCAAGAAGCCTTTCGCTAAGGCTGTTCTTGTGGAATTGGCAAAGGGATATTTGGAAGCCCATAGAGGCCTATGGTGAAAAAGGAAATATCTTCCGTTCAAAACTGGAAAGAAGCTTTCTGAGAAACTGCTCTGTGTTCTGTTAGTTCATCTCACAGAGTTACATCTTTCCCTTCAAGAAGCCTTTCGCTAAGGCTGCTCTTGAGGAATTGGCAAAGGGATATTTGGAAGCGCATAGACGGCTATGGTTAAAAAGCAAATATCTTCCGTTCAAAACTGGAAAGAAGCTTTCTGAGAAACTGCTCTGTGTTCTGTGAATTCATCTCACAGAGTTATATCTTTCCCTTCAAGAAGCCTTTCGCTAAGGCTGTTCTTGTGGAATTGGCAAAGCGATATTTGGAAACCCATAGAGGGCTATGGTGAAAAAGGAAATATCTTCCGTTCAAAACTGGAAAGAAGCTTTCTGAGAAACTGCTCTGTGTTCTGTTAATTCATCTCACAGAGTTACATCTTTCCCTTCAAGAAGCCTTTCGCTAAGGCTGTTCTTGTGGAATTGGCAAAGGGATATTTGGAAGCCCATAGAGGGCTATGGTGAAAAAGGAAATATCTTCCGTTCAAAACTGGAAAGAAGCTTTCTGAGAAACTGCTCTGTGTTCTGTGAATTCATCTCACAGAGTTACATCTTTCCCTTCAAGAAGCCTTTCGCTAAGGCTGTTCTTGTGGAATTGGCAAAGGGATATTTGGAAGCCCATAGAGGCCTATGGTGAAAAAGGAAATATCTTCCGTTCAAAACTGGAAAGAAGCTTTCTGAGAAACTGCTCTGTGTTCTGTTAATTCATCTCACAGAGTTACATCTTTCCCTTCAAGAAGCCTTTCGCTAAGGCTGTTCTTGTGGAATTGGCAAAGGGATATTTGGAAGTCCATAGAGGGCTATGGTGAAAAAGGAAATATCTTCCGTTCAAAACTGCAAAGAAGCTTTCTGAGAAACTGCTCTGTGTTCTGTTAATTCATCTCACAGAGTTACATCTTTCCCTTCAAGAAGCCTTTCGCTAAGACTGTTCTTGTGGAAATGGCAAAGGGATATTTGGAAGCCCAGAGACGGCTATGGTGAAAAAGGAAATATCTTCCGTTCAAAACTGGAAAGAAGCTTTCTGAGAAACTGCTCTGTGTTCTGTGAATTCATCTCACAGAGTTACATCTTTCCCTTCAAGAAGCCTTTCGCTAAGACTGTTCTTGTGGAAATGGCAAAGGGATATTTGGAAGCCCATAGACGGCTATGGTGAAAAAGGAAATATCTTCCGTTCAAAACTGGAAAGAAGCTTTGTGAGAAACTGCTCTGTGTTCTGTGAATTCATCTCACAGAGTTACATCTTTCCCTTCAAGAAGCCTTTCGCTAAGGCTGTTCTTGTGGAATTGGCAAAGGGATATTTGGAAGCCCATAGAGGCCTATGGTGAAAAAGGAAATATCTTCCGTTCAAAACTGCAAAGAAGCTTTCTGAGAAACTGCTCTGTGTTCTGTTAATTCATCTCACAGAGTTACATCTTTCCCTTCAAGAAGCCTTTCGCTAAGAATGTTCTTGTGGAAATGGCAAAGGGATATTTGGAAGCCCATAGACGGCTATGGTGAAAAAGGAAATATCTTCCGTTCAAAACTTGAAAGAAGCTTTCTGAGAAACTGCTCTGTGTTCTGTGAATTCATCTCACCGAGTTACATCTTTCCCTTCAAGAAGCCTTTCGCTAAGGCTGTTCTTGTGGAATTGGCAAAGCGATATTTGGAAACCCATAGAGGGCTATGTTGAAAAAGGAAATAACTTCCGTTCAAAACTGGAAAGAAGCTTTCTGAGAAACTGCTCTGTGTTCTGTGAATTCATCTCACAGAGTTACATCTTTCCCTTCAAGAACCCTTTCGCTAAGGCTGTTCTTTTGGAATTGGCAAAGGGATATTTGGAAGCCCAGAGAGGGCTATGGTGAAAAAGGAAATATCTTCCGTTCAAAACTGGAAAGAAGCTTTCTGAGAAACTGCTCTGTGTTCTGTTAATTCATCTCACAGAGTTACATCTTTGCCTTCATGAAGCCTTTGGCTAAGGCTGTTCTTGTGGAATTGGCAAAGGGATATTTGGAAGCCCATAGACGGCTATGGTGAAAAAGGAAATATCTTCCGTTCAAAACTGGAAAGAAGCTTTCTGAGAAACTGCTCTGTGTTCTTTTAATTCATCTCACAGAGTTACATCTTTACCTTCAAGAAGCCTTTCGCTAAGGCTGCTCTTGAAGAATTGGAAAAGGGATATTTGGAAGCCCATAGACGGCTATGGTTAAAAAGGAAATATCTTCCGTTCAAAACTGGAAAGAAGCTTTCTGAGAAACTGCTCTGTGTTTTGTGAATTCATCTCACAGAGTTATATCTTTCCCTTCAAGAAGCCTTTCGCTAAGGCTGTTCTTGTGGAATTGGCAAAGCCATATTTGGAAACCCATAGAGGGCTATGGTGAAAAAGGAAATATCTTCCGTTCAAAACTGGAAAGAAGCTTTCTGAGAAACTGCTCTGTGTTCTGTTAATTCATCTCACAGAGTTACATCTTTCCCTTCAAGAAGCCTTTCACTAAGGCTGTTTTTGTGGAATTGGCAAAGGGATATTTGGAAGCCCATAGAGGGCTATGGTGAAAAAGGAAATATCTTCCGTTCAAAACTGGAAAGAAGCTTTCTGAGAAACTGCTCTGTGTTATGTGAATTCATCTCACAGAGTTACATCTTTCCCTTCAAGAAGCCTTTCGCTAAGGCTGTTCTTGTGGAATTTGCAAAGGGAAATTTGGAAGCCCATAGAGGCCTATGGTGAAAAAGGAAATATCTTCCGTTCAAAACTGGAAAGAAGCTTTCTGAGAAACTGCTCTGTGTTCTGTTAATTCATCTCACAGAGTTACATCTTTCCCTTCAAGAAGCCTTTCGCTAAGGCTGTTCTTGTGGAATTGGCAAAGGGATATTTGGAAGTCCATAGAGGGCTATGGTGAAAAAGGAAATATCTTCCGTTCAAAACTGCAAAGAAGCTTTCTGAGAAACTGCTCTGTGTTCTGTTAATTCATCTCACAGAGTTACATCTTTCCCTTCAAGAAGCCTTTCGCTAAGACTGTTCTTGTGGAAATGGCAAAGGGATATTTGGAAGGCCATAGACGGCTTTGGTGAAAAAGGAAATATCTTCCGTTCAAAACTGGAAAGAAGCTTTCTGAGAAACTGCTCTGTGTTCTGTTAATTCATCTCACAGAGTTACATCTTTCCCTTCAAGAAGCCTTTCGCTAAGGCTGTTCTTGTGGAATTGGCAAAGGGATATTTGGAAGCCCATAGAGGCCTATGGTGAAAAAGGAAATATCTTCCGTTCAAAACTGGAAAGAAGCTTTCTGAGAAACTGCTCTGTGTTCTGTTAATTCATCTCACAGAGTTACATCTTTCCCTTCAAGAAGCCTTTCGCTAAGGCTGTTCTTGAGGCATTGGCAAAGGGATATTTGGAAGCCCATAGACGGCTATGGTTAAAAAGGAAATATCTTCCGTTCAAAACTGGAAAGAAGCTTTCTGAGAAACTGCTCTGTGTTCTGTGAATTCATCTCAGAGAGTTACATCTTTCCCTTCAAGAAGCCTTTCGCTAAGGCTGTTCTTGTGGAATTGGCAAAGCGATATTTGGAAACCCATAGAGGGCTATGGTGAAAAAGGAAATATCTTCCGTTCAAAACTGGAAAGAAGCTTTCTGAGAACCTGCTCTGTGTTCTGTCAATTCATCTCACAGAGTTACATCTTTCCCTTCAAGAAGCCTTTCGCTAAGGCTGTTCTTGTGGAATTGGCAAATGGATATTTGAAAGCCCATAGAGGCCTACGGTGAAAAAGGAAATATCTTCCGTTCAAAACTGGAAAGAAGCTTTCTGAGAAACTGCTCTGTGTTCCCTGAATTCATCTCACAGAGTTACATCGTTCCCTTCAAGAAGCCTTTCGTAAGGCTGTTCTTGTGGAATTGGCAAAGGGATATTTGGAAGCCCATAGAGGGCTAGGGTGAAAAAGGAAATATCTTCCGTTCAAAACTGCAAAGAAGCTTTCTGAGAAACTGCTCTGTGTTCTGTTAATTCATCTCACAGAGTTACATCTTTCCCTTCAAGAAGCCTTTCGCTAAGACTGTTCTTGTGGAAATGGCAAAGGGATATTTGGAAGCCCATAGACGGCTATGTTGAAAAAGGAAATATCTTCCGTTCAAAACTGGAAAGAAGCTTTCTGAGAAACTGCTCTGTGTTCTGTGAATTCATCTCACAGAGTTACATCTTTCCCTTCTAGAAGCCTTTCGCTAAGGCTGTTCTTGTGGAATTGGCAAAGGGATATTTGGAAGCCCATAGAGGGCTCTGGTGAAAAAGTAAATATCTTCCGTTCAAAACTGGAAAGAAGATTTCTGAGAAAATGCTCTGTGTTCTGTGAATTCATCTCACAGCGTTACATCTTTCCCTTCAAGAAGCCTTTCGCTAAGTCTGCTCTTATTTAATTGGCAAAGGGATATTTGGAAGCCCATAGACGGCTATGGTGTAAAAGGAAATATCTTCCGTTCAAAACTGGAAAGAAGCTTTCTGAGAAACTGCTCTGTGTTGTGTGAATTCATCTCACAGAGTTACATCTTTCCCTTCAAGAAGCCTTTCGCTAAGGCTGTTCTTGTGGAATTGGCAAAGCGATATTTGGAAGCCCATAGAGGGCTATGGTGAAAAAGGAAATATCTTCCGTTCAAAACTGGAAAGAAGCTTTCTGAGAAACTGCTCTGTGTTCTGTTAATTCATCTCACAGAGTTACATCTTTCCCTTCAAGAAGCCTTTCGCTAAGGCTGTTTTTGTGGAATTGGCAAAGGGATATTTGGAAGCCCATAGAGGGCTATGGTGAAAAAGGAAATATCTTCCGTTCAAAACTGGAAAGAAGCTTTCTGAGAAACTGCTCTGTGTTCTGTTAATTCATCCCACAGAGTTACATCTTTCCCTTCAAGAAGCCTTTCGCTAAGGCTGTTCTTGTGGAATTGGCAAAGCGATACTTGGAAACCCTTAGAGGGCTATGGTGAAAAAGGAAATATCTTCCGTTCAATACTGGAAAGAAGCTTTCTGAGAAACTGCTCTGTGTTCTGTGAATTCATCTCACAGAGTTACATCTTTCCCTTCAAGAAGCCTTTCGCTAAGGCTGTTCTTGTGGAATTGGCAAAGGGATATTTGGAAGCCCATAGAGGGCTATGGTGAAAAAGGAAATATCTTCCGTTCAAAACTGGAAAGAAGCTTTCTGAGAAACTGCTCTGTGTTCTGTGAATTCATCTCACAGAGTTACATCTTTCCCTTCAAGAAGCCTTTCGCTAAGGCTGTTCTTGTGGAATTGGCAAAGCGATATTTGGTAGCTCGTAGACGGCTATGGTGAAAAAGGAAATATCTTCCGTTCAAAACTGGAAAGAAGCTTTCTGAGAAACTGCTCTGTGTTCTGTTAATTCATCTCAAAGAGTTACATCTTTCCCTTGAAGAAGCCTTTCGCTAAGGTTGTTCTTGTGGAATTGGCAAAGCGATATTTGGAAGCCCACAGAGGGCTATGGTGAAAAAGGAAATATCTTCCGTTCAAAACTGGAAAGAAGCTTTCTGAGAAACTGCTCTGTGTTCTGTGAATTCATCTCACAGAGTTACATCTTTCCCTTCAAGAAGCCTTTCGCTAAGGCAGTTCTTGTGGAATTGGCAAAGGGATATTTGGAAGCCCATAGAGGGCTATGGTGAAAAAGGAAATATCTTCCGTTCAAAACTGGAAAGAAGCTTTCTGAGAAACTGCTCTGTGTTCTGTGAATTCATCTCACAGAGTTACATCTTTCCCTTCAAGAAGCCTTTCGCTAAGGCTGTTCTTGTGGAATTGGCAAAGGGATATTTGGAAGCCCATAGAGGGCTATGGTGAAAAAGGAAATATCTTCCGTTCAAAACTGGAAAGAAGCTTTCTGAGAAACTGCTCTGTGTTCTGTTAATTCATCTCACAGAGTTACATCTTTCCCTTCAAGAAGCCTTTCGCTAAGGCTGTTCTTGAGGAATTGGCAAAGGGATATATGGAAGCCCATAGACGACTATGGTTAAAAAGGAAATATCTTCCGTTCAAAACTGGAAAGAAGCTTTCTGAGAAACTGCTCTGTGTTCTCTTAATTCATCTCACAGAGTTACATCTTTCCCTTCAAGAAGCCTTTCGCTAAGGCTGTTCTTGTGGAATTGGCAAAGCGATATTTGGAAACCCATAGAGGGCTATGGTGAAAAAGGAAATATCTTCCGTTCAAAACTGGAAAGAAGCTTTCTGAGAAACTGCTCTGTGTTCTGTGAATTCATCTCACAGAGTTACATCTTTCCCTTCAAGAAGCCTTTCGCTAAGGCTGTTCTTGTGGAATTGGCAAAGCGATATTTGGAAACCCATAGAGGGCTATGGTGAAAGAGGAAATATCTTCCGTTCAAAACTGGAAAGAAGCTTTCTGAGAAACTGCTCTGTGTTCTGTCAATTCATCTCACAGAGTTACATCTTTCCCTTCAAGAAGCCTTTCGCTAAGGCTGTTCTTGTGGAATTGGCAAAGGGATATTTGGAAGCCCATAGACGGCTATGGTGAAAAAGGAAATATCTTCCGTTCAAAACTGGAAAGAAGCTTTCTGAGAAACTGCTCTGTGTTCTGTGAATTCATCTCACAGAGTTACATCTTTCCCTTCAAGAAGCCTTTCGCTAAGGCTGTTCTTGTGGAATTGGCAAAGGGATATTTGAAAGCCCATAGAGGCCTACGGTGAAAAAGGAAATATCTTCCGTTCAAAACTGGAAAGAAGCTTTCTGAGAAACTGCTCTTTGTTCCCTGAATTCATCTCACAGAGTTACATCTTTCCCTTCAAGAAGCCTTTCGCTAAATCTGTTCTTGTGGAATTGGCAAAGGGATATTTGGAAGCCCATAGAGGGCTATGGTGAAAAAGGAAATATCTTCCGTTCAAAACTGCAAAGAAGCTTTCTGAGAAACTGCTCTGTGTTCTGTTAATTCATCTCACAGAGTTACATCTTTCCCTTAAAGAAGCCTTTCGCTAAGACTGTTCTTGTGGAAATGGCAAAGGGATATTTGGAAGCCCATAGACGGCTATGTTGAAAAAGGAAATATCTTCCGTTCAAAACTGGAAAGAAGCTTTCTGAGAAACTGCTCTGTGTTCTGGGAATTCATCTCACAGAGTTACATCTTTCCCTTCAAGAAGCCTTTCGCTAAGGCTGTTCTTGTGGAACTGGCAAAGCGATATTTGGAAGCCCGTAGAGGCCTATGGTGAAAAAGGAAATATCTTCCGTTCAAAACTGGAAAGAAGCTTTCTGAGAAACTGCTCTGTGTTCTGTTAATTCATCTCACAGAGGTACATCTTTCCCTTCAAGAAGCCTTTCGCTAAGGCTGTTCTTGTGGAATTGGCAAAGGGATATTTGGAAGCTCGTAGAGGGCTATGGTGAAAAAGGAAATATTTTCCGTTCAAAACTGGAAAGAAGCTTTCTGAGAAACTGCTCTGTGTTCTGTTAATTCATCTCACAGAGTTACATCTTTCCCTTCAAGAAGCCTTTCGCTAAGGCTGTTCTTGAGGAACTGGCAAAGGGATATTTGGAAGCCCATAGACGGCTATGGTGAAAAAGGAAATACCTTCCGTTCAAAACTGGAAAGAAGCTTTCTGAGAAACTGCTCTGTGTTCTGTGAATTCAACTCACAGAGTTACATCTTTCCCTTCAAGAAGCCTTTCGCTAAGGCTGTTCTTGTGGAACTGGCAAAGCGATATTTGGAAACCCATAGACGGCTATGGTGAAAAAGGAAATATCTTCCGTTCAAAACTGGAAAGAAGCTTTCTGAGAAACTGCTCTGTGTTCTGTGAATTCATCTCACAGAGTTACATCTTTCCCTTCAAGAAGCCTTTCGCTAAGGCTGTTCTTGTGGAATTGGCAAAGGGATATTTGGAAGCCCCTAGAGGGCTATGGTGAAAAAGGAAATATCTTCCGTTCAAAACTGGAAAGAAGCTTTCTGAGAAACTGATCTGTGTTCTGTTAATTCATCTCACAGAGTTACATCTTTCCCTTCAAGAAGCCTTTCGCTAAGGCTGTTCTTTTGGAATTGGCAAAGGGATATTTGGAAGCCCAGAGAGGGCTATGGTGAAAAAGGAAATATCTTCCGTTCAAAACTTGAAAGAAGCTTTCTGAGAAACTGCTCTGTGTTTTGTTAATTCATCTCACAGAGTTACATCTTTGCCTTCATGAAGCCTTTGGCTAAGGCTGTTCTTGTGGAATTGGCAAAGGGATATTTGGAATCCCATAGACGGCTATGGTGAAAAAGGAAATATCTTCCGTTCAAAACTGGAAAGAAGCTTTCTGAGAAACTGCTCTGTGTTCTGTGAATTCATCTCACAGAGTTACATCTTTCCCTTCAAGAAGCCTTTCGCTAAGGCTGTTCTTGTGGAATTGGCAAAGGGATATTTGGAAGCCCATAGAGGCCTATGGTGAAAAAGGAAATATCTTCCGTTCAAAACTGGAAAGAAGCTTTCTGAGAAACTGCTCTGTGTTCTGTTAATTCATCTCACAGAGTTACATCTTTCCCTTCAAGAAGCCTTTCGCTAAGACTGTTCTTGTGGAAATGGCAAAGGGATATTTGGAAGGCCATAGACGGCTATGGTGAAAAAGGAAATATCTTCCGTTCAAAACTGGAAAGAAGCTTTCTGAGAAACTGCTCTGTGTTCTGTTAATTCATCTCACAGAGTTACATCTTTCCCTTCAAGAAGCCTTTGGCTAAGGCTGTTCTTGTGGAATTGGCAAAGGGATATTTGGAAGCCCATAGAGGCCTATGGTGAAAAAGGAAATATCTTCCGTTCAAAACTGGAAAGAAGCTTTCTGAGAAACTGCTCTGTGTTCTGTTAATTCATCTCACAGAGTTACATCTTTCCCTTCAAGAAGCCTTTCGCTAAGGCTGTTCTTGAGGCATTGGCAAAGGGATATTTGGAAGCCCATAGACGGCTATGGTTAAAAAGGAAATATCTTCCGTTCAAAACTGGAAAGAAGCTTTCTGAGAAACTGCTCTGTGTTCTGTGAATTCATCTCACAGAGTTACATCTTTCCCTTCAAGAAGCCTTTCGCTAAGGCTGTTCTTGTGGAATTGGCAAAGCGATATTTGGAAACCCATAGAGGGCTATGGTGAAAAAGGAAATATCTTCCGTTCAAAACTGGAAAGAAGCTTTCTGAGAAACTGCTCTGTGTTCTGTCAATTCATCTCACAGAGTTACATCTTTCCCTTCAAGAAGCCTTTCGCTAAGGCTGTTCTTGTGGAATTGGCAAAGGTATATTTGGAAGCCCATAGAGGCCTATGGTGAAAAAGGAAATATCTTCCGTTCAAAACTGGAAAGAAGCTTTCTGAGAAACTGCTCTGTGTTCTGTTAATTCATCTCACAGAGTTACATCTTTCCCTTCAAGAAGCCTTTCGCTAAGGCTGTTCTTGTGGAATTGGCAAATGGATATTTGAAAGCCCATAGAGGCCTACGGTGAAAAAGGAAATATCTTCCGTTCAAAACTGGAAAGAAGCTTTCTGAGAAACTGCTCTGTGTTCCCTGAATTCATCTCACAGAGTTACATCGTTCCCTTCAAGAAGCCTTTCGCTAAGGCTGTTCTTGTGGAATTGGCAAAGGGATATTTGGAAGCCCATAGAGGGCTAGGGTGAAAAAGGAAATATCTTCCGTTCAAAACTGCAAAGAAGCTTTCTGAGAAACTGCTCTGTGTTCTGTTAATTCATCTCACAGAGTTACATCTTTCCCTTCAAGAAGCCTTTCGCTAAGACTGTTCTTGTGGAAATGGCAAAGGGATATTTGGAAGCCCATAGACGGCTATGTTGAAAAAGGAAATATCTTCCGTTCAAAACTGGAAAGAAGCTTTCTGAGAAACTGCTCTGTGTTCTGTGAATTCATCTCACAGAGTTACATCTTTCCCTTCAAGAAGCCTTTCGCTAAGGCTGTTCTTGTGGAATTGGCAAAGGGATATTTGGAAGCCCATAGAGGGCTCTGGTGAAAAAGGAAATATCTTCCGTTCAAAACTGGAAAGAAGATTTCTGAGAAACTGCTCTGTGTTCTGTGAATTCATCTCACAGCGTTACATCTTTCCCTTCAAGAAGCCTTTCGCTAAGGCTGTTCTTATGGAATTGGCAAAGGGATATTTGGAAGCCCATAGACGGCTATGGTGTAAAAGGAAATATCTTCCGTTCAAAACTGGGAAGAAGCTTTCTGAGAAACTGCTCTGTGTTGTGTGAATTCATCTCACAGAGTTACATCTTTCCCTTCAAGAAGCCTTTCGCTAAGGCTGTTCTTGTGGAATTGGCAAAGCGATATTTGGAAGCCCATAGAGGGCTATGGTGAAAAAGGAAATATCTTCCGTTCAAAACTGGAAAGAAGCTTTCTGAGAAACTGCTCTGTGTTCTGTTAATTCATCTCACAGAGTTACATCTTTCCCTTCAAGAAGCCTTTCGCTAAGGCTGTTTTTGTGGAATTGGCAAAGGGATATTTGGAAGCCCATAGAGGGCTATGGTGAAAAAGGAAATATCTTCCGTTCAAAACTGGAAAGAAGCTTTCTGAGAAACTGCTCTGTGTTCTGTTAATTCATCTCACAGAGTTACATCTTTCCCTTCAAGAAGCCTTTCGCTAAGGCTGTTCTTGTGGAATTGGCAAAGCGATACTTGGAAACCCTTAGAGGGCTATGGTGAAAAAGGAAATATCTTCCGTTCAAAACTGGAAAGAAGCTTTCTGAGAAACTGCTCTGTGTTCTGTGAATTCATCTCACAGAGTTACATCTTTCCCTTCAAGGAGCCTTTCGCTAAGGCTGTTCTTGTGGAATTGGCAAAGGGATATTTGGAAGCCCGTAGAGGCCTATGGTGAAAAAGGAAATATCTTCCGTTCAAAACTGGAAAGAAGCTTTCTGAGAAACTGCTCTGTGTTCTGCTAATTCATCTCACAGAGTTACATCTTTCCCTTCAAGAAGCCTTTCGCTAAGGCTGTTCTTGTGGAATTGGCAAAGGGATATTTGGAAGCTCGTAGAGGGCTATGGTGAAAAAGGAAATATTTTCCGTTCAAAACTGGAAAGAAGCTTTCTGAGAAACTGCTCTGTGTTCTGTTAATTCATCTCACAGAGTTACATCTTTCCCTTCAAGAAGCCTTTCGCTAAGGCTGTTCTTGAGGAACTGGCAGAGGGATATTTGGAAGCCCATAGACGGCTATGGTGAAAAAGGAAATACCTTCCGTTCAAAACTGGAAAGAAGCTTTCTGAGAAACTGCTCTGTGTTCTGTGAATTCAACTCACAGAGTTACATCTTTCCCTTCAAGAAGCCTTTCGCTAAGGCTGTTCTTGTGGAACTGGCAAAGCGATATTTGGAAACCCATAGACGGCTATGGTGAAAAAGGAAATATCTTCCGTTCAAAACTGGAAAGAAGCTTTCTGAGAAACTGCTCTGTGTTCTGTGAATTCATCTCACAGAGTTACATCTTTCCCTTCAAGAAGCCTTTCGCTAAGGCTGTTCTTGTGGAATTGGCAAAGGGATATTTGGAAGCCCCTAGAGGGCTATGGTGAAAAAGGAAATATCTTCCGTTCAAAACTGGAAAGAAGCTTTCTGAGAAACTGATCTGTGTTCTGTTAATTCATCTCACAGAGTTACATCTTTCCCTTCAAGAAGCCTTTCGCTAAGGCTGTTCTTTTGGAATTGGCAAAGGGATATTTGGAAGCCCAGAGAGGGCTATGGTGAAAAAGGAAATATCTTCCGTTCAAAACTGGAAAGAAGCTTTCTGAGAAACTGCTCTGTGTTTTGTTAATTCATCTCACAGAGTTACATCTTTGCCTTCATGAAGCCTTTGGCTAAGGCTGTTCTTGTGGAATTGGCAAAGGGATATTTGGAATCCCATAGACGGCTATGGTGAAAAAGGAAATATCTTCCGTTCAAAACTGGAAAGAAGCTTTCTGAGAAACTGCTCTGTGTTCTGTGAATTCATCTCACAGAGTTACATCTTTCCCTTCAAGAAGCCTTTCGCTAAGGCTGTTCTTGTGGAATTGGCAAAGGGATATTTGGAAGCCCATAGAGGCCTATGGTGAAAAAGGAAATATCTTCCGTTCAAAACTGGAAAGAAGCTTTCTGAGAAACTGCTCTGTGTTCTGTTAATTCATCTCACAGAGTTACATCTTTCCCTTCAAGAAGCCTTTCGCTAAGACTGTTCTTGTGGAAATGGCAAAGGGATATTTGGAAGGCCATAGACGGCTATGGTGAAAAAGGAAATATCTTCCGTTCAAAACTGGAAAGAAGCTTTCTGAGAAACTGCTCTGTGTTCTGTTAATTCATCTCACAGAGTTACATCTTTCCCTTCAAGAAGCCTTTGGCTAAGGCTGTTCTTGTGGAATTGGCAAAGGGATATTTGGAAGCCCATAGAGGCCTATGGTGAAAAAGGAAATATCTTCCGTTCAAAACTGGAAAGAAGCTTTCTGAGAAACTGCTCTGTGTTCTGTTAATTCATCTCACAGAGTTACATCTTTCCCTTCAAGAAGCCTTTCGCTAAGGCTGTTCTTGAGGCATTGGCAAAGGGATATTTGGAAGCCCATAGACGGCTATGGTTAAAAAGGAAATATCTTCCGTTCAAAACTGGAAAGAAGCTTTCTGAGAAACTGCTCTGTGTTCTGTGAATTCATCTCACAGAGTTACATCTTTCCCTTCAAGAAGCCTTTCGCTAAGGCTGTTCTTGTGGAATTGGCAAAGCGATATTTGGAAACCCATAGAGGGCTATGGTGAAAAAGGAAATATCTTCCGTTCAAAACTGGAAAGAAGCTTTCTGAGAAACTGCTCTGTGTTCTGTCAATTCATCTCACAGAGTTACATCTTTCCCTTCAAGAAGCCTTTCGCTAAGGCTGTTCTTGTGGAATTGGCAAAGGTATATTTGGAAGCCCATAGAGGCCTATGGTGAAAAAGGAAATATCTTCCGTTCAAAACTGGAAAGAAGCTTTCTGAGAAACTGCTCTGTGTTCTGTTAATTCATCTCACAGAGTTACATCTTTCCCTTCAAGAAGCCTTTCGCTAAGGCTGTTCTTGTGGAATTGGCAAATGGATATTTGAAAGCCCATAGAGGCCTACGGTGAAAAAGGAAATATCTTCCGTTCAAAACTGGAAAGAAGCTTTCTGAGAAACTGCTCTGTGTTCCCTGAATTCATCTCACAGAGTTACATCGTTCCCTTCAAGAAGCCTTTCGCTAAGGCTGTTCTTGTGGAATTGGCAAAGGGATATTTGGAAGCCCATAGAGGGCTAGGGTGAAAAAGGAAATATCTTCCGTTCAAAACTGCAAAGAAGCTTTCTGAGAAACTGCTCTGTGTTCTGTTAATTCATCTCACAGAGTTACATCTTTCCCTTCAAGAAGCCTTTCGCTAAGACTGTTCTTGTGGAAATGGCAAAGGGATATTTGGAAGCCCATAGACGGCTATGTTGAAAAAGGAAATATCTTCCGTTCAAAACTGGAAAGAAGCTTTCTGAGAAACTGCTCTGTGTTCTGTGAATTCATCTCACAGAGTTACATCTTTCCCTTCAAGAAGCCTTTCGCTAAGGCTGTTCTTGTGGAATTGGCAAAGGGATATTTGGAAGCCCATAGAGGGCTCTGGTGAAAAAGGAAATATCTTCCGTTCAAAACTGGAAAGAAGATTTCTGAGAAACTGCTCTGTGTTCTGTGAATTCATCTCACAGCGTTACATCTTTCCCTTCAAGAAGCCTTTCGCTAAGGCTGTTCTTATGGAATTGGCAAAGGGATATTTGGAAGCCCATAGACGGCTATGGTGTAAAAGGAAATATCTTCCGTTCAAAACTGGGAAGAAGCTTTCTGAGAAACTGCTCTGTGTTGTGTGAATTCATCTCACAGAGTTACATCTTTCCCTTCAAGAAGCCTTTCGCTAAGGCTGTTCTTGTGGAATTGGCAAAGCAATATTTGGAAGCCCATAGAGGGCTATGGTGAAAAAGGAAATATCTTCCGTTCAAAACTGGAAAGAAGCTTTCTGAGAAACTGCTCTGTGTTCTGTTAATTCATCTCACAGAGTTACATCTTTCCCTTCAAGAAGCCTTTCGCTAAGGCTGTTTTTGTGGAATTGGCAAAGGGATATTTGGAAGCCCATAGAGGGCTATGGTGAAAAAGGAAATATCTTCCGTTCAAAACTGGAAAGAAGCTTTCTGAGAAACTGCTCTGTGTTCTGTTAATTCATCTCACAGAGTTACATCTTTCCCTTCAAGAAGCCTTTCGCTAAGGCTGTTCTTGTGGAATTGGCAAAGCGATACTTGGAAACCCTTAGAGGGCTATGGTGAAAAAGGAAATATCTTCCGTTCAAAACTGGAAAGAAGCTTTCTGAGAAACTGCTCTGTGTTCTGTGAATTCATCTCACAGAGTTACATCTTTCCCTTCAAGGAGCCTTTCGCTAAGGCTGTTCTTGTGGAATTGGCAAAGGGATATTTGGAAGCCCATAGAGGGCTATGGTGAAAAAGGAAATATCTTCCGTTCAAAACTGGAAAGAAGCTTTCTGAGAAACTGCTCTGTGTTCTGTGAATTCATCTCACAGAGTTACATCTTTCCCTTCAAGAAGCCTTTCGCTAAGGCTGTTCTTGTGGAATTGGCAAAGCGATATTTGGTAGCCCGTAGAGGGCTATGGTGAAAAAGGAAATATCTTCCGTTCAAAACTGGAAAGAAGCTTTCTGAGAAACTGCTCTGTGTTCTGTTAATTCATCTCAAAGAGTTACATCTTTCCCTTGAAGAAGCCTTTCGCTAAGGTTGTTCTTGTGGAATTGGCAAAGCGATATTTGGAAGCCCACAGAGGGCTATGGTGAAAAAGGAAATATCTTCCCTTCAAAACTGGAAAGAAGCTTTCTGAGAAACTGCTCTGTGTTCTGTGAATTCATCTCACAGAGTTACATCTTTCCCTTCAAGAAGCCTTTCGCTAAGGTAGTTCTTGTGGAATTGGCAAAGGGATATTTGGAAGCCCATAGAGGGCTATGGTGAAAAAGGAAATATCTTCCGTTCAAAACTGGAAAGAGGCTTTCTGAGAAACTGCTCTGTGTTCTGTGAATTCATCTCACAGAGTTACATCTTTCCCTTCAAGAAGCCTTTCGCTAAGGCTGTTCTTGTGGAATTGGCAAAGGGATATTTGGAAGCCCATAGAGGGCTATGGTGAAAAAGGAAATATCTTCCGTTCAAAAGTGGAAAGAAGCTTTCTGAGAAACTGCTCTGTGTTCTGTTAATTCATCTCACAGAGTTACATCTTTCCCTTCAAGAAGCCTTTCGCTAAGGCTGTTCTTGAGGAATTGGCAAAGGGATATATGGAAGCCCATAGACGACTATGGTTAAAAAGGAAATATATTCCGTTCAAAACTGGAAAGAAGCTTTCTGAGAAACTGCTCTGTGTTCTGTGAATTCATCTCACAGAGTTACATCTTTCCCTTCAAGAAGCCTTTCGCTAAGGCTGTTCTTGTGGAATTGGCAAAGCGATATTTGGAAAGCCATAGAGGGCTATGGTGAAAAAGGAAATATCTTCCGTTCAAAACTGGAAAGAAGCTTTCTGAGAAACTGCTCTGTGTTCTGTGAATTCATCTCAAAGAGTTATATCTTTCCCTTCAAGAAGCCTTTCGCTAAGGCTGTTCTTGTGGAATTGGCAAAGCGATATTTGGAAACCCATAGAGGGCTATGGTGAAAAAGGAAATATCTTCCGTTCAAAACTGGAAAGAAGCTTTCTGAGAAACTGCTCTGTGTTCTGTCAATTCATCTCACAGAGTTACATCTTTCCCTTCAAGAAGCCTTTCGCTAAGGCTGTTCTTGTGGAATTGGCAAAGGGATATTTGGAAGCCCATAGAGGGCTATGGTGAAAAAGGAAATATCTTCCGTTCAAAACTGGAAAGAAGCTTTCTGAGAAACTGCTCTGTGTTCTGTGAATTAATCTCACAGAGTTACATCTTTCCCTTCAAGAAGCCTTTCGCTAAGGCTGTTCTTGTGGAATTGGCAAAGGGATATTTGAAAGCCCATAGAGGCCTACGGTGAAAAAGGAAATATCTTCCGTTCAAAACTGGAAAGAAGCTTTCTGAGAAACTGCTCTGTGTTCCCTGAATTCATCTCACAGAGTTACATCTTTCCCTTCAAGAAGCCTTTCGCTAAGGCTGTTCTTGTGGAATTGGCAAAGGGATATTTGGAAGCCCATAGAGGGCTATGGTGAAAAAGGAAATATCTTCCGTTCAAAACTGCAAAGAAGCTTTCTGAGAAACTGCTCTGTGTTCTGTTAATTCATCTCACAGAGTTACATCTTTCCCTTCAAGAAGCCTTTCGCTAAGACTGTTCTTGTGGAAATGGCAAAGGGATATTTGGAAGCCCATAGACGGCTATGTTGAAAAAGGAAATATCTTCCGTTCAAAACTGGAAAGAAGCTTTCTGAGAAACTGCTCTGTGTTCTGTGAATTCATCTCACAGAGTTACATCTTTCCCTTCAAGAAGCCTTTCGCTAAGGCTGTTCTTGTGGAACTGGCAAAGCGATATTTGGAAACCCATAGAGGCCTATGGTGAAAAAGGAAATATCTTCCGTTCAAAACTGGAAAGAAGGTTTCTGAGAAACTGCTCTGTGTTCTGTGAATTCATCTCACAGAGTTACATCTTTCCCTTCAAGAAGCCTTTCGCTAAGGCTGTTCTTGTGGAATTGGCAAAGGGATATTTGGAAGCCCCTAGAGGGCTATGGTGAAAAAGGAAATATCTTCCGTTCAAAACTGGAAAGAAGCTTTCTGAGAAACTGCTCTGTGTTCTGTGAATTCATCTCACAGAGTTACATTTTTCCCTTCAAGAAGCCTTTCGCTAAGTCTGTTCTTGTGGAATTGGCAAAGGGATATTTGGAAGCCCATAGAGGGCTATTTTGTAAAAGGAAATATCTTCCGTTTAAAACTGGAAAGAAGCTTTCTGAGAAACTGCTCTGTGTTCTGTTAATTCATCTCACAGAGTTACATCTTTCCCTTCAAGAAGCCTTTCGCTAAGGCTGTTCTTGTGGAATTGGCAAAGGGATATTTGGAAGCCCATAGAGGGCTATGGTGAAAAAGGAAATATCTTCCGTTCAAAACTGGAAAGAAGCTTTCTGAGAAACTGCTCTGTGTTCTGTGAATTCATCTCACAGAGTTACATCTTTCCCTTCAAGAAGCCTTTCGCTAAGGCTGTTCTTGTGGAATTGGCAAAGCGATATTTGGAAGCCCGTAGAGGCCTATGGTGAAAAAGGAAATATCTTCCGTTCAAAACTGGAAAGAAGCTTTCTGAGAAACTGCTCTGTGTTCTGTTAATTCATCTCACAGAGGGACATCTTTCCCTTCAAGAAGCCTTTCGCTAAGGCTGTTCTTGTGGAATTGGCAAAGGGATATTTGGAAGCCCGTAGAGGGCTATGGTGAAAAAGGAAATATTTTCCGTTCAAAACTGGAAAGAAGCTTTCTGAGAAACTGCTCTGTGTTCTGTTAATTCATCTCACAGAGTTACATCTTTCCCTTCAAGAAGCCTTTCGCTAAGGCTGTTCTTGAGGAACTGGCAAAGGGATATTTGGAAGCCCATAGACGGCTATGGTGAAAAAGGAAATACCTTCCGTTCAAAACTGGAAAGAAGCTTTCTGAGAAACTGCTCTGTGTTCTGTGAATTCATCTCACAGAGTTACATCTTTCCCTTCAAGAAGCCTTTCGCTAAGGCTGTTCTTGTGGAACTGGCAAAGCGATATTTGGAAACCCATAGACGGCTATGGTGAAAAAGGAAATATCTTCCGTTCAAAACTGGAAAGAAGCTTTCTGAGAAACTGCTCTGTGTTCTGTTAATTCATCTCACAGAGCTACATCTTTCCCTTCAAGAAGCCTTTCTCTAAGGCTGTTCTTGTTGAATTGGCAAAGGGATATTTGGAAGCCCCTAGAGGGCTATGGTGAAAAAGGAAATATCTTCCGTTCAAAACTGGAAAGAAGCTTTCTGAGAAACTGATCTGTGTTCTGTTAATTCATGTCACAGAGTTACATCTTTCCCTTCAAGAAGCCATTCGCTAAGGCTGTTCTTGTGGAAATGGCAAAGGGATATTTGGAAGCCCATAGAGGCCTATGGTGAAAAAGGAAATATCTTCAGTTCAAAACTGGAAAGAAGCTTTCTGAGAAACTGCTCTGTGTTCTGTGAATTCATCTCACAGAGTTACATCTTTCCCTTCTAGAAGCCTTTCGCTAAGGCTGTTCTTGTGGAATTGGCAAAGGGATATTTGAAAGCCTATAGAGGCCTACGGTGAAAAAGGAAATATCTTCCGTTCAAAACTGGAAAGAAGCTTTCTGAGAAACTGCTCTGTGTTCTGTTAATTCATCTCACAGAGTTACATCTTTCCCTTCAAGAAGCCTTTCGCTAAGGATGTTCTTGTGGAATTGGCAAAGGGATATTTGGAAGCCCATAGAGGGCTATGGTGAAAAAGGAAATATCTTCCGTTCAAAACTGCAAAGAAGCCTTCTGAGAAACTGCTCTGTGTTCTGTTAATTCATCTCACAGAGTTACATCTTTCCCTTCAAGAAGCCTTTCGCTAAGACTGTTCTTGTGGAAATGGCAAAGGGATATTTGGAAGCCCATAGACGGCTATGTTGAAAAAGGAAATATCTTCCGTTCAAAACTGGAAAGAAGCTTTCTGAGAAACTGCTCTGTGTTCTGTGAATTCATCTCACAGAGTTACATCTTTCCCTTCAAGAAGCCTTTCGCTAAGGCTGTTCTTGTGGAACTGGCAAAGCGATATTTGGAAACCCATAGAGGCCTATGGTGAAAAAGGAAATATCTTCCGTTCAAAACTGGAAAGAAGGTTTCTGAGAAACTGCTCTGTGTTCTGTGAATTCATCTCACAGAGTTACATCTTTCCCTTCAAGAAGCCTTTCGCTAAGGCTGTTCTTGTGGAATAGGCAAAGGGATATTTGGAAGCCCCTAGAGGGCTATGGTGAAAAAGGAAATATCTTCCGTTCAAAACTGGAAAGAAGGTTTCTGAGAAACTGCTCTGTGTTCTGTGAATTCATCTCACAGAGTTACATTTTTCCCTTCAAGAAGCCTTTCGCTAAGTCTGTTCTTGTGGAATTGGCAAAGGGATATTTGGAAGCCCATAGAGGCCTATGGTGAAAAAGGAAATATCTTCCGTTCAAAACTGGAAAGAAGCTTTCTGAGAAACTGCTCTGTGTTCTGTGAATTCATCTCACAGAGTTACATCTTTCCCTTCAAGAAGCCTTTCGCTAAGGCTGTTCTTGTGGAATTGGCAAAGCGATATTTGGAAGCCCGTAGAGGCCTATGGTGAAAAAGGAAATATCTTCCGTTCAAAACTGGAAAGAAGCTTTCTGAGAAACTGCTCTGTGTTCTGTTAATTCATCTCACAGAGGTACATCTTTCCCTTCAAGAAGCCTTTCGCTAAGGCTGTTCTTGTTGAATTGGCAAAGGGATATTTGGAAGCCCGTAGAGGGCTATGGTGAAAAAGGAAATATTTTCCGTTCAAAACTGGAAAGAAGCTTTCTGAGAAACTGCTCTGTGTTCTGTTAATTCATCTCACAGAGTTATAGCATCCCTTCAAGAAGCCTTTCGCTAAGGCTGTTCTTGAGGAACTGGCAAAGGGATATTTGGAAGCCCATAGACGGCTATGGTGAAAAAGGAAATACCTTCCGTTCAAAACTGGAAAGAAGCTTTCTGAGAAACTTCTCTGTGTTCTGTGAATTCATCTCACAGAGTTACATCTTTCCCTTCAAGAAGCCTTTCGCTAAGGCTGTTCTTGTGGAACTGGCAAAGCGATATTTGGAAACCCATAGACTCCTATGGTGAAAAAGGAAATATCTTCCGTTCAAAACTGGAAAGAAGCTTTCTGAGAAACTGCTCTGTGTTCTGTGAATTCATCTCACAGAGTTACATCTTTCCCTTCAAGAAGCCTTTCGCTAAGGCTGTTCTTGTGGAATTGGCAAAGGGATATTTGGAAGCCCCTAGAGGGCTATGGTGAAAAAGGAAATATCTTCCGTTCAAAACTGGAAAGAAGCTTTCTGAGAAACTGCTCTGTGTTCTGTGAATTCATCTCACAGAGTTACATCTTTCCCTTCAAGAAGCCATTCGCTAAGGCTGTTCTTGTGGAAATGGCAAAGGGATATTTGGAAGCCCATAGAGGCCTATGGTGAAAAAGGAAATATCTTCCGTTCAAAACTGGAAAGAAGCTTTCTGAGAAACTGCTCTGTGTTCTGTGAATTCATCTCACAGAGTTACATCTTTCCCTTCAAGAAGCCTTTCGCTAAGGCTGTTCTTGTGGAATTGGCAAAGGGATATTTGGAAGCCCATAGAGGCCTATGGTGAAAAAGGAAATATCTTCCGTTCAAAACTGGAAAGAAGCTTTCTGAGAAACTGCTCTGTGTTCTGTGAATTCATCTCACAGAGTTACATCTTTCCCTTCAAGAAGCCTTTCGCTAAGGCTGTGCTTGTGGAATTGGCAAAGGGATATTTGGAAGCCCATAGAGGCCTATGGTGAAAAAGGAAATATCTTCCGTTCAAAACTGGAAAGAAGCTTTCTGAGAAACTGCTCTTTGTTCTCTGAATTCATCTCACAGTGTTACATCATTCCCTTCAAGAAGCCTTTCTCTAAGGCTGTTCTTGTGGAATTGGCAAAGGGATATTTGCAAGCCCATAGACGGCTATGGTGAAAAAGGAAATATCTTCAGTTCAAAACTGGAAAGAAGCTTTCTGAGAAGCTGCTCTGTGTTCTGTGAATTCATCTCACAGAGTTACATCTTTCCCTTCAAGAAGCCTTTCGCTAAGGCTGTTCTTGTGGAATTGGCAAAGGGATATTTGGAAGCCCATAGAGGCCTATGGTGAAAAAGGAAATATCTTACGTTCAAAACTGGAAAGAAGCTTTCTGAGAAACTGCTCTGTGTTCTGTGAATTCATCTCACAGAGTTACATCTTTCCCTTCAATAAGCCTTTCGATAAGGCTGTTCTTGTGGAATTGGCAAAAGGATATTTGGAAGCCCATAGAGGGCTATGGTGAAAAAGGAAATATCTTCCGTTCAAAACTGGAAAGAAGCTTTCTGAGAAACTGCTCTGTGTTCTGTGAATTCATCTCACAGAGTTACATCTTTCCCTTCAAGAAGCCTTTCGCTAAGGCTGTTCTTCTGGAATTGGCAAAGGGATATTTGGAAGCCCATAGAGGGCTCTGATGAAAAAGGAAATATCTTCCGTTCAAAACTGGAAAGAAGCTTTCTGAGAAACTGCTCTGTGTTCTGTTAATTCATCTCACAGAGTTACATCTTTCCCTTCAAGAAGCCTTTCGCTAAGGCTGTTCTTGTGGAATTGGCAAACGGATATTTGGAAGCCCATAGACGGCTATGGTGAAAAAGGAAATATCTTCCGTTCAAAACTGGAAAGAAGCTTTCTGAGAAACTGCTCTGTGTTCTGTGAATTCATCTCACAGAGTTACATCTTTCCCTTCAAGAAGCCTTTCGCTAAGGCTGTTCTTGTGGAATTGGCAAAGGGATATTTGGAAGCCCATAGAGGCCTATGGGGAATAAGGAAATATCTTCCGTTCAAAACTGGAAAGAAGCTTTCTGAGAAACTGCTCAGTGTTCTCTGAATTCATCTCACAGAGTTACATCTTTCCCTTCAAGAAGCCTTTCGCTAAGGCTGTTCTTGTGGAATTGGCAAAGGGATATTTGGAAGCCCATAGAGGGCTATCTTGAAAAAGGAAATATCTTCCGTTGAAAACTGGAAAGAAGCTTTCTGAGAAACTGCTCTGTGTTCTGTTAATTCATCTCACAGAGTTACATCTTGCCCTTCAAGAAGCCTTTCGCTAAGGCTGTTTTTGTGGAATTGGCAAAGCGATATTTGGAAGCCCGTAGAGGGCTATGGTGAAAAAGGAAATATCTTCCGTTCAAAACTGGAAAGAAGCTTCCTGAGAAACTGCTCTGTGTTCTGTGAATTCATCTCACAGAGTTACATCTTTCCCTTCAAGAAGCCTTTCGCTAAGGCTGTTCTTGTGGAATTGGGAAAGGGATATGTGGAAGCCCATAGAGGGCTATGGTGAAAAAGGAAATATCTTCCGTTCAAAACTGGAAAGAAGCTTTCTGAGAAACTGCTCTGTGTTCTGTTAATTCATCTCACAGAGTTACATCTTTCCCTTCAAGAAGCCTTTCGCTAAGGCTGTTCTTGAGGAATTGGCAAAGGGATATTTGGAAGCCCATAGAGGGCTATGGTGAAAAAGGAAATATCTTCCGTTCAAAACTGGAAAGAAGCTTTCTGAGAAACTGCTCTGTGTTCTGTGAATTCACCTCACAGAGTTCCATCTTTCCCTTCAAGAAGCCTTTCGCTAAGGCTGTTCTTGTGGAATTGGCAAAGCGATATTTGGAAACCCATAGAGGGCAATGGTGAAAAAGGAAATATCTTCCTTTCAAAATTGGAAAGAAGCTTTCTGAGAAACTGCTCTGTGTTCTGTTAATTCATCTCACAGAGTTACATCTTTCCCTTCAAGAAGCCTTTCGCTAAGGCTGTTCTTGTGGAATTGGCAAAGGGATATTTGGAAGCCCATAGAGGGCTATGGTGAAAAAGGAAATATCTTCCGTTCAAAACTGGAAAGAAGCTTTCTGAGAAACTGCTCTGTGTTCTGTGAATTCATCTCACAGAGTTACATCTTTCCCTTCAAGAAGCCTTTCGCTAAGGCTGTTCTTGTGGAATTGGCAAAGGGATATTTGGAAGCCCGTAGAGGGCTACGGTGAAAAAGGAAATATCTTCCTTTCAAAACTGGAAAGAAGCTTTCTGAGAAACTGCTCTGTGTTCTGTTAATTCATCTCACAGAGTTACATCTTTCCCTTCAAGAAGCCTTTCGCTAAGGCTGTTCTTGTGGAAATGGCAAAGGGATATTTGGAAGCCCATAGACTGCTATGGTGAAAAAGGAAATATCTTCAGTTCAAAACTGGAAAGAAGCTTTCTGAGAAACTGCTCTGTGTTCTGTGAATTCATCTCACAGAGTTACATCTTTCCCTTCAAGAAGCCTTTCGCTAAGTCTGTTCTTGTGGAATTGGCAAAGGGATGTTTTGAAGCCCATAGAGGCCTATGGACAAAAAGGAAATATCTTCCGTTCAAAACTGGAAAGAAGCTTTCTGAGAAACTGATCTGTGTTCTGTGAATTCATCTCACAGAGTTACATTTTTCCCTTCAAGAAGCCTTTCGCTAAGGCTGTTCTTGTGGAATTGGCAAAGGGATATTTGGAAGCCCATAGAGGGCTGTTTTGTAAAAGGAAATATCTTCCGTACAAAACTGGAAAGAAGCTTTCTGAGAAACTGCTCTCTGTTCTGTTAATTCATCTCACAGAGTTACATCTTTCCCTTCAAGAAGCCTTTCGCTAAGGCTGTTCTTGTGGAATTCGCAAAGGGATATTTGCAAGCCCATAGACGGCTATGGTGAAAAAGGAAATATCTTCAGTTCAAAACTGGAAAGAAGCTTTCTGAGAAGCTGCTCTGTGTTCTGTGAATTCATCTCACAGAGTTACATCTTTCCCTTCAAGAAGCCTTTCGCTAAGGCTGTTCTTGTGGAATTGGCAAAGGGATATTTGGAAGCCCTTTGAGGGCTATGGTGAAAAAGGAAATATTTTCCGTTCAAAACTGGAAAGAAGCTTTCTGAGAAACTGCTCCGTGTTCTGTGAATTCATCTCACAGAGTTACATATTTCCCTTCAAGAAGCCTTTCGCTAAGGCTGTTCTTGTGGAATTGGCAAAGGGATATTTGGAAGCCCATAGAGGCCTATGGTGAAAAAGGAAATATCTTCCGTTCAAAACTGGAAAGAAGCTTTCTGAGAAACTGCTCTGTGTTCTGTGAATTCATCTCACAGAGTTACATTTTTCCCTTCAAGAAGCCTTTCGCTAAGTCTGTTCTTGTGGAATTGGCAAAGGGATATTTGGAAGCCCATAGAGGGCTATTTTGTAAAAGGAAATATCTTCCGTTCAAAACTGGAAAGAAGCTTTCTGAGAAACTGCTCTGTGTTCTGTTAATTCATCTCACAGAGTTACATCTTTCCCTTCAAGAAGCCTTTCGCTAAGGCTGTTCTTGTGGAATTGGCAAACGGATATTTGGAAGCCCATAGACGCCTATGGTGAAAAAGGAAATATCTTCCGTTCAAAACTGGAAAGAAGCTTTCTGAGAAACTGCTCTGTGTTCTGTGAATTCATCTCACAGAGTTACATCTTTCCCTTCAAGAAGCCTTTCGCTAAGGCTGTTCTTGTGGAATTGGCAAAGGGATATTTGGAAGCCCATAGAGGCCTATGGTGAAAAAGGAAATATCTTCCGTTCAAAACTGGAAAGAAGCTTTCTGAGAAACTGCTCTGTGTTCTGTTAATTCATCTCACAGAGTTACATCTTTCCCTTCATAAGCCTTTCGCTAAGGCTGTTCTTTTGGAATTGGCAAAGGGATATTTGGAAGCCCATAGAGGGCTATGGTGAAAAAGGAAATATCTTCCGTTCAAAACTGGAAAGAAGCTTTCTGAGAAACTGCTCTGTGTTCTGTCAATTCATCTCACAGAGTTACATCTTTCCCTTCAAGAAGCCTTTCGCTAAGTCTGTTCTTGTGGAATTGGTAAAGCGATATTTGGAAGCCCGTAGAGGCCTATGGTGAAAAAGAAAATACCTTCCGTTCAAAACTGGAAAGAAGCTTTCTGAGAAACTGCTCTGTGTTCTGTTAATTCATCTCACAGAGGTACATCTTTCCCTTCAAGAAGGCTTTCGCTAAGGCTGTTCTTGTGGAACTGGCAAAGCGATATTTGGAAACCCATAGAGGCCTATGGTGAAAAAGGAAATATCTTCCGTTCAAAACTGGAAAGAAGCTTTCTGAGAAACTGCTCTGTGTTCTGTGAATTCATCTCACAGAGTTACATCTTTCCCTTCAAGAAGCCTTTCGCTAAGGCTGTTCTTGTGGAATTGCCAAAGGGATATTTGGAAGCCCCTAGAGGGCTATGGTGAAAAAGGAAATATCTTCCGTTCAAAACTAGAAAGAAGCTTTCTGAGAAACTGATCTGTGTTCTGTGAATTCATCTCACAGAGTTACATCTTTCCCTTCAAGAAGCCATTCGCTAAGGCTGTTCTTGTGGAAATAGCAAAGGGATATTTGGAAGCCCATAGAGGCCTATGGTGAAAAAGGAAATATCTTCCGTTCAAAACTGGAAATAAGCTTTCTGAGAAACTGCTCTGTGTTCTGTGAATTCATCTCACAGAGTTGCATCTTTCCCTTCAAGAAGCCTTTCGCTAAGGCTGTTCTTGTGGAATTGGCAAAGCGATATTTGGAAGCCCCTAGAGGCCTATGGTGAAAAAGGAAATATCTTCCGTTCAAAACTGGAAAGAAGCTTTCTGAGAAACTGCTCTGTGTTCTGTGAATTCATCTCACAGACTTACATCTTTCCCTTCAAGAAGCCTTTCGCTAAGGCTGTTCTTGTGGAATTGGCAAAGGGATATTTGGAAGCCCTTTGAGGGCTATGGTGAAAAAGGAAATATTTTCCGTTCAAAACTGGAAAGAAGCTTTCTGAGAAACTGCTCCGTGTTCTGTGAATTCATCTCACAGAGTTACATATTTCCCTTCAAGAAGCCTTTCGCTAAGGCTGTTCTTGTGGAATTGGCAAAGGGATATTTGGAAGCCCATAGAGGCCTATGGTGAAAAAGGAAATATCTTCCGTTCAAAACTGGAAAGAAGCTTTCTGAGAAACTGCTCTGTGTTCTGTTAATTCATCTCACAGAGTTACATCTTTCCCTTCAAGAAGCCTTTCGCTAAGGCTGTTCTTGTGGAATTGGCAAAGCGATATTTGGAAACCCATAGAATCCTATGGTGAAAAAGGAAATATCTTCCGTTCAAAACTGGAAAGAGGCTTTCTGAGAAACTGCTCTGTGTTCTGTGAATTCATCTCACAGAGTTACATCTTTCCCTTCAAGAAGCCTTTCGCTAAGGCTGTTCTTGTGGAATTGGGAAAGGGATATGTGGAAGCCCATAGAGGGCTTTGGTGAAAAAGGAAATATCTTCCGTTCAAAACTGGAAAGAAGCTTTCTGAGAAACTGCTCTGTGTTCTGTTAATTCATCTCACAGAGTTACATCTTTCCCTTGAAGAAGCCTTTCGCTAAGGCTGTTCTTGAGGAATTGGCAAAGGGATATTTGGAAGCCCATAGAGGGATATGGTGAAAAAGGAAATATCTTCCGTTCAAAACTGGAAAGAAGCTTTCTGAGAAACTGCTCTGTGTTCTGTGAATTCATCTCACAGAGTTACATCTTTCCCTTCAAGAAGCCTTTCGCTAAGGCTGTTCTTGTGGAATTGGCAAAGGGATATTTGGAAGCCCGTAGAGGGCTATGGTGAAAAAGGAAATATCTTCCTTTCAAAACTGGAAAGAAGCTTTCTGAGAAACTGCTCTGTGTTCTGTTAATTCATCTCACAGAGTTACATCTTTCCCTTCAAAAAGCCTTTCGCTAAGGCTGTTCTTGTGGAAATGGCAAAGGGATATTTGGAAGCCCATAGACTGCTATGGTTAAAAAGGAAATATCTTCCGTTCAAAACTGGAAAGAAGCTTTCTGAGAAACTGCTCTGTGTTCTGTGAATTCATCTCACAGAGTTACATCTTTCCCTTCAAGAAGCCTTTCGCTAAGGCTGTTCTTGTGGAATTGGCAAAGGGATATTTGGAAGCCCATAGAGGGTTGTGGTGAAAAAGGAAATATCTTCCGTTCAAAACTGGAAAGAAGCTTTCTGAGAAACTGCTCTGTGTTCTGTTAATTCATCTCACAGAGTTACATCTTTCCCTTCAAGAAGCCTTTCGCTAAGGCTGTTCTTGTGGAATTGGCAAAGCGATATTTGGAAGCCCGTAGAGGGCTATGGTGAAAAAGGAAATATCTTCCGTTCAAAACTGGAAAGAAGCTTTCTGAGAAACTGCTCTGTGTTCTGTTAATTCATCTCACAGAGTTACATCTTTCCCTTCAAGAAGCCTTTCGCTAAGGCTGTTCTTGTGGAATTGGCAAAGGGATATTTGGAAGCCCGTAGAGGGCTGTGGTGAAAAAGGAAATATCTTCCGTTCAAAACTGGAAAGAAGCTTTCTGAGAAACTGCTCTGTGTTCTGTGAATTCATCTCACAGAGTTACATCTTTCCCTTCAAGAAGCCTTTCGCTAAGGCTGTTCTTGTGGAATTGGTAAAGGGATATTTGGAAGCCCATAGAGGCCTATGGTGAAAAAGGAAATATCTTCCGTTCAAAACTGGAAAGAGGCTTTCTGAGAAACTGCTCTGTGTTCTGTTAATTCATCTCACAGAGTTACATCTTTCCCTTCAAGAAGCCTTTCGCTAAGGCTGTTCTTGTGGAATTGGCAAAGGGATATTTGGAAGCCCATAGACGGCTATGGTGAAAAAGGAAATATCTTCCGTTCAAAACTGGAAAGAAGCTTTCTGAGAAACTGCTCTGTGTTCTGTGAATTCATCTCACAGAGTTACATCTTTCCCTTCAAGAAGCCTTTCGCTAAGGCTGTTCTTGTGGAATTGGCAAAGCGATATTTGGAAGCCCATAGAGGGCTATGGTGAAAAAGGAAATATCTTCCGTTCAAAACTGGAAAGAAGCTTTCTGAGAAACTGCTCTGTGTTCTGTTAATTCATCTCACTGAGTTACATCTTTCCCTTCAAGAAGCCTTTCGCTAAGGCTGATCTTGTGGAATTGGCAAAGGGATATTTGGAAGCCCATAGAGGGCTATGGTGAAAAAGGAAATATCTTCCGTTCAAAACTGGAAAGAAGCTTTCTGAGAAACTGCTCTATGTTCTGTTAATTCATCTCACAGAGTTTCATCTTTCCCTTGAAGAAGCCTTTCGCTAAGGTTGTTCTTGTGGAATTGGCAAAGCGATATTTGGAAGCCCATAGAGGGCTATGGTGAAAAAGGAAATATCTTCCGTTCAAAACTGGAAAGAAGCTTTCTGAGAATCTACTCTGTGTTCTGTGAATTCATCTCACAGAGTTACATCTTTCCCTTCAAGAAGCCTTTCGCTAAGGCTGTTCTTGTGGAATTGGGAAAGGGATATTTGGAAGCCCATAGACGGCTATGGTGAAAAAGGAAATATCTTCCGTTCAAAACTGGAAAGAAGCTTTCTGAGAAACTGCTCTGTGTTCTGTGAATTCATCTCACAGAGTTACATCTTTCCCTTCAAGAAGCCTTTCGCTAAGGCTGTTCTTGTGTAATTGGCAAAGGGATATTTGGAAGCCCTTAGAGGCCTATGGGGAAAAAGGAAATATCTTCCGTTCAAAACTGAAAGAAGCTTTCTGAGAAACTGCTCTGTGTTCTGTTAATTCATCTCACAGAGGTACATCTTTCCCTTCAAGAAGCCTTTCGCTAAGGCTGTTCTTGTGGAATTGGCAAAGGGATATTTGGAAGCCCATAGACGGCTATGGTGAAAAAGGAAATATCTTCCGTTCAAAACTGGAAAGAAGCTTTCTGAGAAACTGCTCTGTGTTCTGTGAATTCATCTCACAGAGTTACATCTTTCCCTTCAAGAAGCCTTTCGCTAAGACTGTTCTTGTGGAAATGGCTAAGGGATATTTGGAAGCCCATAGACGGCTATGTTGAAAAAGGAAATATCTTCCGTTCAAAACTGGAAAGAAGCTTTCTGAGAAACTGCTCTGTGTTCTGTGAATTCATCTCACAGAGTTACATCTTTCCCTTCTAGAAGCCTTTCGCTAAGGCTGTTCTTGTGGAATTGGCAAAGGGATATTTGGAAGCCCATAGAGGGCTCTGGTGAAAAAGTAAATATCTTCCGTTCAAAACTGGAAAGAAGATTTCTGAGAAACTGCTCTGTGTTCTGTGAATTCATCTCACAGCGTTACATCTTTCCCTTCAAGAAGCCTTTCGCTAAGGCTGTTCTTATTTAATTGGCAAAGGGATATTTGGAAGCCCATAGACGGCTATGGTGTAAAAGGAAATATCTTCCGTTCAAAACTGGAAAGAAGCTTTCTGAGAAACTGCTCTGTGTTCTGTGAATTCATCTCACAGAGTTACATCTTTCCCTTCAAGAAGCCTTTCGCTAAGGCTGTTCTTGTGGAATTGGCAAAGCGATATTTGGAAGCCCATAGAGGGCTATGGTGAAAAAGGAAATATCTTCCGTTCAAAACTGGAAAGAAGCTTTCTGAGAAACTGCTCTGTGTTCTGTTAATTCATCTCACAGAGTTACATCTTTCCCTTCAAGAAGCCTTTCGCTAAGGCTGTTTTTGTGGAATTGGCAAAGGGATATTTGGAAGCCCATAGAGGGCTATGGTGAAAAAGGAAATATCTTCCGTTCAAAACTGGAAAGAAGCTTTCTGAGAAACTGCTCTGTGTTCTGTTAATTCATCCCACAGAGTTACATCTTTCCCTTCAAGAAGCCTTTCGCTAAGGCTGTTCTTGTGGAATTGGCAAAGCGATACTTGGAAACCCTTAGAGGGCTATGGTGAAAAAGGAAATATCTTCCGTTCAATACTGGAAAGAAGCTTTCTGAGAAACTGCTCTGTGTTCTGTGAATTCATCTCACAGAGTTACATCTTTCCCTTCAAGAAGCCTTTCGCTAAGGCTGTTCTTGTGGAATTGGCAAAGGGATATTTGGAAGCCCATAGAGGGCTATGGTGAAAAAGGAAATATCTTCCGTTCAAAACTGGAAAGAAGCTTTCTGAGAAACTGCTCTGTGTTCTGTGAATTCATCTCACAGAGTTACATCTTTCCCTTCAAGAAGCCTTTCGCTAAGGCTGTTCTTGTGGAATTGGCAAAGCGATATTTGGTAGCCCGTAGAGGGCTATGGTGAAAAAGGAAATATCTTCCGTTCAAAACTGGAAAGAAGCTTTCTGAGAAACTGCTCTGTGTTCTGTTAATTCATCTCAAAGAGTTACATCTTTCCCTTGAAGAAGCCTTTCGCTAAGGTTGTTCTTGTGGAATTGGCAAAGCGATATTTGGAAGCCCACAGAGGGCTATGGTGAAAAAGGAAATATCTTCCCTTCAAAACTGGAAAGAAGCTTTCTGAGAAACTGCTCTGTGTTCTGTGAATTCATCTCACAGAGTTACATCTTTCCCTTCAAGAAGCCTTTCGCTAAGGCTGTTCTTGTGGAATTGGCAAAGCGATATTTGGAAACCCATAGAGGGCTATGGTGAAAGAGGAAATATCTTCCGTTCAAAACTGGAAAGAAGCTTTCTGAGAAACTGCTCTGTGTTCTGTCAATTCATCTCACAGAGTTACATCTTTCCCTTCAAGAAGCCTTTCGCTAAGGCTGTTCTTGTGGAATTGGCAAAGGGATATTTGGAAGCCCATAGAGGGCTATGGTGAAAAAGGAAATATCTTCCGTTCAAAACTGGAAAGAAGCTTTCTGAGAAACTGCTCTGTGTTCTGTTAATTCATCTCACAGAGTTACATCTTTCCCTTCAAGAAGCCTTTCGCTAAGGCTGTTCTTGTGGAATTGGCAAAGGGATATTTGAAAGCCCATAGAGGCCTACGGTGAAAAAGGAAATATCTTCCGTTCAAAACTGGAAAGAAGCTTTCTGAGAAACTGCTCTGTGTTCCCTGAATTCATCTCACAGAGTTACATCTTTCCCTTCAAGAAGCCTTTCGCTAAATCTGTTCTTGTGGAATTGGCAAAGGGATATTTGGAAGCCCATAGAGGGCTATGGTGAAAAAGGAAATATCTTCCGTTCAAAACTGCAAAGAAGCTTTCTGAGAAACTGCTCTGTGTTCTGTTAATTCATCTCACAGAGTTACATCTTTCCCTTCAAGAAGCCTTTCGCTAAGACTGTTCTTGTGGAAATGGCAAAGGGATATTTGGAAGCCCATAGACGGCTATGTTGAAAAAGGAAATATCTTCCGTACAAAACTGGAAAGAAGCTTTCTGAGAAACTGCTCTGTGTTCTGTGAATTCATCTCACAGAGTTACATCTTTCCCTTCAAGAAGCCTTTCGCTAAGGCTGTTCTTGTGGAACTGGCAAAGCGATATTTGGAAGCCCGTAGAGGCCTATGGTGAAAAAGGAAATATCTTCCGTTCAAAACTGGAAAGAAGCTTTCTGAGAAACTGCTCTGTGTTCTGTTAATTCATCTCACAGAGGTACATCTTTCCCTTCAAGAAGCCTTTCGCTAAGGCTGTTCTTGTGGAATTGGCAAAGGGATATTTGGAAGCTCGTAGAGGGCTATGGTGAAAAAGGAAATATTTTCCGTTCAAAACTGGAAAGAAGCTTTCTGAGAAACTCCTCTGTGTTCTGTTAATTCATCTCACAGAGTTACATCTTTCCCTTCAAGAAGCCTTTCGCTAAGGCTGTTCTTGAGGAACTGCCAAAGGGATATTTGGAAGCCCATAGACGGCTATGGTGAAAAAGGAAATACCTTCCGTTCAAAACTGGAAAGAAGCTTTCTGAGAAACTGCTCTGTGTTCTGTGAATTCAACTCACAGAGTTACATCTTTCCCTTCAAGAAGCCTTTCGCTAAGGCTGTTCTTGTGGAACTGGCAAAGCGATATTTGGAAACCCATAGACGGCTATGGTGAAAAAGGAAATATCTTCCGTTCAAAACTGGAAAGAAGCTTTCTGAGAAACTGCTCTGTGTTCTGTGAATTCATCTCACAGAGTTACATCTTTCCCTTCAAGAAGCCTTTCGCTAAGGCTGTTCTTGTTGAATTGGCAAAGGGATATTTGGAAGCCCCTAGAGGGCTATGGTGAAAAAGGAAATATCTTCCGTTCAAAACTGGAAAGAAGCTTTCTGAGAAACTGATCTGTGTTCTGTTAATTCATCTCACAGAGTTACATCTTTCCCTTCAAGAAGCCTTTCGCTAAGGCTGTTCTTTTGGAATTGGCAAAGGGATATTTGGAAGCCCAGAGAGGGCTATGGTGAAAAAGGAAATATCTTCCGTTCAAAACTGGAAAGAAGCTTTCTGAGAAACTGCTCTGTGTTCTGTTAATTCATCTCACAGAGTTACATCTTTGCCTTCATGAAGCCTTTGGCTAAGGCTGTTCTTGTGGAATTGGCAAAGGGATATTTGGAAGCCCATAGACGGCTATGGTGAAAAAGGAAATATCTTCCGTTCAAAACTGGAAAGAAGCTTTCTGAGAAACTGCTCTGTGTTCTGTGAATTCATCTCACAGAGTTACATCTTTCCCTTCAAGAAGCCTTTCGCTAAGGCTGTTTTTGTGGAATTGGCAAAGGGATATTTGGAAGCCCATAGAGGCCTATGGTGAAAAAGGAAATATCTTCCGTTCAAAACTGGAAAGAAGCTTTCTGAGAAACTGCTCTGTGTTCTGTTAATTCATCTCACAGAGTTACATCTTTCCCTTCAAGAAGCCTTTCGCTAAGACTGTTCTTGTGGAAATGGCAAAGGGATATTTGGAAGGCCATAGACGGCTATGGTGAAAAAGGAAATATCTTCCGTTCAAAACTGGAAAGAAGCTTTCTGAGAAACTGCTCTGTGTTCTGTTAATTCATCTCACAGAGTTACATCTTTCCCTTCAAGAAGCCTTTCGCTAAGGCTGTTCTTGTGGAATTGGCAAAGGGATATTTGGAAGCCCATAGAGGCCTATGGTGAAAAAGGAAATATCTTCCGTTCAAAACTGGAAAGAAGCTTTCTGAGAAACTGCTCTGTGTTCTGTTAATTCATCTCACAGAGTTACATCTTTCCCTTCAAGAAGCCTTTCGCTAAGGCTGTTCTTGAGGCATTGGCAAAGGGATATTTGGAAGCCCATAGACGGCTATGGTTTAAAAGGAAATATCTTCCGTTCAAAACTGGAAAGAAGCTTTCTGAGAAACTGCTCTGTGTTCTGTGAATTCATCTCACAGAGTTACATCTTTCCCTTCAAGAAGCCTTTCGCTAAGGCTGTTCTTGTGGAATTGGCAAAGCGATATTTGGAAACCCATAGAGGGCTATGGTGAAAAAGGAAATATCTTCCGTTCAAAACTGGAAAGAAGCTTTCTGAGAAACTGCTCTGTGTTCTGTCAATTCATCTCACAGAGTTACATCTTTCCCTTCAAGAAGCCTTTCGCTAAGGCTGTTCTTGTGGAATTGGCAAAGGGATATTTGGAAGCCCATAGAGGCCTATGGTGAAAAAGGAAATATCTTCCGTTCAAAACTGGAAAGAAGCTTTCTGAGAAACTGCTCTGTGTTCTGTTAATTCATCTCACAGAGTTACATCTTTCCCTTCAAGAAGCCTTTCGCTAAGGCTGTTCTTGTGGAATTGGCAAATGGATATTTGAAAGCCCATAGAGGCCTACGGTGAAAAAGGAAATATCTTCCGTTCAAAACTGGAAAGAAGCTTTCTGAGAAACTGCTCTGTGTTCCCTGAATTCATCTCACAGAGTTACATCGTTCCCTTCAAGAAGCCTTTCGCTAAGGCTGTTCTTGTGGAATTGGCAAAGGGATATTTGGAAGCCCATAGAGGGCTAGGGTGAAAAAGGAAATATCTTCCGTTCAAAACTGCAAAGAAGCTTTCTGAGAAACTGCTCTGTGGTCTGTTAATTCATCTCAGAGAGTTACATCTTTCCCTTCAAGAAGCCTTTCGCTAAGACTGTTCTTGTGGAAATGGCAAAGGGATATTTGGAAGCCCATAGACGGCTATGTTGAAAAAGGAAATATCTTCCGTTCAAAACTGGAAAGAAGCTTTGTGAGAAACTGCTCTGTGTTCTGTGAATTCATCTCACAGAGTTACATCTTTCCCTTCAAGAAGCCTTTCGCTAAGGCTGTTCTTGTGGAATTGGCAAAGGGATATTTGGAAGCCCATAGAGGGCTCTGGTGAAAAAGGAAATATCTTCCGTTCAAAACTGGAAAGAAGATTTCTGAGAAACTGCTCTGTGTTCTGTGAATTCATCTCACAGCGTTACATCTTTCCCTTCAAGAAGCCTTTCGCTAAGGCTGTTCTTATGGAATTGGCAAAGGGATATTTGGAAGCCCATAGACGGCTATGGTGTAAAAGGAAATATCTTCCGTTCAAAACTGGAAAGAAGCTTTCTGAGAAACTGCTCTGTGTTGTGTGAATTCATCTCACAGAGTTACATCTTTCCCTTCAAGAAGCCTTTCGCTAAGGCTGTTCTTGTGGAATTGGCAAAGCGATATTTGGAAGCCCATAGAGGGCTATGGTGAAAAAGGAAATATCTTCCGTTCAAAACTGGAAAGAAGCTTTCTGAGAAACTGCTCTGTGTTCTGTTAATTCATCTCACAGAGTTACATCTTTCCCTTCAAGAAGCCTTTCGCTAAGGCTGTTTTTGTGGAATTGGCAAAGGGATATTTGGAAGCCCATAGAGGGCTATGGTGAAAAAGGAAATATCTTCCGTTCAAAACTGGAAAGAAGCTTTCTGAGAAACTGCTCTGTGTTCTGTGAATTCATCTCACAGAGTTACATCTTTCCCTTCAAGAAGCCTTTCGCTAAGGCTGTTCTTGAGGAATTGGCAAAGGGATATATGGAAGCCCATAGACGACTATGGTTAAAAAGGAAATATATTCCGTTCAAAACTGGAAAGAAGCTTTCTGAGAAACTGCTCTGTGTTCTGTGAATTCATCTCACAGAGTTACATCTTTCCCTTCAAGAAGCCTTTCGCTAAGGCTGTTCTTGTGGAATTGGCAAAGCGATATTTGGAAACCCATAGAGGGCTATGGTGAAAAAGGAAATATCTTCCGTTCAAAACTGGAAAGAAGCTTTCTGAGAAACTGCTCTGTGTTCTGTGAATTCATCTCAAAGAGTTATATCTTTCCCTTCAAGAAGCCTTTCGCTAAGGCTGTTCTTGTGGAATTGGCAAAGCGATATTTGGAAACCCCTAGAGGGCTATGGTGAAAAAGGAAATATCTTCCGTTCAAAACTGGAAAGAAGCTTTCTGAGAAACTGCTCTGTGTTCTGTCAATTCATCTCACAGAGTTACATCTTTCCCTTCAAGAAGCCTTTCGCTAAGGCTGTTCTTGTGGAATTGGCAAAGGGATATTTGGAAGCCCATAGAGGGCTATGGTGAAAAAGGAAATATCTTCCGTTCAAAACTGGAAAGAAGCTTTCTGAGAAACTGCTCTGTGTTCTGTGAATTCATCTCACAGAGTTACATCTTTCCCTTCAAGAAGCCTTTCGCTAAGGCTGTTCTTGTGGAATTGGCAAAGGGATATTTGAAAGCCCTTAGAGGCCTACGGTGAAAAAGGAAATATCTTCCGTTCAAAACTGGAAAGAAGCTTTCTGAGAAACTGCTCTGTGTTCCCTGAATTCATCTCACAGAGTTACATCTTTCCCTTCAAGAAGCCTTTCGCTAAGGCTGTTCTTGTGGAATTGGCAAAGCGATATTTGGAAGCCCGTAGAGGCCTATGGTGAAAAAGAAAATACCTTCCGTTCAAAACTGGAAAGAAGCTTTCTGAGAAACTGCTCTGTGTTCTGTTAATTCATCTCACAGAGGTACATCTTTCCCTTCAAGAAGGCTTTCGCTAAGGCTGTTCTTGTGGAATTGGCAAAGG
Organism: Chlorocebus sabaeus; assembly: GCF_047675955.1. Classification (NCBI taxonomy): domain Eukaryota; kingdom Metazoa; phylum Chordata; class Mammalia; order Primates; family Cercopithecidae; genus Chlorocebus; species Chlorocebus sabaeus. The sequence continues at coordinate 290,269 of NW_027327604.1, forward strand.
GATATTTGGAAGCCCGTAGAGGGCTATGGTGAAAAAGGAAATATCTTCCGTTCAAAACTGGAAAGAAGCTTTCTGAGAAACTGCTCTGTGTTCTGTTAATTCATCTCACAGAGTTACATCTTTCCCTTCAAGAAGCCTTTCGCTAAGGCTGTTCTTGTGGAATTGGCAAAGGGATATTTGGAAGCCCATAGAGGGTTGTGGTGAAAAAGGAAATATCTTCCGTTCAAAACTGGAAAGAAGCTTTCTGAGAAACTGCTCTGTGTTCTGTTAATTCATCTCACAGAGTTACATCTTTCCCTTCAAGAAGCCTTTCGCTAAGGCTGTTCTTGTGGAATTGGCAAAGCGATATTTGGAAGCCCGTAGAGGGCTATGGTGAAAAAGGAAATATCTTCCGTTCAAAACTGGAAAGAAGCTTTCTGAGAAACTGCTCTGTGTTCTGTTAATTCATCTCACAGAGTTACATCTTTCCCTTCAAGAAGCCTTTCGCTAAGGCTGTTCTTGTGGAATTGGCAAAGGGATATTTGGAAGCCCGTAGAGGGCTGTGGTGAAAAAGGAAATATCTTCCGTTCAAAACTGGAAAGAAGCTTTCTGAGAAACTGCTCTGTGTTCTGTGAATTCATCTCACAGAGTTACATCTTTCCCTTCAAGAAGCCTTTCGCTAAGGCTGTTCTTGTGGAATTGGTAAAGGGATATTTGGAAGCCCATAGAGGCCTATGGTGAAAAAGGAAATATCTTCCGTTCAAAACTGGAAAGAGGCTTTCTGAGAAACTGCTCTGTGTTCTGTTAATTCATCTCACAGAGTTACATCTTTCCCTTCAAGAAGCCTTTCGCTAAGGCTGTTCTTGTGGAATTGGCAAAGGGATATTTGGAAGCCCATAGAGGGCTATGGTGAAAAAGGAAATATCTTCCGTTCAAAACTGGAAAGAAGCTTTCTGAGAAACTGCTCTGTGTTGTGTGAATTCATCTCACAGAGTTACATCTTTCCCTTCAAGAAGCCTTTCGCTAAGGCTGTTCTTGTGGAATTGGCAAAGCGATATTTGGAAGCCCATAGAGGGCTATGGTGAAAAAGGAAATATCTTCCGTTCAAAACTGGAAAGAAGCTTTCTGAGAAACTGCTCTGTGTTCTGTTAATTCATCTCACTGAGTTACATCTTTCCCTTCAAGAAGCCTTTCGCTAAGGCTGATCTTGTGGAATTGGCAAAGGGATATTTGGAAGCCCATAGAGGGCTATGGTGAAAAAGGAAATATCTTCCGTTCAAAACTGGAAAGAAGCTTTCTGAGAAACTGCTCTATGTTCTGTTAATTCATCTCACAGAGTTTCATCTTTCCCTTGAAGAAGCCTTTCGCTAAGGTTGTTCTTGTGGAATTGGCAAAGCGATATTTGGAAGCCCATAGAGGGCTATGGTGAAAAAGGAAATATCTTCCGTTCAAAACTGGAAAGAAGCTTTCTGAGAAACTGCTCTGTGTTCTGTGAATTCATCTCACAGAGTTACATCTTTCCCTTCAAGAAGCCTTTCGCTAAGGCTGTTCTTGTGGAATTGGCAAAGGGATATTTGAAAGCCCTTAGAGGCCTACGGTGAAAAAGGAAATATCTTCCGTTCAAAACTGGAAAGAAGCTTTCTGAGAAACTGCTCTGTGTTCCCTGAATTCATCTCACAGAGTTACATCTTTCCCTTCAAGAAGCCTTTCGCTAAGGCTGTTCTTGTGGAATTGGCAAAGCGATATTTGGAAGCCCGTAGAGGCCTATGGTGAAAAAGAAAATACCTTCCGTTCAAAACTGGAAAGAAGCTTTCTGAGAAACTGCTCTGTGTTCTGTTAATTCATCTCACAGAGGTACATCTTTCCCTTCAAGAAGGCTTTCGCTAAGGCTGTTCTTGTGGAATTGGCAAAGGGATATTTGGAAGCCCGTAGAGGGCTATGGTGAAAAAGGAAATATCTTCCGTTCAAAACTGGAAAGAAGCTTTCTGAGAAACTGCTCTGTGTTCTGTTAATTCATCTCACAGAGTTACATCTTTCCCTTCAAGAAGCCTTTCGCTAAGGCTGTTCTTGTGGAATTGGCAAAGCGATATTTGGAAACCCATAGAGGCCTATGGTGAAAAAGGAAATATCTTCCGTTCAAAACTGGAAAGAGGCTTTCTGAGAAACTGCTCTGTGTTCTGTGAATTCATCTCACAGAGTTACATCTTTCCCTTCAAGAAGCCTTTCGCTAAGGCTGTTCTTGTGGAATTGGGAAAGGGATATGTGGAAGCCCATAGAGGGCTTTGGTGAAAAAGGAAATATCTTCCGTTCAAAACTGGAAAGAAGCTTTCTGAGAAACTGCTCTGTGTTCTGTTAATTCATCTCACAGAGTTACATCTTTCCCTTCAAGAAGCCTTTCGCTAAGGCTGTTCTTGAGGAATTGGCAAAGGGATATTTGGAAGCCCATAGAGGGATATGGTGAAAAAGGAAATATCTTCCGTTCAAAACTGGAAAGAAGCTTTCTGAGAAACTGCTCTGTGTTGTGTGAATTCATCTCACAGAGTTACATCTTTCCCTTCAAGACGCCTTTCGCTAAGGCTGTTCTTGTGGAATTGGCAAAGGGATATTTGGAAGCCCGTAGAGGGCTATGGTGAAAAAGGAAATATCTTCCTTTCAAAACTGGAAAGAAGCTTTCTGAGAAACTGCTCTGTGTTCTGTTAATTCATCTCACAGAGTTACATCTTTCCCTTCAAAAAGCCTTTCGCTAAGGCTGTTCTTGTGGAAATGGCAAAGGGATATTTGGAAGCCCATAGACTGCTATGGTGAAAAAGGAAATATCTTCCGTTCAAAACTGGAAAGAAGCTTTCTGAGAAACTGCTCTGTGTTCTGTGAATTCATCTCACAGAGTTACATCTTTCCCTTCAAGAAGCCTTTCGCTAAGGCTGTTCTTGTGGAATTGGCAAAGGGATATTTGGAAGCCCATAGAGGGTTGTGGTGAAAAAGGAAATATCTTCCGTTCAAAACTGGAAAGAAGCTTTCTGAGAAACTGCTCTGTGTTCTGTTAATTCATCTCACAGAGTTACATCTTTCCCTTCAAGAAGCCTTTCGCTAAGGCTGTTCTTGTGGAATTGGCAAAGCGATATTTGGAAGCCCGTAGAGGGCTATGGTGAAAAAGGAAATATCTTCCGTTCAAAACTGGAAAGAAGCTTTTGAGAAACTGCTCTGTGTTCTGTTAATTCATCTCACAGAGTTACATCTTTCCCTTCAAGAAGCCTTTCGCTAAGGCTGTTCTTGTGGAATTGGCAAAGGGATATTTGGAAGCCCGTAGAGGGCTGTGGTGAAAAAGGAAATATCTTCCGTTCAAAACTGGAAAGAAGCTTTCTGAGAAACTGCTCTGTGTTCTGTGAATTCATCTCACAGAGTTACATCTTTCCCTTCAAGAAGCCTTTCGCTAAGGCTGTTCTTGTGGAATTGGTAAAGGGATATTTGGAAGCCCATAGAGGCCTATGGTGAAAAAGGAAATATCTTCCGTTCAAAACTGGAAAGAGGCTTTCTGAGAAACTGCTCTGTGTTCTGTTAATTCATCTCACAGAGTTACATCTTTCCCTTCAAGAAGCCTTTCGCTAAGGCTGTTCTTGTGGAATTGGCAAAGGGATATTTGGAAGCCCATAGAGGGCTATGGTGAAAAAGGAAATATCTTCCGTTCAAAACTGGAAAGAAGCTATCTGAGAAACTGCTCTGTGTTGTGTGAATTCATCTCACAGAGTTACATCTTTCCCTTCAAGAAGCCTTTCGCTAAGGCTGTTCTTGTGGAATTGGCAAAGCGATATTTGGAAGCCCATAGAGGGCTATGGTGAAAAAGGAAATATCTTCCGTTCAAAACTGGAAAGAAGCTTTCTGAGAAACTGCTCTGTGTTCTGTTAATTCATCTCACTGAGTTACATCTTTCCCTTCAAGAAGCCTTTCGCTAAGGCTGATCTTGTGGAATTGGCAAAGGGATATTTGGAAGCCCATAGAGGGCTATGGTGAAAAAGGAAATATCTTCCGTTCAAAACTGGAAAGAAGCTTTCTGAGAAACTGCTCTATGTTCTGTTAATTCATCTCACAGAGTTTCATCTTTCCCTTGAAGAAGCCTTTCGCTAAGGTTGTTCTTGTGGAATTGGCAAAGCGATATTTGGAAGCCCATAGAGGGCTATGGTGAAAAAGGAAATATCTTCCGTTCAAAACTGGAAAGAAGCTTTCTGAGAATCTACTCTGTGTTCTGTGAATTCATCTCACAGAGTTACATCTTTCCCTTCAAGAAGCCTTTCGCTAAGGCTGTTCTTGTGGAATTGGGAAAGGGATATTTGGAAGCCCATAGACGGCTATGGTGAAAAAGGAAATATCTTCCGTTCAAAACTGGAAAGAAGCTTTCTGAGAAACTGCTCTGTGTTCTGTGAATTCATCTCACAGAGTTACATCTTTCCCTTCAAGAAGCCTTTCGCTAAGGCTGTTCTTGTGGAATTGGCAAAGGGATATTTGGAAGCCCATAGAGGCCTATGGGGAAAAAGGAAATATCTTCCGTTCAAAACTGAAAGAAGCTTTCTGAGAAACTGCTCTGTGTTCTGTTAATTCATCTCACAGAGTTACATCTTTCCCTTCAAGAAGCCTTTCGCTAAGGCTGTTCTTGAGGAATTGGCAAAGGGATATTTGGAAGCCCATAGAGGGATATGGTGAAAAAGGAAATATCTTCCGTTCAAAACTGGAAAGAAGCTTTCTGAGAAACTGCTCTGTGTTGTGTGAATTCATCTCACAGAGTTACATCTTTCCCTTCAAGACGCCTTTCGCTAAGGCTGTTCTTGTGGAATTGGCAAAGGGATATTTGGAAGCCCGTAGAGGGCTATGGTGAAAAAGGAAATATCTTCCTTTCAAAACTGGAAAGAAGCTTTCTGAGAAACTGCTCTGTGTTCTGTTAATTCATCTCACAGAGTTACATCTTTCCCTTCAAAAAGCCTTTCGCTAAGGCTGTTCTTGTGGAAATGGCAAAGGGATATTTGGAAGCCCATAGACTGCTATGGTGAAAAAGGAAATATCTTCCGTTCAAAACTGGAAAGAAGCTTTCTGAGAAACTGCTCTGTGTTCTGTGAATTCATCTCACAGAGTTACATCTTTCCCTTCAAGAAGCCTTTCGCTAAGGCTGTTCTTGTGGAATTGGCAAAGGGATATTTGGAAGCCCATAGAGGGTTGTGGTGAAAAAGGAAATATCTTCCGTTCAAAACTGGAAAGAAGCTTTCTGAGAAACTGCTCTGTGTTCTGTTAATTCATCTCACAGAGTTACATCTTTCCCTTCAAGAAGCCTTTCGCTAAGGCTGTTCTTGTGGAATTGGCAAAGCGATATTTGGAAGCCCGTAGAGGGCTATGGTGAAAAAGAAAATATCTTCCGTTCAAAACTGGAAAGAAGCTTTCTGAGAAACTGCTCTGTGTTCTGTTAATTCATCTCACAGAGTTACATCTTTCCCTTCAAGAAGCCTTTCGCTAAGGCTGTTCTTGTGGAATTGGCAAAGGGATATTTGGAAGCCCGTAGAGGGCTGTGGTGAAAAAGGAAATATCTTCCGTTCAAAACTGGAAAGAAGCTTTCTGAGAAACTGCTCTGTGTTCTGTGAATTCATCTCACAGAGTTACATCTTTCCCTTCAAGAAGCCTTTCGCTAAGGCTGTTCTTGTGGAATTGGTAAAGGGATATTTGGAAGCCCATAGAGGCCTATGGTGAAAAAGGAAATATCTTCCGTTCAAAACTGGAAAGAGGCTTTCTGAGAAACTGCTCTGTGTTCTGTTAATTCATCTCACAGAGTTACATCTTTCCCTTCAAGAAGCCTTTCGCTAAGGCTGTTCTTGTGGAATTGGCAAAGGGATATTTGGAAGCCCATAGACGGCTATGGTGAAAAAGGAAATATCTTCCGTTCAAAACTGGAAAGAAGCTTTCTGAGAAACTGCTCTGTGTTGTGTGAATTCATCTCACAGAGTTACATCTTTCCCTTCAAGAAGCCTTTCGCTAAGGCTGTTCTTGTGGAATTGGCAAAGCGATATTTGGAAGCCCATAGAGGGCTATGGTGAAAAAGGAAATATCTTCCGTTCAAAACTGGAAAGAAGCTTTCTGAGAAACTGCTCTGTGTTCTGTTAATTCATCTCACTGAGTTACATCTTTCCCTTCAAGAAGCCTTTCGCTAAGGCTGATCTTGTGGAATTGGCTAAGGGATATTTGGAAGCCCATAGAGGGCTATGGTGAAAAAGGAAATATCTTCCGTTCAAAACTGGAAAGAAGCTTTCTGAGAAACTGCTCTATGTTCTGTTAATTCATCTCACAGAGTTTCATCTTTCCCTTGAAGAAGCCTTTCGCTAAGGTTGTTCTTGTGGAATTGGCAAAGCGATATTTGGAAGCCCATAGAGGGCTATGGTGAAAAAGGAAATATCTTCCGTTCAAAACTGGAAAGAAGCTTTCTGAGAATCTACTCTGTGTTCTGTGAATTCATCTCACAGAGTTACATCTTTCCCTTCAAGAAGCCTTTCGCTAAGGCTGTTCTTGTGGAATTGGGAAAGGGATATTTGGAAGCCCATAGACGGCTATGGTGAAAAAGGAAATATCTTCCGTTCAAAACTGGAAAGAAGCTTTCTGAGAAACTGCTCTGTGTTCTGTGAATTCATCTCACAGAGTTACATCTTTCCCTTCAAGAAGCCTTTCGCTAAGGCTGTTCTTGTGGAATTGGCAAAGGGATATTTGGAAGCCCATAGAGGCCTATGGGGAAAAAGGAAATATCTTCCGTTCAAAACTGAAAGAAGCTTTCTGAGAAACTGCTCTGTGTTCTGTTAATTCATCTCACAGAGATACATCTTTCCCTTCAAGAAGCCTTTCGCTAAGGCTGTTCTTGTGGAATTGGCAAAGGGATATTTGGAAGCCCATAGACGGCTATGGTGAAAAAGGAAATATCTTCCGTTCAAAACTGGAAAGAAGCTTTCTGAGAAACTGCTCTGTGTTCTGTGAATTCATCTCACAGAGTTACATCTTTCCCTTCAAGAAGCCTTTCGCTAAGACTGTTCTTGTGGAAATGGCAAAGGGATATTTGGAAGCCCATAGACGGCTATGTTGAAAAAGGAAATATCTTCCGTTCAAAACTGGAAAGAAGCTTTCTGAGAAACTGCTCTGTGTTGTGTGAATTCATCTCACAGAGTTACATCTTTCCCTTCAAGAAGCCTTTCGCTAAGGCTGTTCTTGTGGAACTGGCAAAGCGATATTTGGAAGCCCGTAGAGGCCTATGGTGAAAAAGGAAATATCTTCCGTTCAAAACTGGAAAGAAGCTTTCTGAGAAACTGCTCTGTGTTCTGTTAATTCATCTCACAGAGGTACATCTTTCCCTTCAAGAAGCCTTTCGCTAAGGCTGTTCTTGTGGAATTGGCAAAGGGATATTTGGAAGCTCGTAGAGGGCTATGGTGAAAAAGGAAATATTTTCCGTTCAAAACTGGAAAGAAGCTTTCTGAGAAACTGCTCTGTGTTCTGTTAATTCATCTCACAGAGTTACATCTTTCCCTTCAAGAAGCCTTTCGCTAAGGCTGTTCTTGAGGAACTGGCAAAGGGATATTTGGAAGCCCATAGACGGCTATGGTGAAAAAGGAAATACCTTCCGTTCAAAACTGGAAAGAAGCTTTCTGAGAAACTGCTCTGTGTTCTGTGAATTCAACTCACAGAGTTACATCTTTCCCTTCAAGAAGCCTTTCGCTAAGGCTGTTCTTGTGGAACTGGCAAAGCGATATTTGGAAACCCATAGACGGCTATGGTGAAAAAGGAAATATCTTCCGTTCAAAACTGGAAAGAAGCTTTCTGAGAAACTGCTCTGTGTTCTGTGAATTCATCTCACAGAGTTACATCTTTCCCTTCAAGAAGCCTTTCGCTAAGGCTGTTCTTGTTGAATTGGCAAAGGGATATTTGGAAGCCCCTAGAGGGCTATGGTGAAAAAGGAAATATCTTCCGTTCAAAACTGGAAAGAAGCTTTCTGAGAAACTGATCTGTGTTCTGTTAATTCATCTCACAGAGTTACATCTTTCCCTTCAAGAAGCCTTTCGCTAAGGCTGTTCTTTTGGAATTGGCAAAGGGATATTTGGAAGCCCAGAGAGGGCTATGGTGAAAAAGGAAATATCTTCCGTTCAAAACTGGAAAGAAGCTTTCTGAGAAACTGCTCTGTGTTCTGTTAATTCATCTCACAGAGTTACATCTTTGCCTTCATGAAGCCTTTGGCTAAGGCTGTTCTTGTGGAATTGGCAAAGGGATATTTGGAAGCCCATAGACGGCTATGGTGAAAAAGGAAATATCTTCCGTTCAAAACTGGAAAGAAGCTTTCTGAGAAACTGCTCTGTGTTCTGTGAATTCATCTCACAGAGTTACATCTTTCCCTTCAAGAAGCCTTTCGCTAAGGCTGTTTTTGTGGAATTGGCAAAGGGATATTTGGAAGCCCATAGAGGCCTATGGTGAAAAAGGAAATATCTTCCGTTCAAAACTGGAAAGAAGCTTTCTGAGAAACTGCTCTGTGTTCTGTTAATTCATCTCACAGAGTTACATCTTTCCCTTCAAGAAGCCTTTCGCTAAGACTGTTCTTGTGGAAATGGCAAAGGGATATTTGGAAGGCCATAGACGGCTATGGTGAAAAAGGAAATATCTTCCGTTCAAAACTGGAAAGAAGCTTTCTGAGAAACTGCTCTGTGTTCTGTTAATTCATCTCACAGAGTTACATCTTTCCCTTCAAGAAGCCTTTCGCTAAGGCTGTTCTTGTGGAATTGGCAAAGGGATATTTGGAAGCCTATAGAGGCCTATGGTGAAAAAGGAAATATCTTCCGTTCAAAACTGGAAAGAAGCTTTCTGAGAAACTGCTCTGTGTTCTGTTAATTCATCTCACAGAGTTACATCTTTCCCTTCAAGAAGCCTTTCGCTAAGGCTGTTCTTGAGGCATTGGCAAAGGGATATTTGGAAGCCCATAGACGGCTATGGTTAAAAAGGAAATATCTTCCGTTCAAAACTGGAAAGAAGCTTTCTGAGAAACTGCTCTGTGTTCTGTGAATTCATCTCACAGAGTTACATCTTTCCCTTCAAGAAGCCTTTCGCTAAGGCTGTTCTTGTGGAATTGGCAAAGCGATATTTGGAAACCCATAGAGGGCTATGGTGAAAAAGGAAATATCTTCCGTTCAAAACTGGAAAGAAGCTTTCTGAGAAACTGCTCTGTGTTCTGTCAATTCATCTCACAGAGTTACATCTTTCCCTTCAAGAAGCCTTTCGCTAAGGCTGTTCTTGTGGAATTGGCAAAGGGATATTTGGAAGCCCATAGAGGCCTACGGTGAAAAAGGAAATATCTTCCGTTCAAAACTGGAAAGAAGCTTTCTGAGAAACTGCTCTGTGTTCTGTTAATTCATCTCACAGAGTTACATCTTTCCCTTCAAGAAGCCTTTCGCTAAGGCTGTTCTTGTGGAATTGGCAAATGGATATTTGAAAGCCCATAGAGGCCTACGGTGAAAAAGGAAATATCTTCCGTTCAAAACTGGAAAGAAGCTTTCTGAGAAACTGCTCTGTGTTCCCTGAATTCATCTCACAGAGTTACATCGTTCCCTTCAAGAAGCCTTTCGCTAAGGCTGTTCTTGTGGAATTGGCAAAGGGATATTTGGAAGCCCATAGAGGGCTAGGGTGAAAAAGGAAATATCTTCCGTTCAAAACTGCAAAGAAGCTTTCTGAGAAACTGCTCTGTGGTCTGATAATTCATCTCAGAGAGTTACATCTTTCCCTTCAAGAAGCCTTTCGCTAAGACTGTTCTTGTGGAAATGGCAAAGGGATATTTGGAAGCCCATAGACGGCTATGTTGAAAAAGGAAATATCTTCCGTTCAAAACTGGAAAGAAGCTTTGTGAGAAACTGCTCTGTGTTCTGTGAATTCATCTCACAGAGTTACATCTTTCCCTTCAAGAAGCCTTTCGCTAAGGCTGTTCTTGTGGAATTGGCAAAGGGATATTTGGAAGCCCATAGAGGGCTCTGGTGAAAAAGGAAATATCTTCCGTTCAAAACTGGAAAGAAGATTTCTGAGAAACTGCTCTGTGTTCTGTGAATTCATCTCACAGCGTTACATCTTTCCCTTCAAGAAGCCTTTCGCTAAGGCTGTTCTTATGGAATTGGCAAAGGGATATTTGGAAGCCCATAGACGGCTATGGTGTAAAAGGAAATATCTTCCGTTCAAAACTGGAAAGAAGCTTTCTGAGAAACTGCTCTGTGTTGTGTGAATTCATCTCACAGAGTTACATCTTTCCCTTCAAGAAGCCTTTCGCTAAGGCTGTTCTTGTGGAATTGGCAAAGCGATATTTGGAAGCCCATAGAGGGCTATGGTGAAAAAGGAAATATCTTCCGTTCAAAACTGGAAAGAAGCTTTCTGAGAAACTGCTCTGTGTTCTGTTAATTCATCTCACAGAGTTACATCTTTCCCTTCAAGAAGCCTTTCGCTAAGGCTGTTTTTGTGGAATTGGCAAAGGGATATTTGGAAGCCCATAGAGGGCTATGGTGAAAAAGGAAATATCTTCCGTTCAAAACTGGAAAGAAGCTTTCTGAGAAACTGCTCTGTGTTCTGTGAATTCATCTCACAGAGTTACATCTTTCCCTTCAAGAAGCCTTTCGCTAAGGCTGTTCTTGAGGAATTGGCAAAGGGATATATGGAAGCCCATAGACGACTATGGTTAAAAAGGAAATATCTTCCGTTCAAAACTGGAAAGAAGCTTTCTGAGAAACTGCTCTGTGTTCTGTGAATTCATCTCACAGAGTTACATCTTTCCCTTCAAGAAGCCTTTCGCTAAGGCTGTTCTTGTGGAATTGGAAAAGGGATATTTGGAAGCCCATAGAGGGCTATGGTGAAAAAGGAAATATCTTCCGTTCAAAACTGGAAAGAAGCTTTCTGAGAAACTGCTCTGTGTTCTGTGAATTCATCTCACAGAGTTACATCTTTCCCTTCAAGAAGCCTTTCGCTAAGGCTGTTCTTGTGGAATTGGCAAAGGGATATTTGAAAGCCCTTAGAGGCCTACGGTGAAAAAGGAAATATCTTCCGTTCAAAACTGGAAAGAAGCTTTCTGAGAAACTGCTCTGTGTTCCCTGAATTCATCTCACAGAGTTACATCTTTCCCTTCAAGAAGCCTTTCGCTAAGGCTGTTCTTGTGGAATTGGCAAAGGGATATTTGGAAGCCCATAGAGGGCTATGGTGAAAAAGGAAATATCTTCCGTTCAAAACTGCAAAGAAGCTTTCTGAGAAACTGCTCTGTGTTCTGTTAATTCATCTCACAGAGTTACATCTTTCCCTTCAAGAAGCCTTTCGCTAAGACTGTTCTTGTGGAAATGGCAAAGGGATATTTGGAAGCCCATAGACGGCTATGTTGAAAAAGGAATTATCTTCCGTTCAAAACTGGAAAGAAGCTTTCTGAGAAACTGCTCTGTGTTCTGTGAATTCATCTCACAGAGTTACATCTTTTCCTTCAAGAAGCCTTTCGCTAAGGCTGTTCTTGTGGAACTGGCAAAGCGATATTTGGAAACCCATAGAGGCCTATGGTGAAAAAGGAAATATCTTCCGTTCAAAACTGGAAAGAAGGTTTCTGAGAAACTGCTCTGTGTTCTGTGAATTCATCTCACAGAGTTACATCTTTCCCTTCAAGAAGCCTTTCGCTAAGGCTGTTCTTGTGGAATTGGCAAAGGGATATTTGGAAGCCCCTAGAGGGCTATGGTGAAAAAGGAAATATCTTCCGTTCAAAACTGGAAAGAAGCTTTCTGAGAAACTGCTCTGTGTTCTGTGAATTCATCTCTCAGAGTTACATCTTTCCCTTCAAAAGCCTTTCGCTAAGGCTGTTCTTGTGGAATTGGCAAAGGGATATTTGGAAGCCCATAGAGGCCTATGGTGAAAAAGGAAATATCTTCCGTTCAAAACTGGAAAGAAGCTTTCTGAGAAACTGCTCTGTGTTCTGTGAATTCATCTCACAGAGTTACATTTTTCCCTTCAAGAAGCCTTTCGCTAAGTCTGTTCTTGTGGAATTGGCAAAGGGATATTTGGAAGCCCATAGAGGGCTATTTTGTAAAAGGAAATATCTTCCGTTCAAAACTGGAAAGAAGCTTTCTGAGAAACTGCTCTGTGTTCTGTTAATTCATCTCACAGAGTTACATCTTTCCCTTCAAGAAGCCTTTCGCTAAGGCTGTTCTTGTGGAATTGGCAAAGGGATATTTGGAAGCCCATAGAGGGCTATGGTGAAAAAGGAAATATCTTCCGTTCAAAACTGGAAAGAAGCTTTCTGAGAAACTGCTCTGTGTTCTGTGAATTCATCTCACAGAGTTACATCTTTCCCTTCAAGAAGCCTTTCGCTAAGGCTGTTCTTGTGGAATTGGCAAAGCGATATTTTGAAGCCCGTAGAGGCCTATGGTGAAAAAGGAAATATCTTCCGTTCAAAACTGGAAAGAAGCTTTCTGAGAAACTGCTCTGTGTTCTGTTAATTCATCTCACAGAGGGACATCTTTCCCTTCAAGAAGCCTTTCGCTAAGGCTGTTCTTGTGGAATTGGCAAAGGGATATTTGGAAGCCCGTAGAGGGCTATGGTGAAAAAGGAAATATTTTCCGTTCAAAACTGGAAAGAAGCTTTCTGAGAAACTGCTCTGTGTTCTGTTAATTCATCTCACAGAGTTACATCTTTCCCTTCAAGAAGCCTTTCGCTAAGGCTGTTCTTGAGGAACTGGCAAAGGGATATTTGGAAGCCCATAGACGGCTATGGTGAAAAAGGAAATACCTTCCGTTCAAAACTGGAAAGAAGCTTTCTGAGAAACTGCTCTGTGTTCTGTGAATTCATCTCACAGAGTTACATCTTTCCCTTCAAGAAGCCTTTCGCTAAGGCTGTTCTTGTGGAACTGGCAAAGCGATATTTGGAAACCCATAGACGGCTATGGTGAAAAAGGAAATATCTTCCGTTCAAAACTGGAAAGAAGCTTTCTGAGAAACTGCTCTGTGTTCTGTGAATTCATCTCACAGAGTTACATCTTTCCCTTCAAGAAGCCTTTCTCTAAGGCTGTTCTTGTTGAATTGGCAAAGGGATATTTGGAAGCCCCTAGAGGGCTATGGTGAAAAAGGAAATATCTTCCGTTCAAAACTGGAAAGAAGCTTTCTGAGAAACTGATCTGTGTTCTGTTAATTCATGTCACAGAGTTACATCTTTCCCTTCAAGAAGCCATTCGCTAAGGCTGTTCTTGTGGAAATGGCAAAGGGATACTTGGAAGCCCATAGAGGCCTATGGTGAAAAAGGAAATATCTTCAGTTCAAAACTGGAAAGAAGCTTTCTGAGAAACTGCTCTGTGTTCTGTGAATTCATCTCACAGAGTTACATCTTTCCCTTCAAGAAGCCTTTCGCTAAGGCTGTTCTTGTGGAATTGGCAAAGGGATATTTGAAAGCCTATAGAGGCCTACGGTGAAAAAGGAAATATCTTCCGTTCAAAACTGGAAAGAAGCTTTCTGAGAAACTGCTCTGTGTTCCCTGAATTCATCTCACAGAGTTACATCTTTCCCTTCAAGAAGCCTTTCGCTAAGGATGTTCTTGTGGAATTGGCAAAGGGATATTTGGAAGCCCATAGAGGGCTATGGTGAAAAAGGAAATATCTTCCGTTCAAAACTGCAAAGAAGCTTTCTGAGAAACTGCTCTGTGTTCTGTTAATTCATCTCACAGAGTTACATCTTTCCCTTCAAGAAGCCTTTCGCTAAGACTGTTCTTGTGGAAATGGCAAAGGGATATTTGGAAGCCCATAGACGGCTATGTTGAAAAAGGAAATATCTTCCGTTCAAAACTGGAAAGAAGCTTTCTGAGAAACTGCTCTGTGTTCTGTGAATTCATCTCACAGAGTTACATCTTTCCCTTCAAGAAGCCTTTCGCTAAGGCTGTTCTTGTGGAACTGGCAAAGCGATATTTGGAAACCCATAGAGGCCTATGGTGAAAAAGGAAATATCTTTCGTTCAAAACTGGAAAGAAGGTTTCTGAGAAACTGCTCTGTGTTCTGTGAATTCATCTCACAGAGTTACATCTTTCCCTTCAAGAAGCCTTTCGCTAAGGATGTTCTTGTGGAATTGGCAAAGGGATATTTGGAAGCCCATAGAGGGCTATGGTGAAAAAGGAAATATCTTCCGTTCAAAACTGCAAAGAAGCTTTCTGAGAAACTGCTCTGTGTTCTGTTAATTCATCTCACAGAGTTACATCTTTCCCTTCAAGAAGCCTTTCGCTAAGACTGTTCTTGTGGAAATGGCAAAGGGATATTTGGAAGCCCATAGACGGCTATGTTGAAAAAGGAAATATCTTCCGTTCAAAACTGGAAAGAAGCTTTCTGAGAAACTGCTCTGTGTTCTGTGAATTCATCTCACAGAGTTACATCTTTCCCTTCAAGAAGCCTTTCGCTAAGGCTGTTCTTGTGGAACTGGCAAAGCGATATTTGGAAACCCATAGAGGCCTATGGTGAAAAAGGAAATATCTTTCGTTCAAAACTGGAAAGAAGGTTTCTGAGAAACTGCTCTGTGTTCTGTGAATTCATCTCACAGAGTTACATCTTTCCCTTCAAGAAGCCTTTCGCTAAGGCTGTTCTTGTGGAATTGGCAAAGCGATATTTGGAAGCCCGTAGAGGCCTATGGTGAAAAAGGAAATATCTTCCGTTCAAAACTGGAAAGAAGCTTTCTGAGAAACTGCTCTGTGTTCTGTGAATTCATCTCACAGAGTTACATCTTTCCCTTCAAGAAGCCTTTCGCTAAGGCTGTTCTTGTGGAACTGGCAAAGCGATATTTGGAAACCCATAGACTCCTATGGTGAAAAAGGAAATATCTTCCGTTCAAAACTGGAAAGAAGCTTTCTGAGAAACTGCTCTGTGTTCTGTGAATTCATCTCACAGAGTTACATCTTTCCCTTCAAGAAGCCTTTCGCTAAGGCTGTTCTTGTGGAATTGGCAAAGGGATATTTGGAAGCCCCTAGAGGGCTATGGTGAAAAAGGAAATATCTTCCGTTCAAAACTGGAAAGAAGCTTTCTGAGAAACTGCTCTGTGTTCTGTGAATTCATCTCACAGAGTTACATCTTTCCCTTCAAGAAGCCATTCGCTAAGGCTGTTCTTGTGGAAATGGCAAAGGGATATTTGGAAGCCCATAGAGGCCTATGGTGAAAAAGGAAATATCTTCCGTTCAAAACTGGAAAGAAGCTTTCTGAGAAACTGCTCTGTGTTCTGTGAATGCATCTCACAGAGTTACATCTTTCCCTTCAAGAAGCCTTTCGCTAAGGCTGTTCTTGTGGAATTGGCAAAGGGATATTTGGAAGCCCATAGAGGCCTATGGTGAAAAAGGAAATATCTTCCGTTCAAAACTGGAAAGAAGCTTTCTGAGAAACTGCTCTGTGTTCTGTGAATTCATCTCACAGAGTTCCATCTTTCCCTTCAAGAAGCCTTTCGCTAAGGCTGTTCTTGTGGAATTGGGAAAGGGATATGTGGAAGCCCATAGAGGGATTTGGTGAAAAAGGAAATATCTTCCGTTCAAAACTGGAAAGAAGCTTTCTGAGAAACTGCTCTGTGTTCTGTTAATTCATATCACAGAGTTACATCTTTCCCTTCAAGAAGCCTTTCGCTAAGGCTGTTCTTGAGGAATTGGCAAAGGGATATTTGGAAGCCCATAGAGGGATATGGTGAAAAAGGAAATATCTTCCGTTCAAAACTGGAAAGAAGCTTTCTGAGAAACTGCTCTGTGTTGTGTGAATTCATCTCACAGAGTTACATCTTTCCCTTCAAGAAGCCTTTCGCTAAGGCTGTTCTTGTGGAATTGGCAAAGGGATATTTGGAAGCCCGTAGAGGGCTATGGTGAAAAAGGAAATATCTTCCTTTCAAAACTGGAAAGAAGCTTTCTGAGAAACTGCTCTGTGTTCTGTTAATTCATCTCACAGAGTTACATCTTTCCCTTCAAAAAGCCTTTCGCTAAGGCTGTTCTTGGTTAAATGGCAAAGGGATATTTGGAAGCCCATAGACTGCTATGGTGAAAAAGGAAATATCTTCCGTTCAAAACTGGAAAGAAGCTTTCTGAGAAACTGCTCTGTGTTCTGTGAATTCATCTCACAGAGTTACATCTTTCCCTTCAAGAAGCCTTTCGCTAAGGCTGTTCTTGTGGAATTGGCAAAGGGATATTTGGAAGCCCATAGAGGGTTGTGGTGAAAAAGGAAATATCTTCCGTTCAAAACTGGAAAGAAGCTTTCTGAGAAACTGCTCTGTGTTCTGTTAATTCATCTCACAGAGTTACATCTTTCCCTTCAAGAAGCCTTTCGCTAAGGCTGTTCTTGTGGAATTGGCAAAGCGATATTTGGAAGCCCGTAGAGGGCTATGGTGAAAAAGGAAATATCTTCCGTTCAAAACTGGAAAGAAGCTTTCTGAGAAACTGCTCTGTGTTCTGTTAATTCATCTCACAGAGTTACATCTTTCCCTTCAAGAAGCCTTTCGCTAAGGCTGTTCTTGTGGAATTGGCAAAGGGATATTTGGAAGCCCGTAGAGGGCTGTGGTGAAAAAGGAAATATCTTCCGTTCAAAACTGGAAAGAAGCTTTCTGAGAAACTGCTCTGTGTTCTGTGAATTCATCTCACAGAGTTACATCTTTCCCTTCAAGAAGCCTTTCGCTAAGGCTGTTCTTGTGGAATTGGTAAAGGGATATTTGGAAGCCCATAGAGGCCTATGGTGAAAAAGGAAATATCTTCCGTTCATAACTGGAAAGAGGCTTTCTGAGAAACTGCTCTGTGTTCTGTTAATTCATCTCACAGAGTTACATCTTTCCCTTCAAGAAGCCTTTCGCTAAGGCTGTTCTTGTGGAATTGGCAAAGGGATATTTGGAAGCCCATAGACAGCTATGGTGAAAAAGGAAATATCTTCCGTTCAAAACTGGAAAGAAGCTTTCTGAGAAACTGCTCTGTGTTCTGTGAATTCATCTCACAGAGTTACATCTTTCCCTTCAAGAAGCCTTTCGCTAAGGCTGTTCTTGTGGAATTGGCAAAGCGATATTTGGAAGCCCATAGAGGGCTATGGTGAAAAAGGAAATATCTTCCGTTCAAAACTGGAAAGAAGCTTTCTGAGAAACTGCTCTGTGTTCTGTTAATTCATCTCACTGAGTTACATCTTTCCCTTCAAGAAGCCTTTCGCTAAGGCTGATCTTGTGGAATTGGCAAAGGGATATTTGGAAGCCCATAGAGGGCTATGGTGAAAAAGGAAATATCTTCCGTTCAAAACTGGAAAGAAGCTTTCTGAGAAACTGCTCTATGTTCTGTTAATTCATCTCACAGAGTTTCATCTTTCCCTTGAAGAAGCCTTTCGCTAAGGTTGTTCTTGTGGAATTGGCAAAGCGATATTTGGAAGCCCATAGAGGGCTATGGTGAAAAAGGAAATATCTTCCGTTCAAAACTGGAAAGAAGCTTTCTGAGAATCTACTCTGTGTTCTGTGAATTCATCTCACAGAGTTACATCTTTCCCTTCAAGAAGCCTTTCGCTAAGGCTGTTCTTGTGGAATTGGGAAAGGGATATTTGGAAGCCCATAGATGGCTATGGTGAAAAAGGAAATATCTTCCGTTCAAAACTGGAAAGAAGCTTTCTGAGAAACTGCTCTGTGTTCTGTGAATTCATCTCACAGAGTTACATCTTTCCCTTCAAGAAGCCTTTCGCTAAGGCTGTTCTTGTGGAATTGGCAAAGGGATATTTGGAAGCCCATAGAGGCCTATGGGGAAAAAGGAAATATCTTCCGTTCAAAACTGAAAGAAGCTTTCTGAGAAACTGCTCTGTGTTCTGTTAATTCATCTCACAGAGATACATCTTTCCCTTCAAGAAGCCTTTCGCTAAGGCTGTTCTTGTGGAATTGGCAAAGGGATATTTGGAAGCCCATAGAGGGCTATGGTGAAAAAGGAAATATCTTCCGTTCAAAACTGGAAAGAAGCTTTCTGAGAAACTGCTCTGTGTTCTGTGAATTCATCTCACAGAGTTACATCTTTCCCTTCAAGAAGCCTTTCGCTAAGGCTGTTCTTGTGGAATTGGCAAAGCGATATTTGGTAGCCCGTAGAGGGCTATGGTGAAAAAGGAAATATCTTCCGTTCAAAACTGGAAAGAAGCTTTCTGAGAAACTGCTCTGTGTTCTGTTAATTCATCTCAAAGAGTTACATCTTTCCCTTGAAGAAGCCTTTCGCTAAGGTTGTTCTTGTGGAATTGGCAAAGCGATATTTGGAAGCCCGCAGAGGGCTATGGTGAAAAAGGAAATATCTTCCCTTCAAAACTGGAAAGAAGCTTTCTGAGAAACTGCTCTGTGTTCTGTCAATTCATCTCACAGAGTTACATCTTTCCCTTCAAGAAGCCTTTCGCTAAGGCTGTTCTTGTGGAATTGGCAAAGGGATATTTGGAAGCCCATAGAGGGCTATGGTGAAAAAGGAAATATCTTCCGTTCAAAACTGGAAAGAAGCTTTCTGAGAAACTGCTCTGTGTTCTGTGAATTCATCTCACAGAGTTACATCTTTCCCTTCAAGAAGCCTTTCGCTAAGGCTGTTCTTGTGGAATTGGCAAAGGGATATTTGAAAGCCCATAGAGGCCTACGGTGATAAAGGAAATATCTTCCGTTCAAAACTGGAAAGAAGCTTTCTGAGAAACTGCTCTGTGTTCTGTTAATTCATCTCACAGAGTTACATCTTTCCCTTCAAGAAGCCTTTCGCTAAGGCTGTTCTTGAGGCATTGGCAAAGGGATATTTGGAAGCCCATAGACGGCTATGGTTAAAAAGGAAATATCTTCCGTTC
This sequence comes from Chlorocebus sabaeus, assembly GCF_047675955.1. NCBI lineage: Eukaryota > Metazoa > Chordata > Mammalia > Primates > Cercopithecidae > Chlorocebus > Chlorocebus sabaeus. Next base: position 309,065 of record NW_027327604.1, read on the forward strand.
AAAACTGGAAAGAAGCTTTCTGAGAAACTGCTCTGTGTTCTGTGAATTCATCTCACAGAGTTACATCTTTCCCTTCAAGAAGCCTTTCGCTAAGGCTGTTCTTGTGGAATTGGCAAAGCGATATTTGGAAACCCATAGAGGGCTATGGTGAAAAAGGAAATATCTTCCGTTCAAAACTGGAAAGAAGCTTTCTGAGAAACTGCTCTGTGTTCTGTCAATTCATCTCACAGAGTTACATCTTTCCCTTCAAGAAGCCTTTCGCTAAGGCTGTTCTTGTGGAATTGGCAAAGGGATATTTGGAAGCCCATAGAGGCCTACGGTGAAAAAGGAAATATCTTCCGTTCAAAACTGGAAAGAAGCTTTCTGAGAAACTGCTCTGTGTTCTGTTAATTCATCTCACAGAGTTACATCTTTCCCTTCAAGAAGCCTTTCGCTAAGGCTGTTCTTGTGGAATTGGCAAATGGATATTTGAAAGCCCATAGAGGCCTACGGTGAAAAAGGAAATATCTTCCGTTCAAAACTGGAAAGAAGCTTTCTGAGAAACTGCTCTGTGGTCTGATAATTCATCTCAGAGAGTTACATCTTTCCCTTCAAGAAGCCTTTCGCTAAGACTGTTCTTGTGGAAATGGCAAAGGGATATTTGGAAGCCCATAGACGGCTATGTTGAAAAAGGAAATATCTTCCGTTCAAAACTGGAAAGAAGCTTTGTGAGAAACTGCTCTGTGTTCTGTGAATTCATCTCACAGAGTTACATCTTTCCCTTCAAGAAGCCTTTCGCTAAGGCTGTTCTTGTGGAATTGGCAAAGGGATATTTGGAAGCCCATAGAGGGCTCTGGTGAAAAAGGAAATATCTTCCGTTCAAAACTGGAAAGAAGATTTCTGAGAAACTGCTCTGTGTTCTGTGAATTCATCTCACAGCGTTACATCTTTCCCTTCAAGAAGCCTTTCGCTAAGGCTGTTCTTATGGAATTGGCAAAGGGATATTTGGAAGCCCATAGACGGCTATGGTGTAAAAGGAAATATCTTCCGTTCAAAACTGGAAAGAAGCTTTCTGAGAAACTGCTCTGTGTTGTGTGAATTCATCTCACAGAGTTACATCTTTCCCTTCAAGAAGCCTTTCGCTAAGGCTGTTCTTGTGGAATTGGCAAAGCGATATTTGGAAGCCCATAGAGGGCTATGGTGAAAAAGGAAATATCTTCCGTTCAAAACTGGAAAGAAGCTTTCTGAGAAACTGCTCTGTGTTCTGTTAATTCATCTCACAGAGTTACATCTTTCCCTTCAAGAAGCCTTTCGCTAAGGCTGTTTTTGTGGAATTGGCAAAGGGATATTTGGAAGCCCATAGAGGGCTATGGTGAAAAAGGAAATATCTTCCGTTCAAAACTGGAAAGAAGCTTTCTGAGAAACTGCTCTGTGTTCTGTGAATTCATCTCACAGAGTTACATCTTTCCCTTCAAGAAGCCTTTCGCTAAGGCTGTTCTTGAGGAATTGGCAAAGGGATATATGGAAGCCCATAGACGACTATGGTTAAAAAGGAAATATATTCCGTTCAAAACTGGAAAGAAGCTTTCTGAGAAACTGCTCTGTGTTCTGTGAATTCATCTCACAGAGTTACATCTTTCCCTTCAAGAAGCCTTTCGCTAAGGCTGTTCTTGTGGAATTGGCAAAGCGATATTTGGAAACCCATAGAGGGCTATGGTGAAAAAGGAAATATCTTCCGTTCAAAACTGGAAAGAAGCTTTCTGAGAAACTGCTCTGTGTTCTGTGAATTCATCTCAAAGAGTTATATCTTTCCCTTCAGGAAGCCTTTCGCTAAGGCTGTTCTTGTGGAATTGGCAAAGCGATATTTGGAAACCCCTAGAGGGCTATGGTGAAAAAGGAAATATCTTCCGTTCAAAACTGGAAAGAAGCTTTCTGAGAAACTGCTCTGTGTTCTGTGAATTCATCTCACAGAGTTACATCTTTCCCTTCAAGAAGCCTTTCGCTAAGGCTGTTCTTGTGGAATTGGAAAAGGGATATTTGGAAGCCCATAGAGGGCTATGGTGAAAAAGGAAATATCTTCCGTTCAAAACTGGAAAGAAGCTTTCTGAGAAACTGCTCTGTGTTCTGTGAATTCATCTCACAGAGTTACATCTTTCCCTTCAAGAAGCCTTTCGCTAAGGCTGTTCTTGTGGAATTGGCAAAGGGATATTTGAAAGCCCTTAGAGGCCTACGGTGAAAAAGGAAATATCTTCCGTTCAAAACTGGAAAGAAGCTTTCTGAGAAACTGCTCTGTGTTCCCTGAATTCATCTCACAGAGTTACATCTTTCCCTTCAAGAAGCCTTTCGCTAAGGCTGTTCTTGTGGAATTGGCAAAGGGATATTTGGAAGCCCATAGAGGGCTATGGTGAAAAAGGAAATATCTTCCGTTCAAAACTGCAAAGAAGCTTTCTGAGAAACTGCTCTGTGTTCTGTTAATTCATCTCACAGAGTTACATCTTTCCCTTCAAGAAGCCTTTCGCTAAGACTGTTCTTGTGGAAATGGCAAAGGGATATTTGGAAGCCCATAGACGGCTATGTTGAAAAAGGAATTATCTTCCGTTCAAAACTGGAAAGAAGCTTTCTGAGAAACTGCTCTGTGTTCTGTGAATTCATCTCACAGAGTTACATCTTTCCCTTCAAGAAGCCTTTCGCTAAGGCTGTTCTTGTGGAACTGGCAAAGCGATATTTGGAAACCCATAGAGGCCTATGGTGAAAAAGGAAATATCTTCCGTTCAAAACTGGAAAGAAGGTTTCTGAGAAACTGCTCTGTGTTCTGTGAATTCATCTCACAGAGTTACATCTTTCCCTTCAAGAAGCCTTTCGCTAAGGCTGTTCTTGTGGAATTGGCAAAGGGATATTTGGAAGCCCCTAGAGGGCTATGGTGAAAAAGGAAATATCTTCCGTTCAAAACTGGAAAGAAGCTTTCTGAGAAACTGCTCTGTGTTCTGTGAATTCATCTCTCAGAGTTACATCTTTCCCTTCAAAAGCCTTTCGCTAAGGCTGTTCTTGTGGAATTGGCAAAGGGATATTTGGAAGCCCATAGAGGCCTATGGTGAAAAAGGAAATATCTTCCGTTCAAAACTGGAAAGAAGCTTTCTGAGAAACTGCTCTGTGTTCTGTGAATTCATCTCACAGAGTTACATTTTTCCCTTCAAGAAGCCTTTCGCTAAGTCTGTTCTTGTGGAATTGGCAAAGGGATATTTGGAAGCCCATAGAGGGCTATTTTGTAAAAGGAAATATCTTCCGTTCAAAACTGGAAAGAAGCTTTCTGAGAAACTGCTCTGTGTTCTGTTAATTCATCTCACAGAGTTACATCTTTCCCTTCAAGAAGCCTTTCGCTAAGGCTGTTCTTGTGGAATTGGCAAAGGGATATTTGGAAGCCCATAGAGGGCTATGGTGAAAAAGGAAATATCTTCCGTTCAAAACTGGAAAGAAGCTTTCTGAGAAACTGCTCTGTGTTCTGTGAATTCATCTCACAGAGTTACATCTTTCCCTTCAAGAAGCCTTTCGCTAAGGCTGTTCTTGTGGAATTGGCAAAGCGATATTTTGAAGCCCGTAGAGGCCTATGGTGAAAAAGGAAATATCTTCCGTTCAAAACTGGAAAGAAGCTTTCTGAGAAACTGCTCTGTGTTCTGTTAATTCATCTCACAGAGGGACATCTTTCCCTTCAAGAAGCCTTTCGCTAAGGCTGTTCTTGTGGAATTGGCAAAGGGATATTTGGAAGCCCGTAGAGGGCTATGGTGAAAAAGGAAATATTTTCCGTTCAAAACTGGAAAGAAGCTTTCTGAGAAACTGCTCTGTCTTCTGTTAATTCATCTCACAGAGTTACATCTTTCCCTTCAAGAAGCCTTTCGCTAAGGCTGTTCTTGAGGAACTGGCAAAGGGATATTTGGAAGCCCATAGACGGCTATGGTGAAAAAGGAAATACCTTCCGTTCAAAACTGGAAAGAAGCTTTCTGAGAAACTGCTCTGTGTTCTGTGAATTCATCTCACAGAGTTACATCTTTCCCTTCAAGAAGCCTTTCGCTAAGGCTGTTCTTGTGGAACTGGCAAAGCGATATTTGGAAACCCATAGACGGCTATGGTGAAAAAGGAAATATCTTCCGTTCAAAACTGGAAAGAAGCTTTCTGAGAAACTGCTCTGTGTTCTGTGAATTCATCTCACAGAGTTACATCTTTCCCTTCAAGAAGCCTTTGTCTAAGGCTGTTCTTGTTGAATTGGCAAAGGGATATTTGGAAGCCCCTAGAGGGCTATGGTGAAAAAGGAAATATCTTCCGTTCAAAACTGGAAAGAAGCTTTCTGAGAAACTGATCTGTGTTCTGTTAATTCATGTCACAGAGTTACATCTTTCCCTTCAAGAAGCCATTCGCTAAGGCTGTTCTTGTGGAAATGGCAAAGGGATACTTGGAAGCCCATAGAGGCCTATGGTGAAAAAGGAAATATCTTCAGTTCAAAACTGGAAAGAAGCTTTCTGAGAAACTGCTCTGTGTTCTGTGAATTCATCTCACAGAGTTACATCTTTCCCTTCAAGAAGCCTTTCGCTAAGGCTGTTCTTGTGGAATTGGCAAAGGGATATTTGAAAGCCTATAGAGGCCTACGGTGAAAAAGGAAATATCTTCCGTTCAAAACTGGAAAGAAGCTTTCTGAGAAACTGCTCTGTGTTCCCTGAATTCATCTCACAGAGTTACATCTTTCCCTTCAAGAAGCCTTTCGCTAAGGATGTTCTTGTGGAATTGGCAAAGGGATATTTGGAAGCCCATAGAGGGCTATGGTGAAAAAGGAAATATCTTCCGTTCAAAACTGCAAAGAAGCTTTCTGAGAAACTGCTCTGTGTTCTGTTAATTCATCTCACAGAGTTACATCTTTCCCTTCAAGAAGCCTTTCGCTAAGACTGTTCTTGTGGAAATGGCAAAGGGATATTTGGAAGCCCATAGACGGCTATGTTGAAAAAGGAAATATCTTCCGTTCAAAACTGGAAAGAAGCTTTCTGAGAAACTGCTCTGTGTTCTGTGAATTCATCTCACAGAGTTACATCTTTCCCTTCAAGAAGCCTTTCGCTAAGGCTGTTCTTGTGGAACTGGCAAAGCGATATTTGGAAACCCATAGAGGCCTATGGTGAAAAAGGAAATATCTTTCGTTCAAAACTGGAAAGAAGGTTTCTGAGAAACTGCTCTGTGTTCTGTGAATTCATCTCACAGAGTTACATCTTTCCCTTCAAGAAGCCTTTCGCTAAGGCTGTTCTTGTGGAATTGGCAAAGGGATATTTGGAAGCCCCTAGAGGGCTATGGTGAAAAAGGAAATATCTTCCGTTCAAAACTGGAAAGAAGGTTTCTGAGAAACTGCTCTGTGTTCTGTGAATTCATCTCACAGAGTTACATTTTTCCCTTCAAGAAGCCTTTCGCTAAGTCTGTTCTTGTGGAATTGGCAAAGGGATATTTGGAAGCCCATAGAGGCCTATGGTGAAAAAGGAAATATCTTCCGTTCAAAACTGGAAAGAAGCTTTCTGAGAAACTGCTCTGTGTTCTGTGAATTCATCTCACAGAGTTACATCTTTCCCTTCAAGAAGCCTTTCGCTAAGGCTGTTCTTGTGGAATTGGCAAAGCGATATTTGGAAGCCCGTAGAGGCCTATGGTGAAAAAGGAAATATCTTCCGTTCAAAACTGGAAAGAAGCTTTCTGAGAAACTGCTCTGTGTTCTGTGAATTCATCTCACAGAGTTACATCTTTCCCTTCAAGAAGCCTTTCGCTAAGGCTGTTCTTGTGGAACTGGCAAAGCGATATTTGGAAACCCATAGACTCCTATGGTGAAAAAGGAAATATCTTCCGTTCAAAACTGGAAAGAAGCTTTCTGAGAAACTGCTCTGTGTTCTGTGAATTCATCTCACAGAGTTACATCTTTCCCTTCAAGAAGCCTTTCGCTAAGGCTGTTCTTGTGGAATTGGCAAAGGGATATTTGGAAGCCCCTAGAGGGCTATGGTGAAAAAGGAAATATCTTCCGTTCAAAACTGGAAAGAAGCTTTCTGAGAAACTGCTCTGTGTTCTGTGAATTCATCTCACAGAGTTACATCTTTCCCTTCAAGAAGCCATTCGCTAAGGCTGTTCTTGTGGAAATGGCAAAGGGATATTTGGAAGCCCATAGAGGCCTATGGTGAAAAAGGAAATATCTTCCGTTCAAAACTGGAAAGAAGCTTTCTGAGAAACTGCTCTGTGTTCTGTGAATTCATCTCACAGAGTTACATCTTTCCCTTCAAGAAGCCTTTCGCTAAGGCTGTTCTTGTGGAATTGGCAAAGGGATATTTGGAAGCCCATAGAGGCCTATGGTGAAAAAGGAAATATCTTCCGTTCAAAACTGGAAAGAAGCTTTCTGAGAAACTGCTCTGTGTTCTGTGAATTCATCTCACAGAGTTCCATCTTTCCCTTCAAGAAGCCTTTCGCTAAGGCTGTTCTTGTGGAATTGGGAAAGGGATATGTGGAAGCCCATAGAGGGATTTGGTGAAAAAGGAAATATCTTCCGTTCAAAACTGGAAAGAAGCTTTCTGAGAAACTGCTCTGTGTTCTGTTAATTCATATCACAGAGTTACATCTTTCCCTTCAAGAAGCCTTTCGCTAAGGCTGTTCTTGAGGAATTGGCAAAGGGATATTTGGAAGCCCTTAGAGGGATATGGTGAAAAAGGAAATATCTTCCGTTCAAAACTGGAAAGAAGCTTTCTGAGAAACTGCTCTGTGTTGTGTGAATTCATCTCACAGAGTTACATCTTTCCCTTCAAGAAGCCTTTCGCTAAGGCTGTTCTTGTGGAATTGGCAAAGGGATATTTGGAAGCCCGTAGAGGGCTATGGTGAAAAAGGAAATATCTTCCTTTCAAAACTGGAAAGAAGCTTTCTGAGAAACTGCTCTGTGTTCTGTTAATTCATCTCACAGAGTTACATCTTTCCCTTCAAAAAGCCTTTCGCTAAGGCTGTTCTTGGTTAAATGGCAAAGGGATATTTGGAAGCCCATAGACTGCTATGGTGAAAAAGGAAATATCTTCCGTTCAAAACTGGAAAGAAGCTTTCTGAGAAACTGCTCTGTGTTCTGTGAATTCATCTCACAGAGTTACATCTTTCCCTTCAAGAAGCCTTTCGCTAAGGCTGTTCTTGTGGAATTGGCAAAGGGATATTTGGAAGCCCATAGAGGGTTGTGGTGAAAAAGGAAATATCTTCCGTTCAAAACTGGAAAGAAGCTTTCTGAGAAACTGCTCTGTGTTCTGTTAATTCATCTCACAGAGTTACATCTTTCCCTTCAAGAAGCCTTTCGCTAAGGCTGTTCTTGTGGAATTGGCAAAGCGATATTTGGAAGCCCGTAGAGGGCTATGGTGAAAAAGGAAATATCTTCCGTTCAAAACTGGAAAGAAGCTTTCTGAGAAACTGCTCTGTGTTCTGTTAATTCATCTCACAGAGTTACATCTTTCCCTTCAAGAAGCCTTTCGCTAAGGCTGTTCTTGTGGAATTGGCAAAGGGATATTTGGAAGCCCGTAGAGGGCTGTGGTGAAAAAGGAAATATCTTCCGTTCAAAACTGGAAAGAAGCTTTCTGAGAAACTGCTCTGTGTTCTGTGAATTCATCTCACAGAGTTACATCTTTCCCTTCAAGAAGCCTTTCGCTAAGGCTGTTCTTGTGGAATTGGTAAAGGGATATTTGGAAGCCCATAGAGGCCTATGGTGAAAAAGGAAATATCTTCCGTTCAAAACTGGAAAGAGGCTTTCTGAGAAACTGCTCTGTGTTCTGTTAATTCATCTCACAGAGTTACATCTTTCCCTTCAAGAAGCCTTTCGCTAAGGCTGTTCTTGTGGAATTGGCAAAGGGATATTTGGAAGCCCATAGACGGCTATGGTGAAAAAGGAAATATCTTCCGTTCAAAACTGGAAAGAAGCTTTCTGAGAAACTGCTCTGTGTTCTGTGAATTCATCTCACAGAGTTACATCTTTCCCTTCAAGAAGCCTTTCGCTAAGGCTGTTCTTGTGGAATTGGCAAAGCGATATTTGGAAGCCCATAGAGGGCTATGGTGAAAAAGGAAATATCTTCCGTTCAAAACTGGAAAGAAGCTTTCTGAGAAACTGCTCTGTGTTCTGTTAATTCATCTCACTGAGTTACATCTTTCCCTTCAAGAAGCCTTTCGCTAAGGCTGATCTTGTGGAATTGGCAAAGGGATATTTGGAAGCCCATAGAGGGCTATGGTGAAAAAGGAAATATCTTCCGTTCAAAACTGGAAAGAAGCTTTCTGAGAAACTGCTCTATGTTCTGTTAATTCATCTCACAGAGTTTCATCTTTCCCTTGAAGAAGCCTTTCGCTAAGGTTGTTCTTGTGGAATTGGCAAAGCGATATTTGGAAGCCCATAGAGGGCTATGGTGAAAAAGGAAATATCTTCCGTTCAAAACTGGAAAGAAGCTTTCTGAGAATCTACTCTGTGTTCTGTGAATTCATCTCACAGAGTTACATCTTTCCCTTCAAGAAGCCTTTCGCTAAGGCTGTTCTTGTGGAATTGGGAAAGGGATATTTGGAAGCCCATAGATGGCTATGGTGAAAAAGGAAATATCTTCCGTTCAAAACTGGAAAGAAGCTTTCTGAGAAACTGCTCTGTGTTCTGTGAATTCATCTCTCAGAGTTACATCTTTCCCTTCAAGAAGCCTTTCGCTAAGGCTGTTCTTGTGGAATTGGCAAAGGGATATTTGGAAGCCCCTAGAGGCCTATGGGGAAAAAGGAAATATCTTCCGTTCAAAACTGAAAGAAGCTTTCTGAGAAACTGCTCTGTGTTCTGTTAATTCATCTCACAGAGATACATCTTTCCCTTCAAGAAGCCTTTCGCTAAGGCTGTTCTTGTGGAATTGGCAAAGGGATATTTGGAAGCCCATAGACGGCTATGGTGAAAAAGGAAATATCTTCCGTTCAAAACTGGAAAGAAGCTTTCTGAGAAACTGCTCTGTGTTCTGTGAATTCATCTCACAGAGTTACATCTTTCCCTTCAAGAAGCCTTTCGCTAAGACTGTTCTTGTGGAAATGGCAAAGGGATATTTGGAAGCCCATAGACGGCTATGTTGAAAAAGGAAATATCTTCCGTTCAAAACTGGAAAGAAGCTTTCTGAGAAACTGCTCTGTGTTCTGTGAATTCATCTCACAGAGTTACATCTTTCCCTTCTAGAAGCCTTTCGCTAAGGCTGTTCTTGTGGAATTGGCAAAGGGATATTTGGAAGCCCATAGAGGGCTCTGGTGAAAAAGTAAATATCTTCCGTTCAAAACTGGAAAGAAGATTTCTGAGAAACTGCTCTGTGTTCTGTGAATTCATCTCACAGCGTTACATCTTTCCCTTCAAGAAGCCTTTCGCTAAGGCTGTTCTTATTTAATTGGCAAAGGGATATTTGGAAGCCCATAGACGGCTATGGTGTAAAAGGAAATATCTTCCGTTCAAAACTGGAAAGAAGCTTTCTGAGAAACTGCTCTGTGTTGTGTGAATTCATCTCACAGAGTTACATCTTTCCCTTCAAGAAGCCTTTCGCTAAGGCTGTTCTTGTGGAATTGGCAAAGCGATATTTGGAAGCCCATAGAGGGCTATGGTGAAAAAGGAAATATCTTCCGTTCAAAACTGGAAAGAAGCTTTCTGAGAAACTGCTCTGTGTTCTGTTAATTCATCTCACAGAGTTACATCTTTCCCTTCAAGAAGCCTTTCGCTAAGGCTGTTTTTGTGGAATTGGCATAGGGATATTTGGAAGCCCATAGAGGGCTATGGTGAAAAAGGAAATATCTTCCGTTCAAAACTGGAAAGAAGCTTTCTGAGAAACTGCTCTGTGTTCTGTTAATTCATCCCACAGAGTTACATCTTTCCCTTCAAGAAGCCTTTCGCTAAGGCTGTTCTTGTGGAATTGGCAAAGCGATACTTGGAAACCCTTAGAGGGCTATGGTGAAAAAGGAAATATCTTCCGTTCAATACTGGAAAGAAGCTTTCTGAGAAACTGCTCTGTGTTCTGTGAATTCATCTCACAGAGTTACATCTTTCCCTTCAAGAAGCCTTTCGCTAAGGCTGTTCTTGTGGAATTGGCAAAGGGATATTTGGAAGCCCATAGAGGGCTATGGTGAAAAAGGAAATATCTTCCGTTCAAAACTGGAAAGAAGCTTTCTGAGAAACTGCTCTGTGTTCTGTGAATTCATCTCACAGAGTTACATCTTTCCCTTCAAGAAGCCTTTCGCTAAGGCTGTTCTTGTGGAATTGGCAAAGCGATATTTGGTAGCCCGTAGAGGGCTATGGTGAAAAAGGAAATATCTTCCGTTCAAAACTGGAAAGAAGCTTTCTGAGAAACTGCTCTGTGTTCTGTTAATTCATCTCAAAGAGTTACATCTTTCCCTTGAAGAAGCCTTTCGCTAAGGTTGTTCTTGTGGAATTGGCAAAGCGATATTTGGAAGCCCGCAGAGGGCTATGGTGAAAAAGGAAATATCTTCCCTTCAAAACTGGAAAGAAGCTTTCTGAGAAACTGCTCTGTGTTCTGTCAATTCATCTCACAGAGTTACATCTTTCCCTTCAAGAAGCCTTTCGCTAAGGCTGTTCTTGTGGAATTGGCAAAGGGATATTTGGAAGCCCATAGAGGGCTATGGTGAAAAAGGAAATATCTTCCGTTCAAAACTGGAAAGAAGCTTTCTGAGAAACTGCTCTGTGTTCTGTGAATTCATCTCACAGAGTTACATCTTTCCCTTCAAGAAGCCTTTCGCTAAGGCTGTTCTTGTGGAATTGGCAAAGGGATATTTGAAAGCCCATAGAGGCCTACGGTGATAAAGGAAATATCTTCCGTTCAAAACTGGAAAGAAGCTTTCTGAGAAACTGCTCTGTGTTCCCTGAATTCATCTCACGGAGTTACATCTTTCCCTTCAAGAAGCCTTTCGCTAAATCTGTTCTTGTGGAATTGGCAAAGGGATATTTGGAAGCCCATAGAGGGCTATGGTGAAAAAGGAAATATCTTCCGTTCAAAACTGCAAAGAAGCTTTCTGAGAAACTGCTCTGTGTTCTGTTAATTCATCTCACAGAGTTACATCTTTCCCTTCAAGAAGCCTTTCGCTAAGACTGTTCTTGTGGAAATGGCAAAGGGATATTTGGAAGCCCATAGACGGCTATGTTGAAAAAGGAAATATCTTCCGTTCAAAACTGGAAAGAAGCTTTCTGAGAAACTGCTCTGTGTTCTGTGAATTCATCTCACAGAGTTACATCTTTCCCTTCAAGAAGCCTTTCGCTAAGGCTGTTCTTGTGGAACTGGCAAAGCGATATTTGGAAGCCCGTAGAGGGCTATGGTGAAAAAGGAAATATCTTCCGTTCAAAACTGGAAAGAAGCTTTCTGAGAAACTGCTCTGTGTCCTGTTAATTCATCTCACAGAGTTACATCTTTGCCTTCATGAAGCCTTTGGCTAAGGCTGTTCTTGTGGAATTGGCAAAGGGATATTTGGAAGCCCATAGACGGCTATGGTGAAAAAGGAAATATCTTCCGTTCAAAACTGGAAAGAAGCTTTCTGAGAAACTGCTCTGTGTTCTGTGAATTCATCCCACAGAGTTACATCTTTCCCTTCCAGAAGCCTTTCGCTAAGGCTGTTTTTGTGGAATTGGCAAAGGGATATTTGGAAGCCCATAGAGGCCTATGGTGAAAAAGGAAATATCTTCCGTTCAAAACTGGAAAGAAGCTTTCTGAGAAACTGCTCTGTGTTCTGTTAATTCATCTCACTGAGTTACATCTTTCCCTTCAAGAAGCCTTTCGCTAAGGCTGATCTTGTGGAATTGGCAAAGGGATATTTGGAAGCCCATAGAGGGCTATGGTGAAAAAGGAAATATCTTCCGTTCAAAACTGGAAAGAAGCTTTCTGAGAAACTGCTCTATGTTCTGTTAATTCATCTCACAGAGTTTCATCTTTCCCTTGAAGAAGCCTTTCGCTAAGGTTGTTCTTGTGGAATTGGCAAAGCGATATTTGGAAGCCCATAGAGGGCTATGGTGAAAAAGGAAATATCTTCCGTTCAAAACTGGAAAGAAGCTTTCTGAGAATCTACTCTGTGTTCTGTGAATTCATCTCACAGAGTTACATCTTTCCCTTCAAGAAGCCTTTCGCTAAGGCTGTTCTTGTGGAATTGGGAAAGGGATATTTGGAAGCCCATAGATGGCTATGGTGAAAAAGGAAATATCTTCCGTTCAAAACTGGAAAGAAGCTTTCTGAGAAACTGCTCTGTGTTCTGTGAATTCATCTCACAGAGTTACATCTTTCCCTTCAAGAAGCCTTTCGCTAAGGCTGTTCTTGTGGAATTGGCAAAGGGATATTTGGAAGCCCATAGAGGCCTATGGGGAAAAAGGAAATATCTTCCGTTCAAAACTGAAAGAAGCTTTCTGAGAAACTGCTCTGTGTTCTGTTAATTCATCTCACAGAGATACATCTTTCCCTTCAAGAAGCCTTTCGCTAAGGCTGTTCTTGTGGAATTGGCAAAGGGATATTTGGAAGCCCATAGACGGCTATGGTGAAAAAGGAAATATCTTCCGTTCAAAACTGGAAAGAAGCTTTCTGAGAAACTGCTCTGTGTTCTGTGAATTCATCTCACAGAGTTACATATTTCCCTTCAAGAAGCCTTTCGCTAAGACTGTTCTTGTGGAAATGGCAAAGGGATATTTGGAAGCCCATAGACGGCTATGTTGAAAAAGGAAATATCTTCCGTTCAAAACTGGAAAGAAGCTTTCTGAGAAACTGCTCTGTGTTCTGTGAATTCATCTCACAGAGTTACATCTTTCCCTTCTAGAAGCCTTTCGCTAAGGCTGTTCTTGTGGAATTGGCAAAGGGATATTTGGAAGCCCATAGAGGGCTCTGGTGAAAAAGTAAATATCTTCCGTTCAAAACTGGAAAGAAGATTTCTGAGAAACTGCTCTGTGTTCTGTGAATTCATCTCACAGCGTTACATCTTTCCCTTCAAGAAGCCTTTCGCTAAGGCTGTTCTTATTTAATTGGCAAAGGGATATTTGGAAGCCCATAGACGGCTATGGTGTAAAAGGAAATATCTTCCGTTCAAAACTGGAAAGAAGCTTTCTGAGAAACTGCTCTGTGTTGTGTGAATTCATCTCACAGAGTTACATCTTTCCCTTCAAGAAGCCTTTCGCTAAGGCTGTTCTTGTGGAATTGGCAAAGCGATATTTGGAAGCCCATAGAGGGCTATGGTGAAAAAGGAAATATCTTCCGTTCAAAACTGGAAAGAAGCTTTCTGAGAAACTGCTCTGTGTTCTGTTAATTCATCTCACAGAGTTACATCTTTCCCTTCAAGAAGCCTTTCGCTAAGGCTGTTTTTGTGGAATTGGCATAGGGATATTTGGAAGCCCATAGAGGGCTATGGTGAAAAAGGAAATATCTTCCGTTCAAAACTGGAAAGAAGCTTTCTGAGAAACTGCTCTGTGTTCTGTTAATTCATCCCACAGAGTTACATCTTTCCCTTCAAGAAGCCTTTCGCTAAGGCTGTTCTTGTGGAATTGGCAAAGCGATACTTGGAAACCCTTAGAGGGCTATGGTGAAAAAGGAAATATCTTCCGTTCAATACTGGAAAGAAGCTTTCTGAGAAACTGCTCTGTGTTCTGTGAATTCATCTCACAGAGTTACATCTTTCCCTTCAAGAAGCCTTTCGCTAAGGCTGTTCTTGTGGAATTGGCAAAGGGATATTTGGAAGCCCATAGAGGGCTATGGTGAAAAAGGAAATATCTTCCGTTCAAAACTGGAAAGAAGCTTTCTGAGAAACTGCTCTGTGTTCTGTGAATTCATCTCACAGAGTTACATCTTTCCCTTCAAGAAGCCTTTCGCTAAGGCTGTTCTTGTGGAATTGGCAAAGCGATATTTGGTAGCCCGTAGAGGGCTATGGTGAAAAAGGAAATATCTTCCGTTCAAAACTGGAAAGAAGCTTTCTGAGAAACTGCTCTGTGTTCTGTTAATTCATCTCAAAGAGTTACATCTTTCCCTTGAAGAAGCCTTTCGCTAAGGTTGTTCTTGTGGAATTGGCAAAGCGATATTTGGAAGCCCGCAGAGGGCTATGGTGAAAAAGGAAATATCTTCCCTTCAAAACTGGAAAGAAGCTTTCTGAGAAACTGCTCTGTGTTCTGTCAATTCATCTCACAGAGTTACATCTTTCCCTTCAAGAAGCCTTTCGCTAAGGCTGTTCTTGTGGAATTGGCAAAGGGATATTTGGAAGCCCATAGAGGGCTATGGTGAAAAAGGAAATATCTTCCGTTCAAAACTGGAAAGAAGCTTTCTGAGAAACTGCTCTGTGTTCTGTGAATTCATCTCACAGAGTTACATCTTTCCCTTCAAGAAGCCTTTCGCTAAGGCTGTTCTTGTGGAATTGGCAAAGGGATATTTGAAAGCCCATAGAGGCCTACGGTGATAAAGGAAATATCTTCCGTTCAAAACTGGAAAGAAGCTTTCTGAGAAACTGCTCTGTGTTCCCTGAATTCATCTCACGGAGTTACATCTTTCCCTTCAAGAAGCCTTTCGCTAAATCTGTTCTTGTGGAATTGGCAAAGGGATATTTGGAAGCCCATAGAGGGCTATGGTGAAAAAGGAAATATCTTCCGTTCAAAACTGCAAAGAAGCTTTCTGAGAAACTGCTCTGTGTTCTGTTAATTCATCTCACAGAGTTACATCTTTCCCTTCAAGAAGCCTTTCGCTAAGACTGTTCTTGTGGAAATGGCAAAGGGATATTTGGAAGCCCATAGACGGCTATGTTGAAAAAGGAAATATCTTCCGTTCAAAACTGGAAAGAAGCTTTCTGAGAAACTGCTCTGTGTTCTGTGAATTCATCTCACAGAGTTACATCTTTCCCTTCAAGAAGCCTTTCGCTAAGGCTGTTCTTGTGGAACTGGCAAAGCGATATTTGGAAGCCCGTAGAGGGCTATGGTGAAAAAGGAAATATCTTCCGTTCAAAACTGGAAAGAAGCTTTCTGAGAAACTGCTCTGTGTCCTGTTAATTCATCTCACAGAGATACATCTTTCCCTTCAAGAAGCCTTTCGCTAAGGCTGTTCTTGTGGAATTGGCAAAGGGATATTTGGAAGCTCGTAGAGGGCTATGGTGAAAAAGGAAATATTTTCCGTTCAAAACTGGAAAGAAGCTTTCTGAGAAACTGCTCTGTGTTCTGTTAATTCATCTCAGAGAGTTACATCTTTCCCTTCAAGAAGCCTTTCGCTAAGGCTGTTCTTGAGGAACTGGCAAAGGGATATTTGGAAGCCCATAGACGGCTATGGTGAAAAAGGAAATACCTTCCGTTCAAAACTGGAAAGAAGCTTTCTGAGAAACTGCTCTGTGTTCTGTGAATTCAACTCACAGAGTTACATCTTTCCCTTCAAGAAGCCTTTCGCTAAGGCTGTTCTTGTGGAACTGGCAAAGCGATATTTGAAACCCATAGACGGCTATGGTGAAAAAGGAAATATCTTCCGTTCAAAACTGGAAAGAAGCTTTCTGAGAAACTGCTCTGTGTTCTGTGAATTCATCTCACAGAGTTACATCTTTCCCTTCAAGAAGCCTTTCGCTAAGGCTGTTCTTGTTGAATTGGCAAAGGGATATTTGGAAGCCCCTAGAGGGCTATGGTGAAAAAGGAAATATCTTCCGTTCAAAACTGGAAAGAAGCTTTCTGAGAAACTGATCTGTGTTCTGTTAATTCATCTCACAGAGTTACATCTTTCCCTTCAAGAAGCCTTTCGCTAAGGCTGTTCTTTTGGAATTGGCAAAGGGATATTTGGAAGCCCAGAGAGGGCTATGGTGAAAAAGGAAATATCTTCCGTTCAAAACTGGAAAGAAGCTTTCTGAGAAACTGCTCTGTGTTCTGTTAATTCATCTCACAGAGTTACATCTTTGCCTTCATGAAGCCTTTGGCTAAGGCTGTTCTTGTGGAATTGGCAAAGGGATATTTGGAAGCCCATAGACGGCTATGGTGAAAAAGGAAATATCTTCCGTTCAAAACTGGAAAGAAGCTTTCTGAGAAACTGCTCTGTGTTCTGTGAATTCATCCCACAGAGTTACATCTTTCCCTTCCAGAAGCCTTTCGCTAAGGCTGTTTTTGTGGAATTGGCAAAGGGATATTTGGAAGCCCATAGAGGCCTATGGTGAAAAAGGAAATATCTTCCGTTCAAAACTGGAAAGAAGCTTTCTGAGAAACTGCTCTGTGTTCTGTTAATTCATCTCACAGAGTTACATCTTTCCCTTCAAGAAGCCTTTCGCTAAGACTGTTCTTGTGGAAATGGCAAAGGGATATTTGGAAGGCCATAGACGGCTATGGTGAAAAAGGAAATATCTTCCGTTCAAAACTGGAAAGAAGCTTTCTGAGAAACTGCTCTGTGTTCTGTTAATTCATCTCACAGAGTTACATCTTTCCCTTCAAGAAGCCTTTCGCTAAGGCTGTTCTTGTGGAATTGGCAAAGGGATATTTGGAAGCCCATAGAGGCCTATGGTGAAAAAGGAAATATCTTCCGTTCAAAACTGGAAAGAAGCTTTCTGAGAAACTGCTCTGTGTTCTGTTAATTCATCTCACAGAGTTACATCTTTCCCTTCAAGATGCCTTTCGCTAAGGCTGTTCTTGAGGCATTGGCAAAGGGATATTTGGAAGCCCATAGACGGCTATGGTTAAAAAGGAAATATCTTCCGTTCAAAACTGGAAAGAAGCTTTCTGAGAAACTGCTCTGTGTTCTGTGAATTCATCTCACAGAGTTACATCTTTCCCTTCAAGAAGCCTTTCGCTAAGGCTGTTCTTGTGGAATTGGCAAAGCGATATTTGGAAACCCATAGAGGGCTATGGTGAAAAAGGAAATATCTTCCGTTCAAAACTGGAAAGAAGCTTTCTGAGAAACTGCTCTGTGTTCTGTCAATTCATCTCACAGAGTTACATCTTTCCCTTCAAGAAGCCTTTCGCTAAGGCTGTTCTTGTGGAATTGGCAAAGGGATATTTGGAAGCCCATAGAGGCCTATGGTGAAAAAGGAAATATCTTCCGTTCAAAACTGGAAAGAAGCTTTCTGAGAAACTGCTCTGTGTTCTGTTAATTCATCTCACAGAGTTACATCTTTCCCTTCAAGAAGCCTTTCGCTAAGGCTGTTCTTGTGGAATTGGCAAATGGATATTTGAAAGCCCATAGAGGCCTACGGTGAAAAAGGAAATATCTTCCGTTCAAAACTGGAAAGAAGCTTTCTGAGAAACTGCTCTGTGTTCCCTGAATTCATCTCACAGAGTTACATCGTTCCCTTCAAGAAGCCTTTCGCTAAGGCTGTTCTTGTGGAATTGGCAAAGGGATATTTGGAAGCCCATAGAGGGCTAGGGTGAAAAAGGAAATATCTTCCGTTCAAAACTGCAAAGAAGCTTTCTGAGAAACTGCTCTGTGGTCTGTTAATTCATCTCAGAGAGTTACATCTTTCCCTTCAAGAAGCCTTTCGCTAAGACTGTTCTTGTGGAAATGGCAAAGGGATATTTGGAAGCCCATAGACGGCTATGTTGAAAAAGGAAATATCTTCCGTTCAAAACTGGAAAGAAGCTTTCTGAGAAACTGCTCTGTGTTCCGTGAATTCATCTCACAGAGTTACATCTTTCCCTTCAAGAAGCCTTTCGCTAAGGCTGTTCTTGTGGAATTGGCAAAGGGATATTTGGAAGCCCATAGAGGGCTCTGGTGAAAAAGGAAATATCTTCCGTTCAAAACTGGAAAGAAGATTTCTGAGAAACTGCTCTGTGTTCTGTGAATTCATCTCACAGCGTTACATCTTTCCCTTCAAGAAGCCTTTCGCTAAGGCTGTTCTTATGGAATTGGCAAAGGGATATTTGGAAGCCCATAGACGGCTATGGTGTAAAAGGAAATATCTTCCGTTCAAAACTGGAAAGAAGCATTCTGAGAAACTGCTCTGTGTTGTGTGAATTCATCTCACAGAGTTACATCTTTCCCTTCAAGAAGCCTTTCGCTAAGGCTGTTCTTGTGGAATTGGCAAAGGGATATTTGGAAGCCCATAGAGGGCTATGGTGAAAAAGGAAATATCTTCCGTTCAAAACTGGAAAGAAGCTTTCTGAGAAACTGCTCTGTGTTCTGTGAATTCATCTCACAGAGTTACATCTTTCCCTTCAAGAAGCCTTTCGCTAAGGCTGTTCTTGTGGAATTGGCAAAGCGATATTTTGAAGCCCGTAGAGGCCTATGGTGAAAAAGGAAATATCTTCCGTTCAAAACTGGAAAGAAGCTTTCTGAGAAACTGCTCTGTGTTCTGTTAATTCATCTCACAGAGGGACATCTTTCCCTTCAAGAAGCCTTTCGCTAAGGCTGTTCTTGTGGAATTGGCAAAGGGATATTTGGAAGCCCGTAGAGGGCTATGGTGAAAAAGGAAATATTTTCCGTTCAAAACTGGAAAGAAGCTTTCTGAGAAACTGCTCTGTGTTCTGTTAATTCATCTCACAGAGTTACATCTTTCCCTTCAAGAAGCCTTTCGCTAAGGCTGTTCTTGAGGAACTGGCAAAGGGATATTTGGAAGCCCATAGACGGCTATGGTGAAAAAGGAAATACCTTCCGTTCAAAACTGGAAAGAAGCTTTCTGAGAAACTGCTCTGTGTTCTGTGAATTCATCTCACAGAGTTACATCTTTCCCTTCAAGAAGCCTTTCGCTAAGGCTGTTCTTGTGGAACTGGCAAAGCGATATTTGGAAACCCATAGACGGCTATGGTGAAAAACGAAATATCTTCCGTTCAAAACTGGAAAGAAGCTTTCTGAGAAACTGCTCTGTGTTCTGTGAATTCATCTCACAGAGTTACATCTTTCCCTTCAAGAAGCCTTTCTCTAAGGCTGTTCTTGTTGAATTGGCAAAGGGATATTTGGAAGCCCCTAGAGGGCTATGGTGAAAAAGGAAATATCTTCCGTTCAAAACTGGAAAGAAGCTTTCTGAGAAACTGATCTGTGTTCTGTTAATTCATGTCACAGAGTTACATCTTTCCCTTCAAGAAGCCATTCGCTAAGGCTGTTCTTGTGGAAATGGCAAAGGGATACTTGGAAGCCCATAGAGGCCTATGGTGAAAAAGGAAATATCTTCAGTTCAAAACTGGAAAGAAGCTTTCTGAGAAACTGCTATGTGTTCTGTGAATTCATCTCACAGAGTTACATCTTTCCCTTCAAGAAGCCTTTCGCTAAGGCTGTTCTTGTGGAATTGGCAAAGGGATATTTGAAAGCCTATAGAGGCCTACGGTGAAAAAGGAAATATCTTCCGTTCAAAACTGGAAAGAAGCTTTCTGAGAAACTGCTCTGTGTTCCCTGAATTCATCTCACAGAGTTACATCTTTCCCTTCAAGAAGCCTTTCGCTAAGGATGTTCTTGTGGAATTGGCAAAGGGATATTTGGAAGCCCATAGAGGGCTATGGTGAAAAAGGAAATATCTTCCGTTCAAAACTGCAAAGAAGCTTTCTGAGAAACTGCTCTGTGTTCTGTTAATTCATCTCACAGAGTTACATCTTTCCCTTCAAGAAGCCTTTCGCTAAGACTGTTCTTGTGGAAATGGCAAAGGGATATTTGGAAGCCCATAGACGGCTATGTTGAAAAAGGAAATATCTTCCGTTCAAAACTGGAAAGAAGCTTTCTGAGAAACTGCTCTGTGTTCTGTGAATTCATCTCACAGAGTTACATCTTTCCCTTCAAGAAGCCTTTCGCTAAGGCTGTTCTTGTGGAACTGGCAAAGCGATATTTGGAAACCCATAGAGGCCTATTGTGAAAAAGGAAATATCTTTCGTTCAAAACTGGAAAGAAGGTTTCTGAGAAACTGCTCTGTGTTCTGTGAATTCATCTCACAGAGTTACATCTTTCCCTTCAAGAAGCCTTTCGCTAAGGCTGTTCTTGTGGAATTGGCAAAGGGATATTTGGAAGCCCCTAGAGGGCTATGGTGAAAAAGGAAATATCTTCCGTTCAAAACTGGAAAGAAGGTTTCTGAGAAACTGCTCTGTGTTCTGTGAATTCATCTCACAGAGTTACATTTTTCCCTTCAAGAAGCCTTTCGCTAAGTCTGTTCTTGTGGAATTGGCAAAGGGATATTTGGAAGCCCATAGAGGCCTATGGTGAAAAAGGAAATATCTTCCGTTCAAAACTGGAAAGAAGCTTTCTGAGAAACTGCTCTGTGTTCTGTGAATTCATCTCACAGAGTTACATCTTTCCCTTCAAGAAGCCTTTCGCTAAGGCTGTTCTTGTGGAATTGGCAAAGCGATATTTGGAAGCCCGTAGAGGCCTATGGTGAAAAAGGAAATATCTTCCGTTCAAAACTGGAAAGAAGCTTTCTGAGAAACTGCTCTGTGTTCTGTTAATTCATCTCACAGAGGTACATCTTTCCCTTCAAGAAGCCTTTCGCTAAGGCTGTTCTTGTTGAATTGGCAAAGGGATATTTGGAAGCCCGTAGAGGGCTATGGTGAAAAAGGAAATATTTTCCGTTCAAAACTGGAAAGAAGCTTTCTGAGAAACTGCTCTGTGTTCTGTTAATTCATCTCACAGAGTTACAGCATCCCTTCAAGAAGCCTTTCGCTAAAGCTGTTCTTGAGGAACTGGCAAAGGGATATTTGGAAGCCCATAGGCGGCTATGGTGAAAAAGGAAATACCTTCCGTTCAAAACTGGAAAGAAGCTTTCTGAGAAACTGCTCTGTGTTCTGTGAATTCATCTCACAGAGTTACATCTTTCCCTTCAAGAAGCCTTTCGCTAAGGCTGTTCTTGTGGAACTGGCAAAGCGATATTTGGAAACCCATAGACTCCTATGGTGAAAAAGGAAATATCTTCCGTTCAAAACTGGAAAGAAGCTTTCTGAGAAACTGCTCTGTGTTCTGTGAATTCATCTCACAGAGTTACATCTTTCCCTTCAAGAAGCCTTTCGCTAAGGCTGTTCTTGTGGAATTGGCAAAGGGATATTTGGAAGCCCCTAGAGGGCTATGGTGAAAAAGGAAATATCTTCCGTTCAAAACTGGAAAGAAGCTTTCTGAGAAACTGCTCTGTGTTCTGTGAATTCATCTCACAGAGTTACATCTTTCCCTTCAAGAAGCCATTCGCTAAGGCTGTTCTTGTGGAAATGGCAAAGGGATATTTGGAAGCCCATAGAGGCCTATGGTGAAAAAGGAAATATCTTCCGTTCAAAACTGGAAAGAAGCTTTCTGAGAAACTGCTCTGTGTTCTGTGAATTCATCTCACAGAGTTACATCTTTCCCTTCAAGAAGCCTTTCGCTAAGGCTGTTCTTGTGGAATTGGCAAAGGGATATTTGGAAGCCCATAGAGGCCTATGGTGAAAAAGGAAATATCTTCCGTTCAAAACTGGAAAGAAGCTTTCTGAGAAACTGCTCTGTGTTCTGTGAATTCATCTCACAGAGTTCCATCTTTCCCTTCAAGAAGCCTTTCGCTAAGGCTGTTCTTGTGGAATTGGGAAAGGGATATGTGGAAGCCCATAGAGGGCTTTGGTGAAAAAGGAAATATCTTCCGTTCAAAACTGGAAAGAAGCTTTCTGAGAAACTGCTCTGTGTTCTGTTAATTCATCTCACAGAGTTACATCTTTCCCTTCAAGAAGCCTTTCGCTAAGGCTGTTCTTGAGGAATTGGCAAAGGGATATTTGGAAGCCCATAGAGGGATATGGTGAAAAAGGAAATATCTTCCGTTCAAAACTGGAAAGAAGCTTTCTGAGAAACTGCTCTGTGTTGTGTGAATTCATCTCACAGAGTTACATCTTTCCCTTCAAGAAGCCTTTCGCTAAGGCTGTTCTTGTGGAATTGGCAAAGGGATATTTGGAAGCCCGTAGAGGGCTATGGTGAAAAAGGAAATATCTTCCTTTCAAAACTGGAAAGAAGCTTTCTGAGAAACTGCTCTGTGTTCTGTTAATTCATCTCACAGAGTTACATCTTTCCCTTCAAAAAGCCTTTCGCTAAGGCTGTTCTTGGTTAAATGGCAAAGGGATATTTGGAAGCCCATAGACTGCTATGGTGAAAAAGGAAATATCTTCCGTTCAAAACTGGAAAGAAGCTTTCTGAGAAACTGCTCTGTGTTCTGTGAATTCATCTCACAGAGTTACATCTTTCCCTTCAAGAATCCTTTCGCTAAGGCTGTTCTTGTGGAATTGGCAAAGGGATATTTGGAAGCCCATAGAGGGTTGTGGTGAAAAAGGAAATATCTTCCGTTCAAAACTGGAAAGAAGCTTTCTGAGAAACTGCTCTGTGTTCTGTTAATTCATCTCACAGAGTTACATCTTTCCCTTCAAGAAGCCTTTCGCTAAGGCTGTTCTTGTGGAATTGGCAAAGCGATATTTGGAAGCCCGTAGAGGGCTATGGTGAAAAAGGAAATATCTTCCGTTCAAAACTGGAAAGAAGCTTTCTGAGAAACTGCTCTGTGTTCTGTTAATTCATCTCACAGAGTTACATCTTTCCCTTCAAGAAGCCTTTCGCTAAGGCTGTTCTTGTGGAATTGGCAAAGGGATATTTGGAAGCCCGTAGAGGGCTGTGGTGAAAAAGGAAATATCTTCCGTTCAAAACTGGAAAGAAGCTTTCTGAGAAACTGCTCTGTGTTCTGTGAATTCATCTCACAGAGTTACATCTTTCCCTTCAAGAAGCCTTTCGCTAAGGCTGTTCTTGTGGAATTGGTAAAGGGATATTTGGAAGTCCATAGAGGCCTATGGTGAAAAAGGAAATATCTTCCGTTCAAAACTGGAAAGAGGCTTTCTGAGAAACTGCTCTGTGTTCTGTTAATTCATCTCACAGAGTTACATCTTTCCCTTCAAGAAGCCTTTCGCTAAGGCTGTTCTTGTGGAATTGGCAAAGGGATATTTGGAAGCCCATAGACGGCTATGGTGAAAAAGGAAATATCTTCCGTTCAAAACTGGAAAGAAGCTTTCTGAGAAACTGCTCTGTGTTCTGTGAATTCATCTCACAGAGTTACATCTTTCCCTTCAAGAAGCCTTTCGCTAAGGCTGTTCTTGTGGAATTGGCAAAGCGATATTTGGAAGCCCATAGAGGGCTATGGTGAAAAAGGAAATATCTTCCGTTCAAAACTGGAAAGAAGCTTTCTGAGAAACTGCTCTGTGTTCTGTTAATTCATCTCACTGAGTTACATCTTTCCCTTCAAGAAGCCTTTCGCTAAGGCTGATCTTGTGGAATTGGCAAAGGGATATTTGGAAGCCCATAGAGGGCTATGGTGAAAAAGGAAATATCTTCCGTTCAAAACTGGAAAGAAGCTTTCTGAGAAACTGCTCTATGTTCTGTTAATTCATCTCACAGAGTTTCATCTTTCCCTTGAAGAAGCCTTTCGCTAAGGTTGTTCTTGTGGAATTGGCAAAGCGATATTTGGAAGCCCATAGAGGGCTATGGTGAAAAAGGAAATATCTTCCGTTCAAAACTGGAAAGAAGCTTTCTGAGAATCTACTCTGTGTTCTGTGAATTCAGCTCACAGAGTTACATCTTTCCCTTCAAGAAGCCTTTCGCTAAGGCTGTTCTTGTGGAATTGGGAAAGGGATATTTGGAAGCCCATAGACGGCTATGGTGAAAAAGGAAATATCTTCCGTTCAAAACTGGAAAAAAGCTTTCTGAGAAACTGCTCTGTGTTCTGTGAATTCATCTCACAGAGTTACATCTTTCCCTTCAAGAAGCCTTTCGCTAAGGCTGTTCTTGTGGAATTGGCAAAGGGATATTTGGAAGCCCATAGAGGCCTATGGGGAAAAAGGAAATATCTTCCGTTCAAAACTGAAAGAAGCTTTCTGAGAAACTGCTCTGTGTTCTGTTAATTCATCTCACAGAGATACATCTTTCCCTTCAAGAAGCCTTTCGCTAAGGCTGTTCTTGTGGAATTGGCAAAGGGATATTTGGAAGCCCATAGACGGCTATGGTGAAAAAGGAAATATCTTCCGTTCAAAACTGGAAAGAAGCTTTCTGAGAAACTGCTCTGTGTTCTGTGAATTCATCTCACAGAGTTACATCTTTCCCTTCAAGAAGCCTTTCGCTAAGACTGTTCTTGTGGAAATGGCAAAGGGATATTTGGAAGCCCATAGACGGCTATGTTGAAAAAGGAAATATCTTCCGTTCAAAACTGGAAAGAAGCTTTCTGAGAAACTGCTCTGTGTTCTGTGAATTCATCTCACAGAGTTACATCTTTCCCTTCTAGAAGCCTTTCGCTAAGGCTGTTCTTGTGGAATTGGCAAAGGGATATTTGGAAGCCCATAGAGGGCTCTGGTGAAAAAGTAAATATCTTCCGTTCAAAATTGGAAAGAAGATTTCTGAGAAACTGCTCTGTGTTCTGTGAATTCATCTCACAGCGTTACATCTTTCCCTTCAAGAAGCCTTTCGCTAAGGCTGTTCTTATTTAATTGGCAAAGGGATATTTGGAAGCCCATAGACGGCTATGGTGTAAAAGGAAATATCTTCCGTTCAAAACTGGAAAGAAGCTTTCTGAGAAACTGCTCTGTGTTGTGTGAATTCATCTCACAGAGTTACATCTTTCCCTTCAAGAAGCCTTTCGCTAAGGCTGTTCTTGTGGAATTGGCAAAGCGATATTTGGAAGCCCATAGAGGGCTATGGTGAAAAAGGAAATATCTTCCGTTCAAAACTGGAAAGAAGCTTTCTGAGAAACTGCTCTGTGTTCTGTTAATTCATCTCACAGAGTTACATCTTTCCCTTCAAGAAGCCTTTCGCTAAGGCTGTTTTTGTGGAATTGGCAAAGGGATATTTGGAAGCCCATAGAGGGTTATGGTGAAAAAGGAAATATCTTCCGTTCAAAACTGGAAAGAAGCTTTCTGAGAAACTGCTCTGTGTTCTGTTAATTCATCCCACAGAGTTACATCTTTCCCTTCAAGAAGCCTTTCGCTAAGGCTGTTCTTGTGGAATTGGCAAAGCGATACTTGGAAACCCTTAGAGGGCTATGGTGAAAAAGGAAATATCTTCCGTTCAATACTGGAAAGAAGCTTTCTGAGAAACTGCTCTGTGTTCTGTGAATTCATCTCACAGAGTTACATCTTTCCCTTCAAGAAGCCTTTCGCTAAGGCTGTTCTTGTGGAATTGGCAAAGGGATATTTGGAAGCCCATAGAGGGCTATGGTGAAAAAGGAAATATCTTCCGTTCAAAACTGGAAAGAAGCTTTCTGAGAAACTGCTCTGTGTTCTGTGAATTCATCTCACAGAGTTACATCTTTCCCTTCAAGAAGCCTTTCGCTAAGGCTGTTCTTGTGGAATTGGCAAAGCGATATTTGGAAACCCATAGAGGGCTATGGTGAAAGAGGAAATATCTTCCGTTCAAAACTGGAAAGAAGCTTTCTGAGAAACTGCTCTGTGTTCTGTCAATTCATCTCACAGAGTTACATCTTTCCCTTCAAGAAGCCTTTCGCTAAGGCTGTTCTTGTGGAATTGGCAAAGGGATATTTGGAAGCCCATAGAGGGCTATGGTGAAAAAGGAAATATCTTCCGTTCAAAACTGGAAAGAAGCTTTCTGAGAAACTGCTCTGTGTTCTGTGAATTCATCTCACAGAGTTACATCTTTCCCTTCAAGAAGCCTTTCGCTAAGGCTGTTCTTGTGGAATTGGCAAAGGGATATTTGAAAGCCCATAGAGGCCTACGGTGATAAAGGAAATATCTTCCGTTCAAAACTGGAAAGAAGCTTTCTGAGAAACTGCTCTGTGTTCCCTGAATTCATCTCACAGAGTTACATCTTTCCCTTCAAGAAGCCTTTCGCTAAATCTGTTCTTGTGGAATTGGCAAAGGGATATTTGGAAGCCCATAGAGGGCTATGGTGAAAAAGGAAATATCTTCCGTTCAAAACTGCAAAGAAGCTTTCTGAGAAACTGCTCTGTGTTCTGTTAATTCATCTCACAGAGTTACATCTTCCCCTTCAAGAAGCCTTTCGCTAAGACTGTTCTTGTGGAAATGGCAAAGGGATATTTGGAAGCCCATAGACGGCTATGTTGAAAAAGGAAATATCTTCCGTTCAAAACTGGAAAGAAGCTTTCTGAGAAACTGCTCTGTGTTCTGTGAATTCATCTCACAGAGTTACATCTTTCCCTTCAAGAAGCCTTTCGCTAAGGCTGTTCTTGTGGAACTGGCAAAGCGATATTTGGAAGCCCGTAGAGGGCTATGGTGAAAAAGGAAATATCTTCCGTTCAAAACTGGAAAGAAGCTTTCTGAGAAACTGCTCTGTGTCCTGTTAATTCATCTCACAGAGGTACATCTTTCCCTTCAAGAAGCCTTTCGCTAAGGCTGTTCTTGTGGAATTGGCAAAGGGATATTTGGAAGCTCGTAGAGGGCTATGGTGAAAAAGGAAATATTTTCCGTTCAAAACTGGAAAGAAGCTTTCTGAGAAACTGCTCTGTGTTCTGTTAATTCATCTCACAGAGTTACATCTTTCCCTTCAAGAAGCCTTTCGCTAAGGCTGTTCTTGAGGAACTGGCAAAGGGATATTTGGAAGCCCATAGACGGCTATGGTGAAAAAGGAAATACCTTCCGTTCAAAACTGGAAAGAAGCTTTCTGAGAAACTGCTCTGTGTTCTGTGAATTCAACTCACAGAGTTACATCTTTCCCTTCAAGAAGCCTTTCGCTAAGGCTGTTCTTGTGGAACTGGCAAAGCGATATTTGGAAACCCATAGACGGCTATGGTGAAAAAGGAAATATCTTCCGTTCAAAACTGGAAAGAAGCTTTCTGAGAAACTGCTCTGTGTTCTGTGAATTCATCTCACAGAGTTACATCTTTCCCTTCTAGAAGCCTTTCGCTAAGGCTGTTCTTGTTGAATTGGCAAAGGGATATTTGGAAGCCCCTAGAGGGCTATGGTGAAAAAGGAAATATCTTCCGTTCAAAACTGGAAAGAAGCTTTCTGAGAAACTGATCTGTGTTCTGTTAATTCATCTCACAGAGTTACATCTTTCCCTTCAAGAAGCCTTTCGCTAAGGCTGTTCTTTTGGAATTGGAAAAGGGATATTTGGAAGCCCAGAGAGGGCTATGGTGAAAAAGGAAATATCTTCCGTTCAAAACTGGAAAGAAGCTTTCTGAGAAACTGCTCTGTGTTCTGTTAATTCATCTCACAGAGTTACATCTTTGCCTTCATGAAGCCTTTGGCTAAGGCTGTTCTTGTGGAATTGGCAAAGGGATATTTGGAAGCCCATAGACGGCTATGGTGAAAAAGGAAATATCTTCCGTTCAAAACTGGAAAGAAGCTTTCTGAGAAACTGCTCTGTGTTCTGTGAATTCATCTCACAGAGTTACATCTTTCCCTTCAAGAAGCCTTTCGCTAAGGCTGTTTTTGTGGAATTGGCAAAGGGATATTTGGAAGCCCATAGAGGCCTATGGTGAAAAAGGAAATATCTTCCGTTCAAAACTGGAAAGAAGCTTTCTGAGAAACTGCTCTGTGTTCTGTTAATTCATCTCACAGAGTTACATCTTTCCCTTCAAGAAGCCTTTCGCTAAGACTGTTCTTGTGGAAATGGCAAAGGGATATTTGGAAGGCCATAGACGGCTATGGTGAAAAAGGAAATATCTTCCGTTCAAAACTGGAAAGAAGCTTTCTGAGAAACTGCTCTGTGTTCTGTTAATTCATCTCACAGAGTTACATCTTTCCCTTCAAGAAGCCTTTCGCTAAGGCTGTTCTTGTGGAATTGGCAAAGGGATATTTGGAAGCCCATAGAGGCCTATGGTGAAAAAGGAAATATCTTCCGTTCAAAACTGGAAAGAAGCTTTCTGAGAAACTGCTCTGTGTTCTGTTAATTCATCTCACAGAGTTACATCTTTCCCTTCAAGAAGCCTTTCGCTAAGGCTGTTCTTGAGGCATTGGCAAAGGGATATTTGGAAGCCCATAGACGGCTATGGTTAAAAAGGAAATATCTTCCGTTCAAAACTGGAAAGAAGCTTTCTGAGAAACTGCTCTGTGTTCTGTGAATTCATCTCACAGAGTTACATCTTTCCCTTCAAGAAGCCTTTCGCTAAGGCTGTTCTTGTGGAATTGGCAAAGCGATATTTGGAAACCCATAGAGGGCTATGGTGAAAAAGGAAATATCTTCCGTTCAAAACTGGAAAGAAGCTTTCTGAGAAACTGCTCTGTGTTCTGTCAATTCGTCTCACAGAGTTACATCTTTCCCTTCAAGAAGCCTTTCGCTAAGGCTGTTCTTGTGGAATTGGCAAAGGGATATTTGGAAGCCCATAGAGGCCTATGGTGAAAAAGGAAATATCTTCCGTTCAAAACTGGAAAGAAGCTTTCTGAGAAACTGCTCTGTGTTCTGTTAATTCATCTCACAGAGTTACATCTTTCCCTTCAAGAAGCCTTTCGCTAAGGCTGTTCTTGTGGAATTGGCAAATGGATATTTGAAAGCCCATAGAGGCCTACGGTGAAAAAGGAAATATCTTCCGTTCAAAACTGGAAAGAAGCTTTCTGAGAAACTGCTCTGTGTTCCCTGAATTCATCTCACAGAGTTACATCGTTCCCTTCAAGAAGCCTTTCGCTAAGGCTGTTCTTGTGGAATTGGCAAAGGGATATTTGGAAGCCCATAGAGGGCTAGGGTGAAAAAGGAAATATCTTCCGTTCAAAACTGCAAAGAAGCTTTCTGAGAAACTGCTCTGTGGTCTGTTAATTCATCTCAGAGAGTTACATCTTTCCCTTCAAGAAGCCTTTCGCTAAGACTGTTCTTGTGGAAATGGCAAAGGGATATTTGGAAGCCCATAGACGGCTATGTTGAAAAAGGAAATATCTTCCGTTCAAAACTGGAAAGAAGCTTTCTGAGAAACTGCTCTGTATTCTGTGAATTCATCTCACAGAGTTACATCTTTCCCTTCAAGAAGCCTTTCGCTAAGGCTGTTCTTCTGGAATTGGCAAAGGGATATTTGGAAGCCCATAGAGGGCTCTGGTGAAAAAGGAAATATCTTCCGTTCAAAACTGGAAAGAAGATTTCTGAGAAACTGCTCTGTGTTCTGTGAATTCATCTCACAGCGTTACATCTTTCCCTTCAAGAAGCCTTTCGCTAAGGCTGTTCTTATGGAATTGGCAAAGGGATATTTGGAAGCCCATAGACGGCTATGGTGTAAAAGGAAATATCTTCCGTTCAAAACTGGAAAGAAGCATTCTGAGAAACTGCTCTGTGTTGTGTGAATTCATCTCACAGAGTTACATCTTTCCCTTCAAGAAGCCTTTCGCTAAGGCTGTTCTTGTGGAATTGGCAAAGCGATATTTGGAAGCCCATAGAGGGCTATGGTGAAAAAGGAAATATCTTCCGTTCAAAACTGGAAAGAAGCTTTCTGAGAAACTGCTCTGTGTTCTGTTAATTCATCTCACAGAGTTACATCTTTCCCTTCAAGAAGCCTTTCGCTAAGGCTGTTTTTGTGGAATTGGCAAAGGGATATTTGGAAGCCCATAGAGGGCTATGGTGAAAAAGGAAATATCTTCCGTTCAAAACTGGAAAGAAGCTTTCTGAGAAACTGCTCTGTGTTCTGTTAATTCATCTCACAGAGTTACATCTTTCCCTTCAAGAAGCCTTTCGCTAAGGCTGTTCTTGAGGAATTGGCAAAGGGATATATGGAAGCCCATAGACGACTATGGTTAAAAAGGAAATATATTCCGTTCAAAACTGGAAAGAAGCTTTCTGAGAAACTGCTCTGTGTTCTGTGAATTCATCTCACAGAGTTACATCTTTCCCTTCAAGAAGCCTTTCGCTAAGGCTGTTCTTGTGGGATTGGCAAAGCGATATTTGGAAACCCATAGAGGGCTATGGTGAAAAAGGAAATATCTTCCGTTCAAAACTGGAAAGAAGCTTTCTGAGAAACTGCTCTGTGTTCTGTGAATTCATCTCAAAGAGTTATATCTTTCCCTTCAAGAAGCCTTTCGCTAAGGCTGTTCTTGTGGAATTGGCAAAGCGATATTTGGAAACCCCTAGAGGGCTATGGTGAAAAAGGAAATATCTTCCGTTCAAAACTGGAAAGAAGCTTTCTGAGAAACTGCTCTGTGTTCTGTCAATTCATCTCACAGAGTTACATCTTTCCCTTCAAGAAGCCTTTCGCTAAGGCTGTTCTTGTGGAATTGGCAAAGGGATATTTGGAAGCCCATAGAGGGCTATGGTGAAAAAGGAAATATCTTCCGTTCAAAACTGGAAAGAAGCTTTCTGAGAAACTGCTCTGTGTTCTGTGAATTCATCTCACAGAGTTACATCTTTCCCTTCAAGAAGCCTTTCGCTAAGGCTGTTCTTGTGGAATTGGCAAAGGGATATTTGAAAGCCCTTAGAGGCCTACGGTGAAAAAGGAAATATCTTCCGTTCAAAACTGGAAAGAAGCTTTCTGAGAAACTGCTCTGTGTTCCCTGAATTCATCTCACAGAGTTACATCTTTCCCTTCAAGAAGCCTTTCGCCAAGGCTGTTCTTGTGGAATTGGCAAAGGGATATTTGGAAGCCCATAGAGGGCTATGGTGAAAAAGGAAATATCTTCCGTTCAAAACTGCAAAGAAGCTTTCTGAGAAACTGCTCTGTGTTCTGTTAATTCATCTCACAGAGTTACATCTTTCCCTTCAAGAAGCCTTTCGCTAAGACTGTTCTTGTGGAAATGGCAAAGGGATATTTGGAAGCCCATAGACGGCTATGTTGAAAAAGGAAATATCTTCCGTTCAAAACTGGAAAGAAGCTTTCTGAGAAACTGCTCTGTGTTCTGTGAATTCATCTCACAGAGTTACATCTTTCCCTTCAAGAAGCCTTTCGCTAAGGCTGTTCTTGTGGAACTGGCAAAGCGATATTTGGAAACCCATAGAGGCCTATGGTGAAAAAGGAAATATCTTCCGTTCAAAACTGGAAAGAAGGTTTCTGAGAAACTGCTCTGTGTTCTGTGAATTCATCTCACAGAGTTACATCTTTCCCTTCAAGAAGCCTTTCGCTAAGGCTGTTCTTGTGGAATTGGCAAAGGGATATTTGGAAGCCCCTAGAGGGCTATGGTGAAAAAGGAAATATCTTCCGTTCAAAACTGGAAAGAAGCTTTCTGAGAAACTGCTCTGTGTTCTGTGAATTCATCTCTCAGAGTTACATCTTTCCCTTCAAAAGCCTTTCGCTAAGGCTGTTCTTGTGGAATTGGCAAAGGGATATTTGGAAGCCCATAGAGGCCTATGGTGAAAAAGGAAATATCTTCCGTTCAAAACTGGAAAGAAGCTTTCTGAGAAACTGCTCTGTGTTCTGTGAATTCATCTCACAGAGTTACATTTTTCCCTTCAAGAAGCCTTTCGCTAAGTCTGTTCTTGTGGAATTGGCAAAGGGATATTTGGAAGCCCATAGAGGGCTATTTTGTAAAAGGAAATATCTTCCGTTCAAAACTGGAAAGAAGCTTTCTGAGAAACTGCTCTGTGTTCTGTTAATTCATCTCACAGAGTTACATCTTTCCCTTCAAGAAGCCTTTCGCTAAGGCTGTTCTTGTGGAATTGGCAAAGGGATATTTGGAAGCCCATAGAGGGCTATGGTGAAAAAGGAAATATCTTCCGTTCAAAACTGGAAAGAAGCTTTCTGAGAAACTGCTCTGTGTTCTGTGAATTCATCTCACAGAGTTACATCTTTCCCTTCAAGAAGCCTTTCGCTAAGGCTGTTCTTGTGGAATTGGCAAAGCGATATTTTGAAGCCCGTAGAGGCCTATGGTGAAAAAGGAAATATCTTCCGTTCAAAACTGGAAAGAAGCTTTCTGAGAAACTGCTCTGTGTTCTGTTAATTCATCTCACAGAGGGACATCTTTCCCTTCAAGAAGCCTTTCGCTAAGGCTGTTCTTGTGGAATTGGCAAAGGGATATTTGGAAGCCCGTAGAGGGCTATGGTGAAAAAGGAAATATTTTCCGTTCAAAACTGGAAAGAAGCTTTCTGAGAAACTGCTCTGTGTTCTGTTAATTCATCTCACAGAGTTACATCTTTCCCTTCAAGAAGCCTTTCGCTAAGGCTGTTCTTGAGGAACTGGCAAAGGGATATTTGGAAGCCCATAGACGGCTATGGTGAAAAAGGAAATACCTTCCGTTCAAAACTGGAAAGAAGCTTTCTGAGAAACTGCTCTGTGTTCTGTGAATTCATCTCACAGAGTTACATCTTTCCCTTCAAGAAGCCTTTCGCTAAGGCTGTTCTTGTGGAACTGGCAAAGCGATATTTGGAAACCCATAGACGGCTATGGTGAAAAAGGAAATATCTTCCGTTCAAAACTGGAAAGAAGCTTTCTGAGAAACTGCTCTGTGTTCTGTGAATTCATCTCACAGAGTTACATCTTTCCCTTCAAGAAGCCTTTCTCTAAGGCTGTTCTTGTTGAATTGGCAAAGGGATATTTGGAAGCCCCTAGAGGGCTATGGTGAAAAAGGAAATATCTTCCGTTCAAAACTGGAAAGAAGCTTTCTGAGAAACTGATCTGTGTTCTGTTAATTCATGTCACAGAGTTACATCTTTCCCTTCAAGAAGCCATTCGCTAAGGCTGTTCTTGTGGAAATGGCAAAGGGATACTTGGAAGCCCATAGAGGCCTATGGTGAAAAAGGAAATATCTTCAGTTCAAAACTGGAAAGAAGCTTTCTGAGAAACTGCTCTGTGTTCTGTGAATTCATCTCACAGAGTTACATCTTTCCCTTCAAGAAGCCTTTCGCTAAGGCTGTTCTTGTGGAATTGGCAAAGGGATATTTGAAAGCCTATAGAGGCCTACGGTGAAAAAGGAAATATCTTCCGTTCAAAACTGGAAAGAAGCTTTCTGAGAAACTGCTCTGTGTTCCCTGAATTCATCTCACAGAGTTACATCTTTCCCTTCAAGAAGCCTTTCGCTAAGGATGTTCTTGTGGAATTGGCAAAGGGATATTTGGAAGCCCATAGAGGGCTATGGTGAAAAAGGAAATATCTTCCGTTCAAAACTGCAAAGAAGCTTTCTGAGAAACTGCTCTGTGTTCTGTTAATTCATCTCACAGAGTTACATCTTTCCCTTCAAGAAGCCTTTCGCTAAGACTGTTCTTGTGGAAATGGCAAAGGGATATTTGGAAGCCCATAGACGGCTATGTTGAAAAAGGAAATATCTTCCGTTCAAAACTGGAAAGAAGCTTTCTGAGAAACTGCTCTGTGTTCTGTGAATTCATCTCACAGAGTTACATCTTTCCCTTCAAGAAGCCTTTCGCTAAGGCTGTTCTTGTGGAACTGGCAAAGCGATATTTGGAAACCCATAGAGGCCTATGGTGAAAAAGGAAATATCTTTCGTTCAAAACTGGAAAGAAGGTTTCTGAGAAACTGCTCTGTGTTCTGTGAATTCATCTCACAGAGTTACATCTTTCCCTTCAAGAAGCCTTTCGCTAAGGCTGTTCTTGTGGAATTGGCAAAGGGATATTTGGAAGCCCCTAGAGGGCTATGGTGAAAAAGGAAATATCTTCCGTTCAAAACTGGAAAGAAGGTTTCTGAGAAACTGCTCTGTGTTCTGTGAATTCATCTCACAGAGTTACATTTTTCCCTTCAAGAAGCCTTTCGCTAAGTCTGTTCTTGTGGAATTGGCAAAGGGATATTTGGAAGCCCATAGAGGCCTATGGTGAAAAAGGAAATATCTTCCGTTCAAAACTGGAAAGAAGCTTTCTGAGAAACTGCTCTGTGTTCTGTGAATTCATCTCACAGAGTTACATCTTTCCCTTCAAGAAGCCTTTCGCTAAGGCTGTTCTTGTGGAATTGGCAAAGCGATATTTGGAAGCCCGTAGAGGCCTATGGTGAAAAAGGAAATATCTTCCGTTCAAAACTGGAAAGAAGCTTTCTGAGAAACTGCTCTGTGTTCTGTTAATTCATCTCACAGAGGTACATCTTTCCCTTCAAGAAGCCTTTCGCTAAGGCTGTTCTTGTTGAATTGGCCAAGGGATATTTGGAAGCCCGTAGAGGGCTATGGTGAAAAAGGAAATATTTTCCGTTCAAAACTGGAAAGAAGCTTTCTGAGAAACTGCTCTGTGTTCTGTTAATTCATCTCACAGAGTTACAGCATCCCTTCAAGAAGCCTTTCGCTAAGGCTGTTCTTGAGGAACTGGCAAAGGGATATTTGGAAGCCCATAGGCGGC